>NC_091106.1:1307142-1633928 GCF_024713975.1 Paralichthys olivaceus
TGCAGAGGTTCTTTAAAGGTCTTTTCACACACATGAATTCATCTTTCATTATTCTGTTGTATTGCCTTTATGTGCTTGGTAAGACCAATTTCCTAGGTTCAGTGTTTACAGCAGCATAAAAATGACTAATAGCTATCAAGATCTGAGAAGAATTGAGTACTAAGGATTAAAAATCAATCCAATTCAATTTTATTTGTATAGCGCCAAACCATAATATACATTATATCAAGGCACTTTACATAGAAGGTCAAGTCCTTAAAATCGTATTAATATAGAGAAACCCAACAGTTCCCACAATGAGCAGCACTTTGGTGACTGTGGAGAGAAAAACTCCCTCATTAAGAGGGAGAAACCTCTAGAACCAAGCTCAATATGGGCGATCATCTGCCTCTACTGGTTGGGGTGAGCAAAGAAAAATGGGGAGAAGAGGGGAGAGAAGAGAGAGAGATGTTGGGGAGGGGGAGAAAGAGGCGATTTTATTTTATACTGCAAAATCACATCACACATAATCTAGAGGCACATATTGAGGTCAAGACCTTATAATCTTAAAAGACCTGTTGACAAAGAGTGGAAGAGCTGCAGTACGGCTAGCAGGGGAGGAGTCTAGGTGGAAAAGATTTGAATGAACAATATGTGTATATCCTGTTATATGTAGTGTTTGTGTGTGTGTTCTCAGTTATGTGATGATGATGCCATTCAAGCGTCAGGCCCTGGTGGAGTTCTCTGCAGTGGAGAGTGCCGATCGCTGTGTGTCGTGTGGAGCCAAGGAGCCTGTATACATCGCAGGTTTGATTCTTCTTCATTTGTGAATGCAATATCTCTGAAACGACTTCAGGGAATTCTTTCAAGGTCAAGGTCACAATGACCTCATGTTACTGTGCTTCAGTTGGCCAAGTAAAGTATGTAGAAATATGTTCACAGAAAATGCACTGGTTGGCAGAGGCATACATCGGCAGTGTGGTAAGTCTAGTTCACTGTTGAAATAGCTATAGTGCATGTGGGCACATCGTAAATGCACTTTAAAAAAACATTAAAATAGAGCCCACAGGCTTTCATTGTTCAAACTTGCTGATGAGTTATATGTGCTTATGTGTAGCATCCTGTATATGTTCATATGTTCATCAGGCCAACAAGCTTACTTCAATTACTCCACATCCAAGAGAATCACCAGGCCGACCAATGCTGACAATCCCAACAGTGGCAACAAGGTCCTCCTGCTGTCCATACAGAATCCCCTCTACCCCATAACCACGGTAAACACACACTTGTGGACTTATTTCTCTCATATCAATATTAGATATTGGGGAGTGGATCCAGATGAAAAGGGTATCCAGGATATTTTTTCACTTTCTTAACATGGCAAAATAAGTTGATAGCCTTAACAGAGGTATGTGCTTTCCTATAACCCTTCAAATTTGTATTCTTTTGACTTCATTTTTCCAGCACAAGGCCCTAATTGTAAGGCTAAATGAAAGTCTAAAGGTTAAATGACCCAGCAATTCTAGTGTCTGATCAGAATCAGTATCCTTACATAATGTTTTCGTCAGTTTGTAAGCAGGATTACTCTAAAACGTCTGGACTGGGTACTAGGGAACTTGATCAAGATCAGGGGCCAGATCCAGGATCAGGATGTTTTCTTTCTTAGACATTGCGAGATATCTTTGTGGTATTCATAAAATGCACAGCAGCCTGAGCCTGTGCATCATGCTACCTGTCCAACATGCAGCTTTGAAAAACCTTCAGATTGCCAAAATTGTTAATTTCTTTATTTTCGTTCCATTTTGTTCCAGGATGTTCTGTACACTGTGTGTAATCCCATTGGCAGTGTGCTGAGGATCGTTATCTTTAAACGGAATGGAATCCAGGCCATGGTGGAATATCCTTTGTGAAAGTGGGAATGCATGGCTTTACATTTTGCGTAGATTTGTGTGTTGGAATGTGTAGTGTCATCTCCTTAATGCTACTCTGCCAGGTTTGAGTCAGTTCAGTGTGCTCAGAAGGCCAAAGCTGCACTGAACGGAGCTGACATCTACGCTGGTTGCTGTACACTCAAGATTGAATACGCAAGGGTAAGAAATGCAAAACACATTAGTAGTCATAAGCCTGATGTATTCTCTGATGTTGATATTTGCACAGTTGCAAGGTTTTCTCCAGGGAGGCAGACAAAATTAATTGTAGATTCTTAATAATGTCTGTGAGTGGTACATTAGAGTAATCAGGGTAAGTCCTTATAACAAAATGAAATGTTTTTTCACAGGAATGTAGCAATGCCCTTTTGGTATAAGATGCTGGTATATTTGCCGGATTGGTTTTGGGGGTGTCCCATATACAATAAATAATACATATCTGAGTAAAGCACTGCAACATGAGAGAAACAACACACAAATCATAAATGGTGTCAAGGTGCTCACAGCTGTCTGTACACCCAACACCCCAGTGTGAAAGAGGATTCAGTGCCATGAACATGACTTAATGTTGATATGAACCACCACATAATGATTGACAGTTTTCTTAAATTGGTCAAATCTTTCTACATAGCTTTGTGTGTTCATTCACTCATTCAGCTCCTCCTTACTCGGATATCTTGATATCATTTTTCGCTTTCTTGCTTGGACTGACACACACACACACACACATCGACATACGCCCACAAACATTGTCATTGTCATTAGAGACCAACAATATCCTTTAACCTACACAGATATATAAATATTATTCTTTTTGGTTGCTTAGTTTAGAATCTGGATTGTTTACAAACGTCATTGTGCAATTGTATGCTGAGATCACTATACAGGAGGACTTGAATAAAATCGTTGTACCTGTTGTATTCTAACAATATGAAAATCAGTCTACTTACCTCTATGTTCATTTTTTATTTTCTCTCAGGTGAGCTTGAACCCCCAAAGTCGCACCTGAAATAATAATGCTAAAACTGTTATACACACCATGAGAATATATGTAAATTACACATTAATGAAATAGAAACAAAGACAAAATTATAGTCAGATCTACTCTTGCCCTATTATGATAGGACAGTTTAACTGTTAAATTTCTACGCTTCAAACAATCTGTGAGCTTTCACTAGCTGTCCTTCCTGTGTTTGAAAACGAATTGTTTCTTTTAGTCTGGATAATGTGTTTGTACACATGTGGTTCTACTTCCAGTACACTTGTCCATGTCAGCAATACAGATATAGGAGAAATTGAAGAAAAGCTTTTACTTGTTGTATTCTAAAGACATCAAAATCAACCTTACAACTTATTTTGTTAGTGCCATTTTCTTGGACTGCTTCGAGTGATTAGTGAGAATCAGCTGCAGATATGCCAGGAACCTGTAGAGGAGAATGACCAAGTCTGCCACATCAATCAGAATACATGACTTCACACACTTTTTCACAGAGGAGGGAGGAGCAGCCAGGGTACAGACCATGACACATGCAAAAACAACAAAGGTTAATTACATGAGGGACAGAGAATGAGAACCACAGCTGTAACAAGGGTGAAAACAATACCCTTCCTATGCAGCCATACAGGGTAAAAATGTTATTTTAGAAGATATTTTTGTCAACCAGGGCTCTTATTTTTCATTACACATGGCATCTATTGCACTTCTTTCTGTCCTGGGAGAGGGATTCCTCACAAGTGAGGTTTCTTCGTTCTTTTTCCCTGTTAAAAGGTGTTTTTTGGTAGTATTTTCATTGCCATCAAGAAATCTGAGCTGTTCTTGCAAAAAGGATTATTGTTATTTCACCGAGTTACACTGGCCACATACCATTAGTCTTCATACTGAGCTACGAGCCACCAGCTAGCTGAACATATAGTCTAAACCAGTTATTCTCACACTGTGTGGCGCGCCCCCCTGACAGCATGACCGCTCCTGTTCTTTGTTGTTTTTTTTCGCGGTAAACCTAATGTTTTACCTGGACTCATTTTTCACATTGAGAGAGAGACAGAGAGAGAGAGACGGAGAGACAGAGAGAGAGAGACACGGAGAGACAGGGGGAGAGATTCTTCTTCCTCCAAAGGGGGGCATGTCAGAAAAAGTTTGCGAACCACTGGTCTAAACCCTGGTTTGTCTCCCCAAACCATTGTTTCTTTTCCAAGAAGGTAAGAGATCATTCTTGCAGAGGTATTTTATTTATATGGTCCAAATCTGTGAAGTGTGACTTCCTTTGCTGCAGTGGTGCGCCTTACATTGAGCTGGTGTGTCTATGTGGATTTCAGCGAGTTGTATTGCTGAGTTTACACTCACGGGCCCCGCCCCCACTCACTTACTCAGGGAGTAACAGACAGTGAAGCAGCGACAAAAAGTGTGAATCGCAGAACGATCAGTCACTGCTTCAGGATCAGAGCAGAAGCAGCAGAAGCAGCAGTTGGTTTGTACCATGTCAGAGTCTCTGTCTGGGTGTAATCCTTTCACACTCCTGCTGACCTGTGCTCACTTTACTTGGGGGGATCCGGTGCTAATGATATGGGGGTCAGAGACATGTTTTTTCAGTTTTACACGCTGCCACGCTCAGCTGGGAGAGCTTGTCTTGAAGCAGAGCAGAGATTGTATTGTTAAATGCAGAGCTGAAGAGCACAAACAGGATCCTAGCTGAGGTTCCTAGGAGTCCAGATGCTGGAGGATGAGGTGGAGAGCCATATTACTGCATCATCCACAGATTTGTGGGCTCTGTAAGCAAACTCTATAGGGTCTAGGGTTGGTGATGTCCTTGAGGTGGGACAGAACAAGGCGTTCAAAAGACTTCATTACCACAGAAGTCAGGGCATAGGTCTGTAGTCATTAAGTCCTGTGGTCCTTGGTGTTTTGGGATGGGGATGATGGTGGAGGATTTGATTTGAGTATATGTGCATCAAATAGTACTTAACAATAAAGCATGGCAGAGATGATATTACTTATGTATGCGGTGAATACAGGTGGAGCATGAGTGCAGCACCTGTATATCTGATACACTGAACTGGATCCTGAACAATTCTTTAATCTTTGTGTCAACAGCCAACGCGTCTGAATGTGATTAAGAACGACAACGAGAGCTGGGACTACACTAAACCGTATTTGGTCAGACGAGGTAAGACACGTGCCGTCTCCCTGTCTCTCTTTTTTTATTTTTCTCATTTTTCCACTTAAATCAGACTACACTGGATTGTTTAGGGTAGTCAAACCTGTGATGTTGAAGGTAGGACTCACTGGTGGCACATTTCCCTCCACTGTAGCCTCTCTTGATTCATTTTACACCAGTAAATATATCTTATTTTTAATAGTCATGAGGGAAACTGTATCCAGATCTTCATTCATTACGGGTCAGTCTTTGACCGCGGATTAAGAGTAGTCATAAACAGACTGGACCCTATACCTCATCACGCCAAGACTCGTCTACCTACTGTCTGTGCATCTCCAATCTTAACACTCTCATACCGGCGTCTCACAAGCCTGCATCTGCGCTTACCATGGGGAGAGAGAGAGAATCATTGAGGGAGAGAGAAAAACAGAGAAAGAGGGATGGACGTCAGGCTGACCATGCACAGCATCTTTCTTTCATCTGCACCCTCTGCAACCCAGCAAAAAGAGAGAGAGGGAGGGAGAAAAAGAGATGGATTTCACTCCTGCTGACCACCATGCAGCTGCTGCTTCAACATGCCCAGGAGACCTCAGCCCCATCTCTGTATGCTGGACTCCAGTATTACTTCCTTCTATCTATTCCACTTGCATAACCTGATGTTTGGTTCACACATTGTGATAAACACTTCAAGGCCTGTAGATTCTAGATTTTACTCTCAATGGTTCTTTGATGGATCTATACCCTAAACTGCCCTTTTTCATTAGTTTACACTTCATAGTGTGGACCAGACATACATGTTGTTAATCTAGAGTCTGGATATTTGAATCTACAGGATGGAATGTCTGTCTTAATCTTTGCTCTCTTTCAGTTTACTTCATTAAGGGCCGTCCCAATATAAAAATGTCATTAGAATTTCAGTGGCAGAAAATATTCAAATAATTGTATCATTGGAATATAATATAATATATATAATATTAAGAATCAACATTGAAACATTATTGAAGATGTTCATTTAAAGGAGCGAAATATTGGGGCAATCAGTGTGAGTCTCTGGAAGCCTTCTACATAAACATGATTTTCTAATTATTTATTTCAAACATTTGTCTCTGAGTCTGACTGAAAGTAAAAATAAAGAATGTATCTGGCAGGAACGGCCATGATGCTAACTTATTGGCATCTACATTCAGGTCAACTTGCTGGCTGACATAATCACCCTTTATAACATGAATATAACCAGATGCTATGGTTTATTGCAGGTGGACCTCACATATTATAATTCCCCACTTTGTTGTAATTGCTTCTCTCTAGGTCAGCTGAGTATTTTTATTTGTCAGTTTTAGGGAGATGAAGATGAGATGACAATGTTGACAAGCACTCAAAATTATATATACTATAATATATAATATATACATATATTGGAAATACACCAAAATTAAAAATATTAAAATTATCCTTTAAGATATCGGTTAGCATTTCATTGCCAAACTCAAAAGATCGTCTTTTGTAGAGTACTGCTGAAAACAATAATATAAACAACACTGTATATAGACTGAATAAACAATTAGAATAGTTTGTTTGTATGTGTGTGTGTGTCTGAATGAGTGAACTATGCATGAGAATGGATTGATTTTTGAGAGAAATGAAAGTTTTAAAAGTCAGCTTATCTGCAGAAATTTAATGTAAGGTTACTGTTAAATTAAATGACAATTTATTTCTTAATAACATATGTAAATACTGTTATATAGTGAAAAACAGTATATCTTGACCCCCACTAATCTGAATGCCTTGTTTACAGTCACTGTATATTAAGACGTGTGCATGGATGTGGCTTTTGTAAACCAGTCCTGAGAATGTTGATTAGTAGATTTTTAATAGAAAAGATTAGATTGAATCAGTGACTTACAAAAAACATGGCCAAACAACTGTCCTACTTTAATCGTAGTTGTCTATTCTATGTTATCCATGCATGGCAGTGTGTACAGGGAACTTTTAAAAATGGTACATTCTTTATACTGCATATGTGTAGCCGATGATTCATTCTTATGTTTAATGTTTTTGTGCTAAGATTAATGTTGAGGTCTGTTTATTCTTAATTAATTCAGTTCACAAAGTGAGATTACCTTTCCCCAAGTGCCATTGAGGATTGGTTCAAAACTATTGTTATTTATGAAATATTCACTAAATAAATCCATGGTAGTATGTTGTTTGTTTTCATTGGAGGCTCATTGCAAGGACACAGACTGGGACAAATCACCACAGCACCAGGATCAAACTTTATTTAAGGAGGCAATCCACCAGGTTTCCAACAAGCATGCTTCCTAGTGTTGGGAAGTGGTCCTGCATATATGACAACAGTAGAATAAAGCCTTAAATGTCTGTGAAGGGAGCTGTGTCTTTTAAGTTTGATAAATGTCTTCAAGTGATGCTACCTAAGTCTGTGAGTTGGTTCTGAAGACTACATGTTTGAGGAAAAAAACAGGGTTGTGAAGTGAGTACATTAAACCTCAGTCACCCACTGCTACCTCTCCCACAGGTCTGAGGTAAATTATCTCCAACAAGGCATTTGACAGTGTTGTAAAAGTGCAATACAAGTGCAAAATGGAAGACGATCAAACTAAATATGCCTGTTTAAAAAGATCAGTTTTTAGATAAGATTTCAAATGTAAGTGCTCCTACTATAACTGTGTGACATAGATTGACAGTGAGCTACTCAGTACTCTAGATACTTATGTAGTTACGTACAGGTAAATGTTTGTCTTTTGCTACTGTATAGCAGACTGATTGACCATCAGCAGCGGTGGGAGAAATGCTACCTGCGTTGATGGGAGGTTGTCATTCGCCATCCATAAAGATTTTACTGTCTTCGGAAGGGATTTAGCATAAACTTGGTAGATACTGCTTTTGCTGTGTGCATTCACATAACAAGCATACAGGTCTTTACTGCAGGGGTGTTCCCCACACCCCTGCTCCGACCAGTCAGCTCAAAAATGTAATCATCTCCTGTCCCAAGTAACATTCACACCAAATTTGGTGAAAATCTATCCATGCAAGTTGTTGTGCTCACACACGCACTCACACAGACAGGAGTGCAACAAGTATTTGTTGCACATAGGGTAATGAAGCATGAATGAGAACCATGGAATCAACAAACTACCAGTTTAAAAATGAAGTTATGCACAGCAGTAATCTATAACATTGACATCTTATTACAATGGCAAAATATGACACTACTTGTATTGGAGACTGCACATGCCACACAAATACTACTGTTGCCTATTCATATTAATCAACCTAAAATAAATGGCAATGACAGTTTTTAGTCTTAGTGTTTTGGCCATTTTCTTTGCTTTAAAGTAAAAATCAAATGGCCACATCACATAAAGATGGTGGCTGATGCAATCAGTAGTCATGGCATGTGATCAAGCAGATTCTCAGAGAAAAAAGTCTGTGTCATTTCAATGGGCCTCAAATGTAATATATAGTTTGAATATCACTTTTATACTGCTGTATGCATAGCATTCACGTGTTGTGGATGAGACAGTTTGTGTGTGTGTTTGACAAACACAGTGATGATGGTAATATTTTTATCATTATGATAATAATGTAATGCAGGTTGATGTTCTTTCGTGCTGTGGGAGAAAAAAGGGAAAGCTTGATGCCTCACAGGTACTGTCTCTTTCATATCTTTGTTTATGTGACCTCTGTATCAATATAACTGCCTCCCTCTGAATAAAACTACCTTAAAGCTGTTTATTTCTTATTTGCCCACCTTCACCATTACAGTAAAACGTACTGAGGTTTTAGTTATCTGTAGAAGCATTGCCAATTGTGGTTTATAGAAATTAATTAACTTTAACACAAATTCATATTGACACACAACTGATTTGTAGGACTGAGGAGTGTTTGTTGATTAAGCAGGTGCCCTTGTATCTGACTTTCTTACCACACACTGCTGGAAAAAAAGCTTGTGCCTTATTGCCTTGATTTTGTAATTCTAATCTTTGAATGACAGTTTGCAGCACTGAGACCAAAATAACAAATTGCATAAAAGTCACATCTTTTCATTGAGTTAACATGAATGTGTTAATATTTAAACTAACAATATTAATTGTTGTTAAAATGTCTTACAAAATTACAAAACGAAGTACCCCTCCAGTGACTGAAAACCATGGACAATACAGAGAATTGTTTGGATAATGAAAACATCCATGAAAACCTTTCAAACCATTCCTGCTGCATCATTCTTCACTGCCAATTCTTATTCCTTCAAACTTGGACATGTTTAAAATGGATGAGAGTTGATGCACTCAAGCAGATCTCGGCTATTACTTGAGAAAAGCATTTGCAGTGCCCACTGGATTCTACCAAGGCTGTTTCATGTTCAATTTCATGAACAGACTCCTGAGGTACAGCAGGCACTGTAGAATGTCTTTTGTAATCCATAATTTTTTTTGCAGATTATGTGATTCTTCTGACTTTATCAACTCCTACATATTGGGACGGCTTGCTGGCAAGTGTGAATTGCCAAGACTTCTAAGACTTCGATGTTGGTGGTACTCTGTACGAGTAGAGAGGATCTCAGTTGCTGAGTAATACAGTGTCAACAAACAGCTTAGGCAGTGATGTGGTTGTCACAACAGAAGAGGGATTTCTTCTGAAGACAAAGGTGTACTTTGACCACTTGATTCACATTCCAACCTTTACTTGTGATTATGGGCTTTAGGTAGTGACCAGTCATTGCCATTGCTCTCAGGGGAGGCTGTGGATTAGGGGAAGAGTGGTCATTCTCCAACCAGAAGGTCGGCAGTATGATCCCTGTCTTCCTCATTTGCATGCCAAAGTGTCCTTGGGCAAGAAGCTGAACCCTGAATTGCCCCTCATAGAGTGCTGCTAATAGATGCACTGTATGAATGTGTGTGTGAATGGGTGAATGGCAAACTATACTGTAAAGCGCTTTGAGTGGTCATCAAGGCTAGAAAAGCAAGACTAGAAAAGCGCAATATAGATACAGACCATTTACCATTGTGGATGCAAGCATGGGAAATTTGTTTCATTTGTGGTGGTGCTGTTCTCTCTATTAGAGACAGGTGAGGAGCTCAGACACATGCATGAGGCTGAAGGTGAAAGCTGGGTTTCTACATTCGAGAGGAACGCTTAAGGCATAAGTGGGTACCCTTAGGAGTAAACCTAGAGGCTGGTCCAAGTAGAACCCCTCAATAGGCAGAGCTGGAAGGACAGACAGTGGGCCTCTGCTGGATGACTTGGAGACTGAAGGTCTGACGTAAAGGCTGGCAGTACAGACTGTTAAATTGCAGGTTACATTTTGGCAGTGGCTACCTGCTGGTGGGAAAGTAGGATGCTGACAAGGAACCAGGAGCTGTTATGAGACTGGATATCAGGAGGTGGTGCTGGCCAGATCACACTTTTGAGCTGGTAGCCACCAGCTGGGGATTGGTAGCTGATGGCGGCCAGAGTGCCACCTTGGGATGGCATTGGGAGCAGATGTTGACAGGACTGCAAATCAGCAACAGGTGTTGGCTGGACTACCAATAAAGGATCAGGACCACACTTTTGCTATACTACTGATGACAGAACAGGAGCAGGTGTTGACAAGGGTACAAGAAGCAGGAGTAATCCAAACTCAAATGATGAGCCAATGTCAGCCGGGCAGGTGACTGGAAACAAGGAACAGAAATTGGCCGACTACTGACTGGAAATCAGATCAGCCTTGAAATCTGAGGTTGAGGTATGTGATAATAGCTGGGAACCTGGAACTGAGGTGTGGATTGGCTTTTGATTTGGGCTGGATGGGCAACTGGGTGTCTTAACGACTGGCAACTTGGTGTGTCAGCTGAGCCTCCTAGTGGCAACAGTAGCGATGAAGGATTATTTATTGATTTACATTGTATAATTTGTTGAGAACAACAAATCACTGAGCTTCTAGACAGTTTGTGGCTGTATTTTGCATGTACAAAATACATAACATCCCATCGGTGCTCATTTGGATTTACGTAGTTCAGGGGAACGTAAGGGCCAGTCAGTGGCATCAATGACTTCATCATCCAGGAACTGTCTACACAATCTGGCCACATGAGGCCAAGCATTGTCCTGCACCAGGAGGAACCCAGGGCCCACTGCACAAGCTTAAGGTCTGACAATCGCTCTGCGGATTTCAGTACCTAACAGCAGTCAGGGTTCTCCTGATTGCCACCCTCAAAGAATATGCCTCCACAGACACGGGGAGTGGCTGTGGCTGAGGGGTTGAGTGGTCATCATCCAACCAGAAGGTTGGCGGCCCGATCCCAGTCAAGATGCAGAACCCTGAATTTCCCCTCATAGAAAAAAAAGTGCTAATAGATGCAGAGTATGAATGTGTGTTTGAATGGGGCACCAATTCTGGTGGTCTCTGGTGAATGTCAGTCGAGCTGCATGGTGCTGGGCTGTGAGCACAGGTCCCACTAGAAGACGTCAGGCCCTGATGGAGTCTTTTTCTGACAGTTTGGTCAGAACCATGCACACCAGTAGCCTGCTGGAGGTCATTATTTAAGGCTCTGGTAGTGCTCCTCCTGTTCCTCAGTACACAAAGGTTCAGATACCAGTCCTGCAGCTGGGTTGATGTCCTTCTACAGCCCTGTCCAGCTCTCCTTGTTTAACCGCCAGTCTCCTGGTTTCTCCTCCATCCTCTTGACACTGTGCTGGGAGACACAGCAAACCTTCTTGTGACTGCATGTATGTGTGCCTGAAGGAGCTGGACCACCTGTGCAACCTGATTGGGCTGCAGGTCCCGCCTCATGCTACCAGTAGTGTCAAGAACCCTGGCAGGACAGTCAGAAGGTTAAGGAGAAAGAAACTGTCTTGTGGCCACCACATGCAAAACCATTCTCGTTTTGGAGGTTGTCTTGCTTTTGCCTCTCCATTGCACCGGTTGTCACTTTCATTTGCACCAAAGCAGGTGGTGTTGCAAGGCAAATTTTACTGACTTGGTGTTATACTGTGGCGATTAAGTGTTTTTTGAGCAGTTTATATTTCAGCCTATATGATTTATCTCTTTAGCAGTTCACTGTCTCTAAGTTGTATGCCAGATTTATGGCTGTCCAATGATGCAACCAGTCTACAGACTTAGAGAGGTGATGAGCTACAACACTAGGATGAGATAAAAACCTGTTGTTTTATGGCATTGCAGTACAATGTTGTTAATGGCAATAAGGCACAAAACAAGTTACATCATCTTGTGGCATTGTAAAGTTATGTTATACAACATCTCTGAAACAATTCATAGTTTTTTTCCTGTGCACAACCAAAGAAAACTTTATATAGGCTGAAAGTAGCAAGCTAACATTAATT
Organism: Paralichthys olivaceus; assembly: GCF_024713975.1. Taxonomy (NCBI): domain Eukaryota; kingdom Metazoa; phylum Chordata; class Actinopteri; order Pleuronectiformes; family Paralichthyidae; genus Paralichthys; species Paralichthys olivaceus. The sequence goes on from NC_091106.1 coordinate 1,319,549, forward strand.
GTGAGGGCTGCTAATGGAACTTGGGTTAAATAGTTAGCTAGAACACTCCTTACATTTGATTTAGCCTAGGATACTTAAACAAACACCAAAACATAAAAGGGTCTCGCTTCGTGGTGGATCATCAATTTTCTGAACCTCAATGTTATGATCTCAACAAGCCTGGGCAAATTACTGAGTAGATGCAATTCACAGGCTGCACATGTCATCACATAGATGTTTTGCAGAAATAATTTTATAGAATTTTTTTTATCGTACAAAAATACAAAACACTAAAGTATTTTGACACAAAATATGAATCCATTTCTATCAAACCTATCAAATTACATTTACAAAATACTATTTTGTTTTTCAAGTACATAAATAGTAAATCCTGCCCATCCCTACTGATGGCAAATGTACAAACAGGCTGGAAGGCTCTGGATCCACTGCTACCCACAGTGGAAACTCACTGGAGAGTAATAGGTCTTGTGGTAGCTGAAGCTGGCTGGTGACTAGCCAACCGGGTGGCTGGTTGTAGTGGCAGATTATAACACCACTAAAGATAAGTCCACTTGATGAATACACATAAGTAGTCAGACAAACATACAGGTTATAAACAATTCACCAGAGTGAATCAAGACACGGAGAGAACAAATGTGACAATTGTGACAAATGTAAAATTATTCAACAAACTGTGTGTGTGTGTGTGTGTTTGTGTGTGTTTTTCAGAGCGTGGAAAGGGCAGACAGAGGCAAGCAATTTTAGGAGAACACCCATCATCCTACAGTGAGAATGGCTATGGTAAGACTAAGACACATGCACACACATACACTTGGAATTAAAGTGGTATGTATAACTGAATCAACATCCTCCAACATCATCAGAGGAGAAACTTGAAGCTCTTCTACACACACACACACTCACAGTCACATGGGGTAGGTTTAGATTGCCAGTCATGTGTAATTGTTAGAGGTTCAGCAGAACGTATAACTTTACCCGGATGAAAACAGATACTTGCCAGCTACACTGTCTTATAGCAGTTTCTCAACACACACACACACACAGTGATAAGAGTTATCAGAATATCGCATACATGCGATGATGCTGCACAAGATTTTGTGCAGTGCTTGTTCATTTTTACCAATTGTAATGTACTGTTTATGTTTAGAGGTTCTTAAAGGCTGTGATCCCCCGACTGTGCTGAGAAATAGAGGATCAGATCCAATGTCTTTGTTCTGTATAAAGATGCATTATAAAATTAAGGTGAAGCTAAATTGAGTCTAAATTGAGGATATTGTGATTGTAAAATGTTTGTATTTTGTTATGTATTAAATGCAGAGGAATCACAGCTTTAAAAAACATTTTATGAGAGACTTGTATAATTCCAACATAAAACAACACTTTCAAAATTAAAATTTGTAAATTGGTTTTAGCTTTTTGAGTGATTAACATATATGATTCTTATTGGACTGTAACTTGTACAAAGCATGTTGTCTGCTAGACAGGAGGCATTTTAATCAAGTCAAAAGGGGCAGCAGTAGCTCATTCCATAGAGATTTGGCTTGGGAACCGGAGGGTGGCCAGTTCAAGTCCAGCATGGAAGTATGGAAGGTGGACTGGTAGCTGGAGAGGTGTCAGTTCACCTCCTGGGCACTGCTGAGGTGCACTTGAGCAAGGCACCGTACCCCCCAATTGCTCGCAGGGTGCTTCTCCAGGGCTGCCCATCACTCTACCATCTCTCTCCAAATTTGCATGTCTTTGAGCCCCTTGTATGTGTGTGGGATTGTGGGTTAAACTGCATGTATAAAAAATGAAAATGAGTGTAAAAAGAATTTCCCCTTAAGGGATCAATAAAGTTTCAATTATAAATGGGAAATTAGAAATTTGACCTCTGTATTTAACCCATCCATGTGAATGGAGCACACACGGAACACACAGAACACAATCCACACAGTGACCACACACGGAACAGTGGGCAGCAATTGGGGGGTTCAGTGCCTTGCTCAAGGGCACCTCGGCAGTGCCCAGGAGGTGAACTGGCACCTCTCCAACTTTTGTCCATGCTGAACTTGAACCGGCCACCCTCCAGTTCCCAAGCCAAGTCGCTATGGACTGAGCTACTGCAAGATATGTTGCAGATTATACATCGAGCAGTATTAAAGTACTGCTCCCTGACCAATCAATTGGTTTGAAACAAGACATCAACATTCTTAGAGGATCCTGTGGAAAAAAAAAGAAAAAAGGATCCTGTGGTGCTCGTGCGCAGATTGTTTGAGGGTCTCTGAGGAGGACATGGGTCTTCAGAGAAATAATTTTCCCTACTTTGATGAGTATCTTTATGAGTATCTTTATCAGAGGGAGTAATAACTTGTCAACTGCCGAACATAACCAACCTAACATGTGCTCACATGTTCCTTTGCTTGTTGGAGTTACTTATATTGGTATACTAGCTTTGTTAGCCTCAGGATAACGAGACATAGCATAATACATTTAGTCTTCCTTTTAAGTAGGTCTCTCTCTCCGAGACTCGCGCAGTCAGCCCTTACCAAAATGACACTACACTGTTTTTGGACTCTCCTTAAAGGCAAGAATAAGGGATAAAAGTATAAAACCATGTCTGGTTGGTTAAGTCCCAACCCAAATTTCACCGGGCTTTACTTCCACATTCACAAGATCAGTGATTTTTTACCAGCTGTCCTTCCTCCATTTAGCAGCTGTAACTTTGCTTCTTTTCGCCTGGATGTGTATTTTTCTAATACAATAGTTTTTTTTCTTTGTTTGTGAAATATGCGGCTCTGCTGCCAGTCAAACCGGTCCGTGTTGGTGAATGGTCATATGCCTTAAAACCCTGTCCCTTTTATGTGCACAGGCTCATATCTAAACGAGGAAAGCCTGGGTTGACTTAACAAGTTGATAACCAGTGCTGTGTGACCGTTTACCCTGACTGTTAGTTGAAATCGAGCCAGATTATGGAAAGATATCCATGTTATGTAGAGTTTACTTATTAGTACAGGCCCTTGTTGATAGCAATTAAATGTTACTAAACTTTATTGAACTGTGCTGAGAATCCTACTCTCTCTGCCTCCTTAGGTCCACCCTGCCCCCTGCTACCTCTGCCTGGTAACAGCAGGTATAAGCTCACAGTGGATGTTCCAGACATGGTGTCCTACCCTCTGCCCCAATCATCTTCCTCATACTCTGGCCACGCCCCTAGCTCTGTTGCCATGGTGAGCGGCCTCCATCCATCCAAAATGAACTGCACCCGCATCTTCAACCTCTTCTGCCTTTATGGCAACATTGAGAAGGTAGTTGTTTGTATATCCTTAAGTTGTTCTTTGAATTTTGCTGCTTCATGTATAGAAACAAACAAATGTATGTTGTAAATGTGGTTTTACACTATCATAGTGCTACAGGCAATGCACCTTAAGTTTGTTCTGTTAATTTATCTTATCAGTTTTTAATCTTATCTATAGATTATTTGTTTCTTCACTATTGGTATCATTTCTTGAATACACCTATACAGTATATATTATCCACTCTCCTGTCTAATTTCAATCCAGCTGACTCCCACGAAACACCTGTATCTGCCTTCGTGAGTAGTGTGTGAGGTGGTCCAGTGCATCTGAGTGCAATGTTACTGACAGTGGCATTTCACAGAAGTGACACAGACCAGTGAGTGACGGTGGTGCATAATTAGTCTTTTCATCCTGTGGGTGGAAAGATAGCAGTAGTGATGAGCTAATTACACATCCAGATGTTAAAGATGGCTCCACAAGACAGGACTAAATAGCTAAACTCAGATGAAGAAAGTTCAAAAGGCAAATTCCTTTATTCGAAAAACAAGGCCAAACACAGGCGAAGGTATCCAAGGTAGTAAACTATGGCTAAACAAGTGATCAAAAGACAGGTGCTCTACAAGAACAGCAGGAAAAACTGCTGGAAAACACAAGAGGATACAACTCTCTGGCAACAACGGAGGGTAGCACACAAACTAAATCCACACAAGGGCAGGAAAGACTTGTCTAGAGAATTGCACACATGGAGGACATTCAAGCACAAGTGAAACAGATTCGAGCGAGCAGGTGATCACACAGGAGGGAAACTTGATAGGACATGCGATCTGAAATGAGAGACAAGACACAAGTTACCAAAATTAAACAGGAAAACACAGATGAATAATAAAACATAACATAAATTTAAGGAGCCTGGCGAGATGAGACACCTGTTGTCATAGTTATACACACTTACATCCTGAGATAATATTCTGCTGCCACCACAAGAGGGCATAAATTAAAAATTAATGCAAGCAGGCAACATCAGATCCTTTATGAGACACTGTGATGATATGGGATCAGATATAAGGAGAGATATTCCTTCTTACTTAATGTCTATTTTTAGATTTAACAGGTCAAGTACTGCCTGAATTGCTTGCCCTCACTCAAACAACCTCAATACTGCTCTTCTGTACTGTTACGTTTTATGTGCAAATTACCTCCTCAATTCATTGGTAAAAACAAATTTAAACTTGAATAACAAAAATTGTATTTATATAGCACTTATCTAAACAGGGTTAAAAAGTGCTTCACAAGAAAAATAATAAAATCCATGGCTAGAAGAAGAATAAATTATAATAAAAAGGTATTAAATCCAAAATTTAAATAATAACTTCAATTGTACGTTGGTGTCATCAAGTGTTTCACCCTATCAATCACAATAATGTTAAGAGAGGCTAAAGGTAAATCTGACTGGCTACTGGCTTGAATGGCAGTGCTATGAAAGCCACGTGGCCCGCTCAGTAGATCAGACGTCATTACCTCTGTACCTTTTTTATTCTATTTATTTATTTTATATTTTTAAACTAAATTTAACTAAATACCTACTCTCATAGATGGCAGAGTCAGAAGCTGTCATATTAAACCCAACAGTTCCCACATTGAGCAAGCCATTTGGCGACTGTGGAGAGGAAAAACTCCCTCTTTAACTGGAATGGCACGCAGTAGAGTGCACAGTGCCTTACATTTAAATTCACTGATTTTTATTTTTTTAATGCACTCATAAATATCAGTCCCCATGAATTATTCTTTGACAAATCAATGAAAAGTTGAAACCCAGATCCGATTCAGATCCACACAAAAATGTAATGGGCTTTCTTGGATCATGTCCTAGAAATCCATTCATTTGGTTTTTGAGTAAACTTGCGTACACCAAACCAACCAACCAAGAAACAAATGGACTCAGGTAATTGGTTTTCGATTTACTTCAGAATGTAAACCCATATCTTTCACTGTTTTCATATGTCTACTGTTTAAAAAAATACTTGCAAAAACATGCAAATCAATATCCTAATGACAGCTGTTAACTATGTGTGTGTGTGTGTGTGTGTGTGTGGATGCAGGTGAAGTTTATGAAGAGTGTTCCTGGTACAGCATTGGTTGAGATGGGAGATGAGTATGCTGTTGACAGAGCCATCACACACCTCAACAGTATCAAGGTTTTTGGCAAGAGACTCAACGTCTGGTGAGAAGTAGATCAATAGACACACGTACATTTATATTATTTTACTCATTCATATCTTTAACAGTCTGTGCTGCTATAACTGCTATAACAGCAGCACAGACTGGATCTACATTCAAACATTAGTCAAATGTAATATTGCTAAATTAAAGATTTAAAATGTGTCACCTTTCTTAAAGTTTTAAAAGTAGGGGGGTTACTAAAAATCCCACCTCATAGAAACAAGAGATACAGATGTAAGAGTACATAAGTACGTTTTTTTGAATGACCACCAGAGACAGTAGGCAAACCCTGGATATGCATTTTGCACATGCGCATGAGGTCGAGACATGATACCAACAAATGTGCCCACCATAGCAAAGAAATAGAGCATCTGACTGACAGAAGCCAGCAGACAAATCTTTGTACTGCCACAGAGCCCGGGGCAAAGCAGTCTGGCCTCAGTGTACAGGTTATCCATTCCCGGCCCGAGGTAAAAATAGCCAAACTGTTTAATCCTGATTAATATGAAAAACTGAAAGCCTCCTTGGAAGAAAAGAGGGGTTTGGCCAAATGGTAACCCCCGGGGGGACCATCAGTTCCAACAATGGACAGGGCAAATGCACTTGCACAGAATATTGAGGCTGCAACTGGAAAACACCCTTAAGAAAACGGCTCACCAAAGGATGAGAACCCACAGTCTGATTGTCCACTATAAAATGCCAACCTGAGATGAGAGCCACGTAGACCTTGGTAGTAGACACAGCCCTCCAGAAATGTTTGACTATACCTGAACAATGTAGACAGACAGTACTGCTCGGGGTCCACATCTTGACCCATGCCCCAACAGGAAAATGTTTCCATCTGTTTCGTCCTCTTTGAAGATGCTCAAACATATACAGTAACTGAAGGTGATTTGGGTGTAGATGCCTACTATTTAAAAAAAAAAGTACAAGGTGATGCCATCAGATATTTTATCTGACCAACATATCATTGGCTTTTCTTGGATTTTCAATTCAATTTTATTTGTACAAGACCAAATAATAATATACATCATCTCAAGGCACTTGTCCTAAAAATAGCTTTTATGCTTGATAAATGACAATAATTGAGACCATTTTGTAAAACTTGAATGGATTTTGTAGATTCATGAATAAATTGACTTCAATCAAGAATTATTTTAACATCTATGGACTAAATAAACGAGTAAAAAAAAAGATCTAAGCAATCAGATCATAGACGTACGGTAATAGCCATATCTCCTACTGTGGATATCTGTAGGTCAATCAGTTGTCCTATTGACATGACTTTGATATATTAACATTATTTTTGCTTTTACATACATGGCAAATACAACATGCATCGATACACTGTAGGTTACACAAAAATCTGATTTTGTGTGCAGTGTGTCTAAGCAGCATGCAGTGATCCCCAGTCAGGTCTTTGAGTTAGAGGATGGCAGCAGCAGTTATAAGGACTTTGCCATGACCAGGAACAATCGCTTCAGCAGCGCTGGACAGGCCTCCAAAAACATCATCCAGCCTCCATCTGCTGTCCTGCACTATTACAACGTGCCTCCATGCATATCACAGGACCATTTACTGAGGGTAAGGTTATTCTATCTGATAAATGTCCTGTGTTATTATTAAATTGTTCTAAATACCCTTTAAGTACTGCTCTCCCTGTCCCTCTGTCTTTTGACACAAGTGATCTGGTTTTGCTGAAGTTGTAGACTTAACAGTGTCTATTGCACAAGACATTTGTTGTAGATGTATTTGCCAATCTATAGAGCTTTTTTCCTATCTTTATTCAAGAGCGTGATTTGTTGAATTTACATAAATTCAACAAGTCATGCTATCAAACTGAAAGACCACATTCTTGAAAAAAGATAGGAAAAACATGCTTTACCAATCCAGGGTTGGATCCATGATGTTTGTGATATTATGTGAACAGCAGATATTGGATAATCCCATGTAGATATTAAGTATGTAAATATATATGCAACACATGTTATCACATATTATATTTCACAGACATTTTAAGAGTCTTTGGATTTAGTTATCCCAACTCTGCTTGTTCTAGCAGTTTCATCATAAAACCATACAGAAGAGAGAGAATTATATTGATGCAGGGAGGAGCAGTGTGTAAATGTATTTAAATGTAACTGCTTGCTGTAGACAGATTGAGACCAAGGGCCTCATTTATAAATCACAGTCTGGAAATGTGTGTATCTGGATCAGCTTCATATCCTGCCCTCTACACATATCCATTCAACTGTAAAGGGTCAATGCAGCGCACCTCATGTTGGATAACCCAGTTGATCAATGTTTTTTATGGTGAAGGATGGCAACAAGTGAGAAGAGGCACAACATTTTGGTCACTGAAAGTGAGGTGCTTCTAAAGTGATCAAAGACAAATAGTTCAATGACCACAGGCAGTGGTATCACACATAAAAGAAAATACACCAAGTAGCAATGTGTGTCCAAAACTGTAGGCATTATTAACCTGATGGTTGTGTTATCCCCAACCTATAGAATTGAACTTACTTATGTTATTCCCAAAATGGGAAGGTAATCATTATATAGTGTTAAAAGTATCAAACACATATCTGTTGGCAGATTCTCATCAGAATCAGTGACATCTTTTAAAGGATCAAACCCACCTTTAAAAGATGTCACTGATTCTGTCCAATACTGCACCCAGTTCAGCACATGGATCCAGGACGTCTATAGGGAATCTGATTAGCCAGTCATCATCATTACAAGAAATATGTGTGGTCCCTGAACACTCATTCCCTTCTAATCCTTCAATTTACGTATTCCCTCATCAGTGCCAGTGCATCCATCATACAGTATTGAGCGTCACAGCAGTATTTTGTTCAGACTGATAACTTCACACTATTGCAAAAATTCTGCAACTCTGTAATGCCGTTGTATGGTATCTGAGTGTAATTTGCTTGAGGTTTAATTATATCTTTTTCAATTGAAGGTGCTTATTGGAGCACAAATAACACTGCAGGTTTAATGTGTGACAAAGTTCATGACAAATCTGTCTGCAAATCACCACCTCTCATCGGTGATGCCAATTGCCAATCTCCAAAATGTCCGTACAGATGTGCTCATTATTCCATCAAATTAGTTTATATAGATCCCACTTTTGCGTGGAAAGGGGCATATGGAGCTTTCACACCACCTTTTATATGTATGCAACAGTCATGTTTCAACTTTACACATTCATTAGCTGTTGTGTGTTTTTTGGCAGCTGTGTACGGAGCATGATGTGCCTGTCTTTGTCAAATTCAAGATGTTTGATGCCAAACGTGAGTATTTTTTTCTTCTAGTTTATGAAGTACATATTCTCCTTTTGTCGTCAGCATGTGAAAAAAATGATTCTCTCACTTGTGTGTGAACTGGTGGTTAAATTTTTTTAATCTCACATTCTATATTTTTCTTTTAGCCTCCTCCAAGACCATCTCTGGCTTGTTGGAATTTGAAAATAAGACAGATGCTGTGGAGGTTCTTACTGTTCTCAACCATTACCAGATCAGGATACCCAGTAAGCCTATATACCCTAGTAACACTTGTATAATAAATGTCAAATTTGTCAGTCTCATGCAGCATGAATATATTTACATCGGCAAGTAAAATATATGCACTGAAAAGTATTTATTAAATAATAATACTAGAGATGTAAAACCATAATAACGCTGACATTATATTGATATTACTTTGTGGCAAACAGAAAACAATATATCCAGCTCCATTGCTCAATAATAATAAAAGGTATTTGTGTACCACTTTTCAAAACAAAGTTACAAAGTTTTGTACAAGTCTAAAACCGGATAAAAACGATTGAACTCAATAAAATCAAGTTATTCAAATACAAAGAATACATTGAATAGAATAAAAAGTGACAAAAACCCCAACAATGAAGACAAATGCTACAAAATGAAAAGCAACTAAGAGATGCTTGTAAAAAGAACGTGTGCTAAAAGGAATTAAAGGCTTTCGTAAAAAGATTTGTTTTGAAAAGTGATTTTAAAGAAGTCACAGATTCTCCAAGCCTCAGATCATCAAGCAGGGAGTTCCAGAGCTCAGGGGCCCTGACCAAAAAAGTTCATCATCCTTACTCCTGATGTAGGATTCAGGAACAATCAGCAGAGCTCTCTCTGAATACCTGAGGCTGTGCTCATAGTGGAGGAGGGATTCAATAAAAAACCCTCACTGATTTGACGCAGGTTGGTGTCATTGTGATTCACACAACTCCTCAATGAAGCAATATTGAACAATTTGAATGTGTTAAATATTGAAAATAAAAATGAAATAGTCAAATATCAGAATCATCAGCTCACTTTGTGATGGACTCCTGGATTTGGTTGCTGGATGTTTTTGTCCCTTGCGGCCATGTTGTAGTCAGGTTCACTTTCATCAAAACTAATTTGATTTCAGTAATTGCAGTGGAAGCAGGAAGAGTGGGAAAATAAAGCTTTGCACTTTTAATGCCTAAAGGGATCAGCTGAGCTATTGGCTGATGTGGGCTGACACAGAGGTCTGCTGCTCCCAGCTGATGTACTGGCTTGTGGCTGAGCTTGACTTTGCAGCCTGCCTGAGCAAATGCTATGTTCATCATAATTACATGTCTACAGTAATTGTAAAGGCAAAACGTCATATATCAAATCTGACCAGTTTAATCTGTGGAACTCTAAGACTATTGGTAGACTGCTTGACTAAAAAACCCTGTTCAGACCTGGTATTAAGATTCACTTTTCTTGAATGTTGTGTAGTGTGCAAGTATGGGTTATCGCAAAATCTTTTTCTGTGTGTGTGTGTGTGTGGTTTCAGATGGGTCCAACCCATACACACTGAAACTGTGTTTCTCCACCTCGTCACATCTATAAAAAGCTGCAGAGCACCAGAAGAGTTTGCTGAGAGTTGATGTCTGACCTCTGACGTGGGGGAGGGACCATGGGACAGACACATAGAAGAGTGGATGAGAGATAATGAGTGATAATATTCACGAAAGAAGAGAATGAGAGAGAGATGGAGACCAAGATGATGAAGTGAAGACACTCACCATCTCTATTGTATCATCTCACCATCCAGCCATAACTTTAAAGCTGACAGACTATCGACTGTCTGTAATATTCTAATAATGTCTTCATATTGTCTCGTGGGACGTCTGGAGGAAACTGATCATGTTTTAGTCCCAGAAGTCTTCACTGCATGGTAAAAGTGTCTTGAAGTGTGGACCTAGACAAACAGAGGCTGTCTCTAAGGAATCTATACATCGTTGGTCACACATAAGGATCTAAAATCAGAATCAGTGCTCATGGCAGATGGTGACTAAAGCTTATTTTAATGTTTAAAACTGAACAAAACAGTGTATTGCCTTGAATTGTCATTGAGTATATGTAGTGAATATGAATATAATTTTAACACAAGTTCTCATATAAGGTTCATTAGATGTCGCTTCACTGTTTAGTTCAGTCACTTTAGAGTTAGATATCTGGCCAGTTGTTGAGTTTGCTGTAAATGTTCGTGGTCCTCAGAGGAAGTGACCCTCTTACATGGCTTTTCCCATACCACCAGCATAAGGTCAGTCAGCAGTATGTTGTGTGACAAGGTATATGGGAAATTAAAGGCATTCAATTTCAAATTAATATCAATGTTTTCCAGATGGTTGTTTTGAAAAGGCTTCTTCAACTTTTCCTCCATCACAAACCTCAGAGCACAACACTGAGCAATTCATTGAGCCCATTTTGGCCTCATGCAAGAATATTTCCCCCAGAATTGGACATTAAGAACAAAAAAAAGAAGAACTTAACAAGTCCATGTATTGAAGTCCTGTCCAGTTAACAGCATAACAACACTCAGGACCTGCAGTGCTGTTGATGCTGTGTCACCTGTGAGTTGCACTGAAATAAAGAAAACATGTTCCAACATGAAAACGGCTTAAAAAGGCTTCACTATGGTAAACAAATAGAAAAAGTTTATATCACTGATATAGATGAACCAATATGTGGCATAAAAGGTGATGTTACACTGGCATGTTTTTGCTTGTGCTGGATCAGTAGACCTATGTTAATTGCAATATTGTACAATACGCAGCAAGCCAAAATAATTTCACATCTCTGGCCACAAACTGTGTCAAGGCACATCAATCAACTGTGCACTCTATCAAGGTTGTTATATGAGCACTCCTGGCTAGTATTCAGGTTGACAAGAGGTATCATGAACAAGGAGGTTTTAGCATTACCTTTATCACCTGGAGAAAATAGTGAACTTTAGTTAAATTATCTTAAAATATCTTCATGGCGTCAAGTAACAAATGACAAGTCACTTAAACAAGCCATCTCTAAGCATGCCTTGCACAAGACGCTTCCCAGCTGCTCCAATTGCACATTTTGCAGCACAAAGGAGTTGTGTGCTCCCCTGGCCATTGCGCAACAGCATTTATCAGGAACATTAATAAATTATGAAATATTATATTTCAAATTGCAAAATTAAAGAGAATAAAAAGAATAACACAAATTTGATGTGTGATTTGTACATTTAAATGTGAATTATCATGTCACTCCTTCATATCTGCAAAATATGGGAAAATTGGTGAATGCTGCAAGTCCTCGTAAATCACTAAGTACTACCTAAGAACAAGAAGTCCATATGAGCAGTTCTTGCATGAGGCCCATTGATTCTGCTCAGACATCCACCTCTTTGCATTTTGGATAATCCATTATTTTTACATTAGTGTCACCCAAAATATGAACATTAATTTAAGATACCAGATGATCCATTAGTTTCCTAATCAGTCATGTTTACAAAGAGATGAACCCTTTGGAATTTAATACTTATTTTCTCTAGTACCACTTCCATGACAAATCCTATTTCCAGCACCACCTCTGGTGAGGCTGTAAAAATAGTTCAGTCTTTCTAATTATGTGCAATGAAATTACAGCTTTCTTGTTTGACAGCAGAGGCACAATATTTTATCGGCAGCTCAGAATAGAATGATGTCAAGACACAGTTAACAAAACAAAAAGATGGAGCCGATCAAAATGATGAATCTGTGTAAAGTTTGCATGTTTTGGCCGTGCTTGCTTGGATTTAATCAGGCGGTTGCGGGTTAGGTTAACTTGCATCTCTAAATTGCTTGTAGTTATGAGTGCGATGGTTTATCTACTTTTTTGGGCTTTGCCCAGACTCTAGATGCTCGCTGGCGAGCTCTGCTCCCAGGTCTGGCTCCAGGAGAGCTTCTTTCCTTATTGTAATGCATTTCCCTTGAAACAGCTAACACTCAAGTAATTCACTATAAACCAATACATAATTGACTTACCCAGCAAGTACCATCTTTGAGGGTATGGCACCACTGAACACAAGTCGGGTTTGAAAAAGTTAATTTTGATCCCTTAACATAAGAGTGAATTCACCTTGAAATATCTGAAAATGCAGTGTTGACTAGTCTGTCAAAGTAGAACAAGGAAAGGAGGCTAAACTTCCATCCAAACTTTGGAATTATACAATATAAAGGAAATGTTGCTGTTTCATATAAAAAGCATATTCAGTTTTTTCCTAATTTTTTTTTTTTTTTTTACTATGTAATGCATTTTTTTTTTACTTTGCTTGAAATGTGTGAGTAAATGGGGGTCAAGATAAGATCAGCATATATGGATCACAGACTGGGCCCAAGGCCCTGAAAGGTCTGATTGTCCCTGGGCAAGAGCCTCTGTATTAACTGACTTGTTGTTATTTGTAGCTTAAAAGTCATAGTGGTCAGTTAAATGATATAAAATGATGATGCAAAACGGCTTTCGGACGATTGAAGGCCTGTTAACCTGTCTGCGCCCACACACCCATGTTCCCTGTTCATGTCCTGAATGACTTATTGGATGGTGCTGGATTGGATGGACACACTTAGCTTCTTTGAGACCAGTTCTTTGGTGAAGTTGAGTACAAACAGCAGATTGTTCGCCTAGTAACTCTTGGACTTGCAGAATTCACTGCACCAAGCTTTACTTTTAGTTCAGCAGGATGAATCAGAATGAAGGTATGCTTCCATTCTTATGTATTGATAAGTTAACGGTGTGAAAACTTTAGACCTGAATGATGATTCCCACAAATTCTGCTCTTAAATAAAAGCCCCCTTAGATGTTGTGCAACAGTTTCATTTAATGGACAAAAACGTTTATATATCTTATATTTGATTGTCTTAAATCACTTGATCCTAAGTGTATTTCTAATGAGGTTTTATTTATTTATTTATTCATTTTTTAAGCCTTTAAGGGAGTTAGATGAATGGGCACTATCTCGTTATTTTAGGCTATAAAGGTTTAATGTTGTCCATTGTGTGTAATCACAGACAAGACATGTAGAAAAATAGAAGTATATTGTGCCATTCATTTAAGAATGTGGTGTAAATGTATAAAGTGAATAAATCAAAGTCTTTGGCTGCAAGGTCACAACTCAAATCTGCTTTTTTCCATGTGACTTCAATTCATGTTGTATAAGATATTGTTCAATTTTACAGCACTCGTCAACAGAATAAAATGTCATACATCATAAGAGATTCCTCAGTTCAGTTCGGCTGGTACTTTATTGTCCTGCTGAGGCAAATTTGATTTGCAGCAAGGCACAGATAAAACAAGGACAATGTTCACCTATAACAACAAAAAAATCATTAAACTTATAGACCCACATCCAACCTCCCATTTATTTCTATCCTTGAAAAAACTGTTGCTAACCAATTATGTGACTACTTGCACAGGAATATTTGTTTGCAGACTTTCAGTCAGAATTTAGGATCCATCACAGCACAGAGACATCTCAGTTAAAAGTTACTAATGACCTTATCATGGCCTCAGATACTGGACTTGTCTCTATACTCCATGGGTTATGAGATTCTGTTACAGAGACTGGAACAACATGTATGGACTAGCAATTCAGCATTAGGTGGGTTTAAATCACACTTATCAGGTAATGTGTTTATGTTAACCATGACTTTTCCATGCAGACAAAAGTTATTCATGCAGTTCCTGAATATTCTGTAACGGGCCGATACTTTTTACTTTATACATATGTTTCTTTTAGGCAATATTATCAACCACATACATTTCTATTGTTACACAGATGATACACAGCTGTACTTATCTATGAGGCCAGATGAATCTAATCACTAAGTTCAACTTCAGGAATGTCATAAAGAAATACACTTTTTATTTCTCACCTCTATGCTGATGTTTGTATATGGTCCCTTTTCCTTTGTTAAATTCTGAGAAGTATAGCCAATTAAAGGGAAGGGCAAATTAATTCACATATTGGTATAATATTGTTTCAAATGACAGAAATTTCACACATGAAAATGAAAAGAAAATGTTTTAACAAATGTATTGCATAAAGGAAACTGGGGCTTATACATAATCAACTGACTGTGTTACAGCTCCCTTCTGCTCTGGGTCCTATAAGGTTATGATGTGCTGGAGAAAGGAGGTCCACCTTACAAAATTTTACATAGAGAAATTTGAAGAGGTTGCCATAGAAAAATATTTTGGCCCCCTCCATCTTTTTCCTCCACCAGCTTCAAAACTTAGGGGTCACTCTTTACACAGCCTCCATCATAACCTACCTCGCTAAGCATGCAAACAAATTTCAAAGACAGACAATTGCTTATTTTAATAATTCATGACAAAAATGAAGGGTCTTTAATATCTTAAATTCCTCTCAGGTCAGTGTGGATTAGTTGCAACATTTGAGCAACTCAGGATTCTGAACTTTTATTAAATCTCACCATGTTAAACAGCTCTATCTGGTGGACTCTTTGAGTCAGTGCAATCGATCAAATGATCATCAGTCTTGACCCTGTGGTCTTGACCGAACTCAGTGTGAACAGTAAATCGTCACTAGTTTCTCAGTCCACTGGAAATCATTTGAATCCATGATGATGATGTGCTGTCCAGATCTAGAGGCACAGTCCCACAACAGGATGTTCCTTTGCCTTCGATGTGTTTTTGCTATACTCTAACAGCACTATGTAAAATCCATCTGATTACTGCACTAGACAAAACTACTCTTATGCCAAAAACAAATCGCGACCCTCGTGTGACTGTGGATCCTATATTCTGACAAATAGAAGTGAAAACTAGCTGGCGACATACCATTCTTTAGTTCTACAGCTAAACCCTGTCGACAGAATAAACAACTCGTGCGTGGACAGTAAATGTTTCCTGCCTGGAAGACGAGATTCGGGGCAAACAATGTGCAACGTACGTCGGCGCGTTCTCTCCCGCTCAGCTCACGTGACAGCGCCCCCTTCCCTGATTGGTGCTTTTGAAATATTCCGCCTCGCCTCATTGGACGGTTTTGAACCACTGCAGCAGTGTGGGCTTTTCAAAAGAGTGTGTGTGAGACCATTTCAGCGGCAGTCGTTTTACATTACACACTGGCGAGCCAGGCACGTTCAGGTAAGACTCCTTATTATTCTCCTTCAGCCACGTCAAGACGAGGGCAGCGCGATCTATGAGGTCAGGAACAGACGTGGACACGAGGAACCCGTGGATCCGCGAGAAAATACCGTCCAGCCACGTAGTATGAGCTAAGCTAACGTTGGTGACCTTTTCTAGCTCGCTTAGCAGGAAGCAGACGATAGACGTTAACGGCAGCCAACTTCAACAGAGTAACGAATATTGTAGAAGATTGATAAATGTGCTTGAATCTGAATCAGTGGCCGTCTCTGGACGAGCCTGTGGTGTAATTACCCACACGATGTAACCAATTCAGGCTGTTGATTGTGATTCTAGAAACGTTACCCCCCTTGCAGTCTTGTTAGTTGTTAGGCCACACTGGAAGTCAGAGGGTGAGCTCAGCCCAGTGTCACCAGCTGATATGTCCCAGGAATACTCTCTGAGTGTGGAATGAAAGTTTGTGAAGTCATGATGGTTGTTGAAATGTGACATGTTCTTTTTTTCCCCTTCTAGGCAGTAATGGAAGACTACTTGAAAATAGAGAAAATTGGAGAAGGTTGGTCTAAATGTTTCCTTGTCTTCATCTGTTATACAAAATGTTACATATGTTATGTTGATAAGCTTGGCATTATGAAGGTACATTTACTTTGAATAGTTGTTTACGTCTTTTAATTACCAATGTCATGACTAAATGTAATTGTCACATTGGTTCTGCTTCATTTGATGAGAGTTCCGTTGTGTTCTTGCAGGTACCTATGGGGTTGTGTATAAGGGCCGGCACAAGGCTACAGGGCAGGTTGTGGCCATGAAGAAGATCCGTTTGGAGAGTGAGGAGGAGGGGGTGCCCAGCACTGCTGTCAGAGAGGTCTCCCTGCTACAAGAGCTCAAGCATCCCAACGTTGTACGGTATGCTCACTTTGTGGAGTAAAGGGAGCAAAGTCTAGCAGGTTAAAGGGTTTTAAAAGTCAAATAAGATTTTCCATCTTATGAAATGGTATCTGCTGTAAAGAACAGCTGCATCCTTCTGTTTTATAATGTTATGGGCACGGTCAGGTCGATGAAACTAAATCATTGGATACATTCGAACATATGTGGCTCAGAGCAGTGCCGACATAATGTGATGCATGCTGGTTTGAAATTTTGACTCTTCCCAGGACTGTAGAACATCACCATGTCACATGACACTGAAACATTGTAGGAGCATGACACTTAAAATGGCTTCAGAACACTTTTCCCTAATTGGCTAAAGGCTTCACTGACATGTGTGATGTGTCATATGTTTTTATTCTGTGAAATGTAGATCATTGTCAGCTCTGTTTATTTCTCTCCAAAGAGAATGTCATGTATTCGATCTCCCTCTGGTGGTTAGTTAGTTAGTTATTTACACATGGCCATTACACATTAGTTATAATTTTCCACGAGAAATCTGTAAAAACTGTTAACGTCAGAGTTTAAACAGTTTTAAGGTTGTATTTTTTTTGTATTTTTTTTTTTTAATCCTTTAGTTTTATATCTGACTTCCTTTATTGAATAACAAATTACAACATACATACATACATACATACAGAGGCTCTTTGAGGACATACATAAACATACCATATAAAATAATATACGTTCATGTAGAAAACAGAGACAGGTTTCTTTTTAAAGAACATATAGAACTAGAATGGCAATCAGTAGAGTGCATACCTCTGCCAAGGCCCAACCACCCTCTTAAGAAACTAGATCTAGATTTTTATTTGAGTTTTTACACCAAATTGCACACACTGAATATCAGTCCCCTAAACATGAGTGTGTTTGTTTTTTCTCTCAAGATCCATTAATTATTTTCTGAAAAATAAAAATTTGGGGGGGAAATTCATCTCACAATGTTCAGGAAAGTGGGGAAAAAAATTACCTGGATCTGTCCACTGATTCAAATCAGTACCAAAATGTATTTGTTCCACCTTTGGAAGTGCCCCCTAGGTGTGTGGCAACAAATTTGCCTCGACTCTACAGGCGAGTTGTAGGCGTTATTTGTTTCTTATCACATACATACAAACACAGTTGGCACTTCATGTGTGTGTGTCTGTGAGTGTGTGTGTGTGTGTCTGAAGTAACTTATGTCAGGATATGAGATTTTGGTTTTACCTTCAGTTCAGTGACACTGCAGATCTGTGTCTCAACACAATCCCATCTCTGAGCTCTTTCAACCGCATGTCTTGGTTTTTGCTCTGATGTACATTGTCAGCTGAAACCCCAGATGGTGCACGTCTTTTCAAATCATGTCCAATAAACTGAATTTGTCAGAGGTGGACTCCAACCAAGGTGTAGACATCCCCCAAAAAAAAGGAATGACAGACCTGAGTTAAACTTAAAGTCTCTGAATTCTTATGTCAATGTGATATCTCAGATTTGTCTTTGTTAAGTGAAGGTGTCCGAAGACTTATAACAACAATATAGTATGAACTAAGCCAGTGTTGTTTATTTCCCAGACTCCTAGATGTCCTGATGCAGGAGTCTCGTCTCTACCTCATCTTTGAGTTCCTGTCCATGGACCTGAAGAAGTACCTGGATTCAATCCCCTCCGGCCAGTACATGGACCCTATGCTGGTCAAGGTAATCATGTCCTAGTGTTTAATAAATAGCTGTTCATTTAAGGGGTTTTCATATGAACTGTTTGTACAAGAGTAGACACATTCATTATTGCAGTTGACAATATGACATTCTCTTGTCTCATCTTCTTCAATTTTAAATGAACTTTTGGCTGATTTGGTACAGTTTTGTTACAGTTAAGGATATGGTTAAAACAATAAAAATACAAGTTAATACAATAACTTAACTGTAATAGTAATGGCTTAATAATAATCCTCTAGATGCCAAAAAGTGCGAGTAATTACTCAACTGATTTATGCTAGATTGCGTCAATAAATTTGCAAGGTTTGTTATCACTGCATACGTGGATAGCTGAGAGCTGTTGGCAAGATGTTTGCGTTTTCAAATTGGAGCCCATGGGGTTTATCTACTCACACACATTCAAACTGAGCATATTCATAGCTCAGTGGTAAGGTTTTAGTCTTGCAAGTCCAGTTCTTCAGGTTCAATCCCGTTGTTATTCTGATTAAGCTTATAAATAAATTCTCTTCTCTATCAAAGAAATAGATATTTTTGGCATCTTAAATGCATTAAATACATTTTTGAAAGCTGGAAGTTTGTTCATCCTGTCAATTAGGGCTGACACTGATTTTCATAAATAACAACCGAACATGATTTGAAGTAGACCTGAAACAAACATAATTTGGTTGTATACTGTATGTTCTGTATCCAGCTGCATGTTCATGCTCCTCCTCTTCCCCCCCCACCCATCATCTCCTTTCAGAGCTACCTGTACCAGATCTTGGAGGGAATTTATTTCTGTCACTGTCATCGAGTCCTTCACCGGGACTTGAAACCCCAAAACCTACTGATCGACAACAAGGGGGTTATCAAACTGGCAGACTTTGGCCTTGCTCGGGCTTTTGGTGTTCCTGTCAGGGTCTACACCCATGAGGTGAGAATCCAATCCATTCACACTTCACTGTGATTCATGGAGTAAAACTACATGAAGATTGCGGTCAGAGATGTAGAGCTTTTTTTTTTTTTTTTTTCTACAGCTGTATAAGCAGATGCATGCTTAGCAGCAGCATCATCATCACCACAACAGTAAGCCTCTAAAGTGACAAACACAACCTGTGTTTGTGTTCTTAGGTTGTAACTCTTTGGTACCGGGCCCCAGAAGTCCTCCTGGGTTCACCCCGTTATTCAACCCCTGTTGACGTTTGGAGCACTGGAACCATCTTTGCTGAACTTGCCACAAAGAAGCCTCTGTTCCACGGAGACTCAGAAATAGACCAGCTCTTCAGGATCTTCAGGTAAATGTACTACACTTGAATTGATGTAAAATGAATAACTCCCAGAACTATGAAAACCTAAGAACTGAAACTGAAAAGTATTTTTTTCTTTATGTTCCAGTGTATCCAAGAATTGTGTACATAAAGCAAATTAATCCCAGTGTGGATTTAAAAACTATGGTGGTGTTTTATGCCCTTCTTGTGCACACAAGGCAACAACACATTTTCATCATGTGTGTATTAATGTAATCAATTAAAAAAACAGGATATCGTAGAAGTGGGACAGATGATTCTATAGTGATTTCAGCAGAGTTTGATTGTTATTCATATTTGTTTTATTAGCGTAACTACCATGTCAGCAAAGTTCCATTTCTCAGGTTCACTCTTTTCTCTGTCACCACTTTGTCTCCCTGTCACTCTTCATTTCCACAAGTTTAGAGTGGCCAACAACAAAACTAACTTGCTAAGTTGAGTAAATGGCAAGAAATGTCTCAACATCAACCGTATAGTAATAATGATATAACGTGGTAAGCTTCTTTTTTGATGATGCGGTACAGAAGTCAACACCAATCAGTAGGTTCGAGCCCTGAGGCTTGTCGGGTGGAAACGCCCTGTTAGGAAACGTTATTGACAATCTCATTTAAAAAGTACATTCTCCCACAATCACAGTGCAAATAAATACATCATTTTTTCTTTGGTTGAAAACCACAAAACTGTAATTTACACTGCTGGGCCCTCCTCAAATACTTCTGTTTGTCATGTGCAGGACTCTGGGAACCCCAAACAATGATGTATGGCCGGATGTAGAGAGTCTACCAGACTACAAAAACACCTTCCCTAAATGGAAGGCTGGTAACCTCTCATCAATGGTGAAAACTCTGGATAAGAATGGGCTTGACCTTCTGGCGGTAAGGAATGCAGCTGAACTGTATTGGAAGGAGTTAAATTGTAGTTATTTAGGAAAATATTGCATAAAATGTTTCGGTTTGTACTCTTACCACGTGAGGTTAACACTGGACCTTGAAGGTTTCTTTCTCTCCAAACCAGCCAGTCAGATAAAAGTCATTGTCGAAAGTATATATAACATAAGTTTACTTAATCTTTTGAGGAAAATACTGAAATGATCTTAGTTTAGTAAGATCAGTGGTTTACATGCTATATTTTATGAATTAAAAAAAACCTGACTTTCAAATACTTTCTGTCTAAGTTTATTAATAATAGCTACCTACTGAAGTCGTTAATTGGTCATGACTAATTGCTGGTTAGTCACACCTGATTATGTAAAACTACATATAGAGGGAGATTCCACAGATTTGCACTTGTGTGAAGTTAGACCTTTTGCCTTTGACCTCCTCTGACTGAGAATGATGTGTATTAAGGAATACAAAATTAACTAATAAATATATATATAGTCATTGTCGAACCTGTATTTAGAAGTTCAGTGTGTGGAATCTAGTGACATCTAGTGGTGAAGTTTCATGCCCCCCCTTCCAAACATGAAAGAGAACCTGTGGAAACCTTCAGTTGTCATAAAAACTCAAAAGGTTAAGTTTGGCTCACTGTAAAAAAAAAAATAATAATAAAAAGCTCAGCATGGATGGGATTGACTAATTACCATAGAAGTTGTGGATTTTCAGAGTAATTTAATAAAACTGGCTTACATTAAGTTAAAAGTAAAATAATCAGTGGATTATTCTCTGCCACCAAAATTGAATTAAAAGTAGGTGTTCTTTTATCATTGTTGAATGGAATTTCTACGGTGCTGTCAATAAGATGGTTGTTTAGTCTATAAAATGTCTATGTATGATAAAGAGAACTCTTAGATCTTCACGCTAAAGAAGCTGGAACCAGAAAATATTTTTCCACTTTTACTTGGAAAAACAACTAAAACCATTAATTGATGATCAGTTGATCAAAAATAGTTTCATAACTGATGAATTGATATTAAGGTATATATATATATCTACCTTCCTGCCAAGGACACAAAGCCTCAACGTGTCTTGTTTCTCTTCTGTAGAAAATGTTGATCTACAATCCTCCTCAGAGGATCTCAGCGCGGGAGGCCATGACTCACCCATACTTTGATGACTTGGACAAATCCACCTTGCCTGCTGCCAGCATCAACAAAGCCTGAGGCACCTACAGACCACTTACACACAACTACATTTATACTCATTGTGAATTATCATTCTGTAAATACTTCTGTGTGGAAACTTGTAGACCTTTAGTAAAGTTTTGTCTGCCAGCAATGTCTTTTCAATTAAACTGCACTTTCTGTTTTTCCTTTAACTTTAAACTTAAATTCTGGGGG
Organism: Paralichthys olivaceus; assembly: GCF_024713975.1. Taxonomy (NCBI): domain Eukaryota; kingdom Metazoa; phylum Chordata; class Actinopteri; order Pleuronectiformes; family Paralichthyidae; genus Paralichthys; species Paralichthys olivaceus. The sequence continues at coordinate 1,341,654 of NC_091106.1, forward strand.
GGGGGGTTTCTTAACATTTGCCCCAAAATAAAGGGCATGATGGAGTTGAAATATATGAATTTCTAAAATGTTTTACAACATAAAGGCTTAAAAAAATCATTAAAAACAAATCTTTCCAGTTTTAGTCCTGTGTCTATGTTAATTGCTCATTTATCTTTTATTTGCCAAATAACTCCTGAAAAACCCCACAATATAATATTTATACATCTGAATCTGTGTTGTCTTGTCACTGGTTGATGATGCACCCTGCTCTCAGGTTATTCTGTTTCCAATGATATGACTCGCTTTTTGACTCCCTCACAGTGACTTCATTCGAATGGTAGACAGGGACCTACACTGACTGATTAGTCGTATAAATCTCCAGGTTAAGGTGGTGGAGAAAGGTTATCAACAACAGGCTGTCATAACTTTCCATGTTGAGCTATAAGTTACTGTCAACTCCGCTGTGTGATACTATCAGCACGTTTGACTACTGTAAATAACAAATGTCTTCCATTGCTTGGCGTACACCTAAAGATGTGTCTGTGGACAGAGAGAGAGAAACATAATTAACTATGGGAGACAAAAAGGACAATGTTAGTGATGTGTAGTACCATAAATAAGGTCGGGGCACTGTGATGGAAAAATGAAGAGATGAGTGCACTGCATAAAGGGAGTTCCTGCAGCAGTCTAGACCTATAGCAGCATAATTAAGGGATGGTTCAGGGCTCATCTGATCCAGCCCCAAAGAGGAATGTTTTAAGTCTAACCTTAAATGTCGAGATGGTGTCTGCCTCCCCAACCTAAAGTGGGAACGGGTTCCACAGGAGAGGAGCCTGGTAGCTGCAGGCTCTACCTCCCATTCTACTACAAACTACCAATCACAAGTGAGCCTGTAGTTTTGGTAGCTGAAGTCACACAATGAATCCCTTTTATTTTTTAGGGGAGAGGCAGCTGTGAAAAGTTCCTCTAGGTTAAGAGTTTGCAGAGACATAGAATACCATAGTGGCAGGAATGTGATAACCTCTGGAATCTGCTTGACAGAACACAACTGTTTCCATCTGAAAAAAATAAAATATTTTTTTAAAATATTAAGTGGTTAAAATCAGTGTAACAATGAATAGGTAAAAAGATCAAATTTGATATGTAAGTACCACACTGTCAGTGTGTGTCTGTGTCCTTTCCTCTGAAGGCTGTTATAAAGTTGAATGTGATCTCAACTGACATGGTATTAACTAATACATGCTGATGCTGCATCCACACTGAACATTCCCTCAGACTGATATCAGGCTGATGTTAGGACTTGCCCTGCATTCTCCTTAAATGTCATGTCGCCATAGGCCAGGTGTCAGAAGAACTCAGTAAAGAGGAGTTTTTCCACAGGAAACTATGCAACCCTTTTGTATCACTCTCACTGGTAGGTGATGATATATCACACCCCTTCTAGGTGCTTGCTTGCTTCCTTCCTTTCTTCATTTTGATTAATGTATTGCAATAATATTGTTTTTTTCTGCACTTGAATCCATTTTCTTTAGGCTATGTGTAGGGTAATTGTGTAGGATTAATGTCTGTTGCAGTACCATATGCTCTGCTCAGCTTTTTTTTTTTAAAGGGATGTGTCTTGTTCCAATTAAAGTTAATGCTTAATTAGTAAAATACTAATATACATCATCAATTCTATGCTCTGTTTATAAAGTTCATATCTGTAATTTAAAAAACATACATTTATTTTTCATGTAAATTATTTTAAAAAATATAAAAAAGAATACAAATAAAAGCTTACTTTTAATTTCAAGTAAAAATACATTCAAGATGATAAATGAGAGAGAACATGAATTTTGTTTTTGGTTTACTTAAGCACATTGGAAAAAAAGGGACATATCCCTGTTTTATCCAATTTAAACTACAGCTAGTCTGAACTGTGATGCCATCTTCCACCCAATGTTCCTGGACAGTTGCCATTTTAGTCCGAGGCACCACAGGGAGCCTCCTGCTTCACCATCTGCTACAGCAACTGCACGAGCATGGACCGGGGGGGTGATGCACACCATCACCAGGTGTGAGCTGTACTGAACTATACACACACACAGTGTAAACATGTAACAGTGTAGTATTCAGCCTTCACAGTTTTTACGTGCTATATATCCATTTGTTGTTATTATTACTTATTGTATTGAGTATTTGATTATTATGTATTTATTTTGTAAATACACATTTAATGTGATTGCTGTATATTTATTTTGTATCTTTTATCTGGTTATCTGTATTTTATTATTTAAAATGCAGTGCAGTTTAAGCTGCAAAGAAACGTAAGAAGAGCTTTAAAAGACAGACAATCAGTCACTCAGTAAGTTTCCCTTAACTTTCTACTTAACTGCCCAACCGGAAGCTACGAATCGGATACTAACCTCATCTGCCTGCATCAGCTGCTTGTAGTTTAACCAGTGCTCAGAACTACGAACGCCCTTGAATGCGGCAGCGGTTGCTGGACGTCTGTCTGCACGTCAGTTTTACGACAGTCAACAAGTGAACTGTGCTTTACGGTGGAGCATGGCGTCCCACAGATGAGCTGTCTGAAGGACTGAGAGACGGAACAGATTATTTCGGCAGCCCTCGGTGAAGCCTGTCGCCTTCTCCCTCCTTCCTCTCCACAAGCATTCTCCGCTGCGTTCAGGTCCAGGTGGTGAGGACCAGCCATCAGGAGACGCCATGGCGGCGCAGGGAGGCATTCAGTTCCAGGAGAAGGTCAGCAGGCTGCTCAGCAGACACAAGGGGAAGCCGGTGCTGAAGCCCAACAGGACTTTGGCTCTGAGAGATGCTGTAGCCAACCGTAAACTTCAGAAAGGAGGTAAGAGTCCGAGGCCCTCCGAGACACCACGCAGCAGCAGATACAGCTGATCGAATGACGTAGTGTATATGGTTTATTGGCGTCTTATTATTATTGTGGATGTAAAGTATTAACATCAACACCGGCGACGGCTCGTTTCACCTAAAGCACTTTTGATAGTCTTGTATATAAATGGCTCCGCCTTTTCATCCTAATATATCTGTATTATAATTATTATTTATTTATTTCAGTTTTGCGTCTGTTGCGTCTTAGAAACGTCACCGACAGCCACTCGCTGGCGGTGAATCCTCCAAATGACGCTGTGTTCTCACATGAGCTCACCTGCGGGGTTCACACATCGACCTGGATCTCCACATGAGGAGGTCAGGCGGATAAAGTCTGCAGAAACGGCGGAGCGAGAGCCTCCCACTCATTTGTGTTCATGTACAGAAAGCCCCTCTGAAGACTGAGTTCAGTGCATGTCTGAAAGCAGCCTTGGAGAGTTTTATTGCACTTAAATACTGATAATGCTCTGTAACTTTCACTGCAGGCCTACATGTGTAGTGTGTTCATCACTGTTACTACTGGTCTGTTAATTCAACGTGAATAGAAACCCATGTGTTTAAGGTTTCAGCCTGGATCCTTCTGATCTCCCTTCTCCAAGCCAGTTGGGAGCAGTTGTTCCAAAGAACTGTGGTTTGTTTTTGAGTACCTCTCAGTATTCAAACCAGTGAGTCAAACACCAGTCAGTTTTCCAAAGAGGAAAATAATCAATAAGCTCACATTTCCTAAGATATAACATTGATGGCAAAACCTGACCTCACACAGCAGTATTACTATTTGTATATAATCATGAATTTAAATCGGGTCTTTTTATTGAAGACTGATTGAATTACAAACTGGTGGCACCTGACAACTGATACGCAGATGTTTGCTCTGAAAAGTAGTCCCTAAAGCACATTTGGGTGAGCTTCACATGCATTTACCTAAACATCAAGTGACAGAGTGGTGTGTCTCTTTGTTGGTTAAATACAGCTGAATGATTAGCAACAAATACAGTTCCTTGTACATCATGTTAAGACACTGCTAATCATGGAAGTTCTATATCAAGTTTGATTAAGTGTAATGTTTTCTCTCCACAGAGGCCTCCTGTATCACAGAGATGTCAGTGCTGATGGCTTGTTGGAAGCAGAACACCTTTGTGGACGGTCTGTGCTCTAATGAGATCAACACATTCTATGCCTGTGTGAAGGAGGCTCAGGTATGTTCACATAGGCCCTGAAGTGACCTTTGTTTCCAATGAGAGCTGGGAAATGACTCATTTACAGGGAGCATCACTTTATAAGCACATTAACTCATATCTTTACATATTAGGGTGATAATTGGTTACAAAATGATAACAATATTAAACTTGATATACTTGCATCTCTACACTTAATATGACAATATGGCACACAAAAAATCAAATCAGATCTCAGCATGCAACTTTAAGTACAATGCTTTGTTAACTCATTGAAAACTGCATACGCTACACATCCATTTCTTAGTCTGTTTACAATTGAGATGACTTTGCAACAGACTGTATTAGGTCAAATATCATATAACAGAGTCAAGCTATTTTCTGAGGGTACACACAACAACCACCCTCTGCTTTTCCATCTCCACATAAAGTAACATATCTAGGGCTGCAAGATACTCTCATTTCACAACTGATTATTCTGCCCATTATTTTCTCCGTTAACTATTTGGCCTGGTCAACATCAGAAGAAATTTAAAATGCTCATCATAGTCTCACAGAGTTCAAGGTTAGCTTTTGAACTAATGACAGAAGGATTTCAACTTCAATCTGTGTATCGTTCAGTCTTTTTATATTCAATTAGAAAAACAAAATCAGAAAATAAATTTAATTATGTAATTATTTCGTTATTCATTTATGTATGATACCAAAAAACAAATAGTGGTTTGTTTTTTGCTCAGATTAAAAATAGGAAATGAAAAAATGGATCACAGGCCGAACTTGATTTTGATATTTAATATTTAGTATCAGCGTGGATAACTCATCTAGCATGCCAGTAACACACCAGACCTGCTTTTCCTTCCAACGCCCACCCTAACCCATATGTGAAATCACAGCCCGCTCCAGTTCTGTGTCTGATAGATGTCTTTTTCGTTTAAGGTCGTGCTTAACACAGAATCTTCTAACACTCATTTCAGAGCATCGCTGGACAGTGTTGTCACACTTAAAAGAACTAGTTCAAAGTTCAGTTCATGCAGAGGAAAATTAACTAGTGCACGTTCATAGTTCAGTTTTTAATTGGGATGACCAACTTACGATCATGTGGTAAGTTTTTTTTCATGATGTTTAAATGCAGTCTCATAAACTCTGGAGCGAATCAAACAAACACTGATTTACTTCATCAGGTCCTGATAACTAGTGATGAGTGTTTATTAGTTAAAGTGAGAGCAGGTCAGAGTGGAGGAGGAAACAGAAACTCCAGCTTGATACAAACCAACTGCAGCTTCTGCTCTGATCATGAAGCAGCTTATCACTGAGCAGCTGTGACCAGAGAAACTCTGTGTTTCACTGTTCTTCAACTAAGTCTGACCTGCAGCTTCACGAACGAGCTCTGATCTCAAACATATGAGGTAAGGGTGGGCGGTGGAAGGAAAAGGGGGTCTGGTGTGTTACTGGTATGCTAGATGAGTTATCCACGCTGATACTCTAAATATCTGAATATCAGAATCAAATTCAGCCTGTGACCCGTTTTTCATTTCCTACTTTTGATCTGAGCAAAAAAAATCCATTTTGGTTTTCTAATTGATCATGAAAAGAGCGTATGATACACGGATTAACTTTGATCTGCAAGATCAAATTTCACATATTTGTGTAAACTCATATGTTGTTCAAACTCATCAGTTCTTGAATATTTTATGAACATGGCTGATAGAGTAACCAGCCCTACTCATCAGTCAGACTCAGGGTTGTTTCGTTGGGTAAATAAAAAGTGTTCCCTTAAGGTGGCTGTGGCCGAGGGGTAAGGCGGTCGTCGTACAACCAGAAAGTCAGCGGCTCGATCCCAGTCTTCTGCATGCCGAAGTGTCGTTGGGAAAGATAATGAAACCTGGATGGCTCTCATAGAAAAAAACTGTACTGCCCATTGATGCACTGTGTGAATGTGTGTGTGCACTTTGAGTGGTCATCAAGACTAGAAGCACAGACTAGAAGCATAGACTAGAAGCATAGACTAGAAGTATAGACTAGAAGTATAGACAAGAAGTATAGACAAGAAGTATTGTATATATAGAATATATATATATATAATATAGTATATATAATTACAGACCATTTACCATAAAAATGACTGACTCTCACTGCCGGGTATTTCCAACAGGTTACTTAAATTGCTAAAAGCCATTTACCTTGTCGTCATTGTCTTATGTTTTATGTTAAGTCCCCCTTTGGTCCAATTGGTCAGCAGGTATCACTGATTGTTTTTGTGGAAACCTCGCTCGAAGATTAAGATTCCTCTTTATGGTCCCACACACAGCATGCAACATGCAAACATGGGGAAATTTGATCTCTGTATTTAACCCATCCTTGTGAACGGAGCACACACGGAACACACGGAACCAAATCCACACAGTGACCACACACGGAACAGTGGGCAGCCATGAAGGCGCCCGGGGAGCAATTGGGGAGTTCGGTGCCATGCTCAAGGGCACCTCGGCAGTACCCAGGAGGTGAACTGGCACCTCTCCAACTTCCGTCCATGCTGGATTTGAACAGGCCACCCTCCGGTTCCCAAGCCAAGTCGCTATGGACTGAGCTACTGCCCCCCTCTATTGTGCTAAATCATTATTTGCTCAACACTGAAAAAGCCAGACAAGAATGTCTGCCTCTTACCTCATCATCGCCGCCACTCTGAGTGCTTCCCCACTGAGGTAATAAACACGTGTCTCATTGAAAAGCTCTGGTAATAAATGATCTTCCTCCTTCACAGGCAGCTGCGAAGAATAAATCGGAGCAGAACAGCACCCAGGGAGGACGTCTGCATCCAAAACTAGCCACAAGCTTGTTGAAGAGATATCCTAACATCCGTACTGAGATCTAGAAAACCAGCTCCGAAGCATTTATTGTATTATGTGGACTTACTGTGCAGGTTGAAACAGCCCACTGGACTGAGTCCTCAAACTGGACTTCACCGTGTTCAAGTGTTCAGAGTTATCATTGTTCGAACAAGTAATGTTATAATCATTTATCGAATAAATATTGCATGAAGCAGACCAGGGTGATTTCATCACAAACTCACTGCAACTCTCTTTTAGGATTTGATTTTTTTTAAGGTTATTCAATTATTGGATTATTTTATATTCAATTATTATCTTCCAGTTTTCTGGTACAGCTTTTGTATTCACAACGCACAGGTTTGAAATATAATGTGACTTTCTCTTGTGTCCTTTATTGACATTGATGAAAATGATGCCATCTTGACTCAACCCAATTTACCTGAATGATCTCATTCGGTGCAGAGATGTGATTAGTGGATGTGATGCAATTATTCTTCTTCAGTTTCATGGCTCTTAGCCGGGAACTTATCACTGAACACTTAAATGCCCCATTGCTCTTGTGGAAACTGAGACTGCTGGTAAACAGATGCTGACCTAAAATGAGCCTATCAGTCAGACAGTGTTACACAGACAGTTACCTGTAAGCAAAGCTTAGCGTAGATGATGTGGAACAGTTTTTGATCAAACCATAAATCTGTGTCTTTTTTTTCTCTGCCTGTTTCCCAGGGCCATGTCATATATGCAATAACGTCAAGCCTACTTTTTGAGTCTGTGGTGTGGTCACATGCATGTGACAAAATAAGGTAGTCTCCAAAAACTAAGTATAGCTGTTTTCAGACACAAACTCTAGTTTGCTTTTCTTACATGGAGTTCTAACAAGGCGGCTGGCTGGAGAAAGTCCTGAGATTCTCCAGAGTTGTGCATGTCTGAAAGCAGCTTATGACTGCAGATTTTTCTGTACACTATTTCCCATTATGCAATCTGCAAAGAAGGAGGTGTTAACAGCAAAATAAATGATCAGAGTAAAAGTATTAATTATATTAAACAAATTGTCAGTGACAATTCCCTATGAATGTGGTTCATGGTTAGATAACAAGCCTTAATCTGTACTCACCGTAATACCAGCATTTCTGGACATTGCACAGTGCATCACTTTTGTCTTTGTCATTCAAAAGTGTCAATTGATTTATTATTTCGTTGATGGGTATCTATTATATATGAGACTTGGCAGCTATTGTCAAACAGCTGCAGCTTCAATGCAAGAAGTCTCCTTATCACACCAAGACACAGGCACCATGGTTGTTATACCTGCCATCAGGACATTTCTTGAAATGAAGAGCTGTGGATCCGTCAGAAGCACCAACCCTGTGCATAGTGGGCAACCTACAACCTGCCCCTGAGCCACATCTAATACATGACAAAACTCGTTCACAAGCAGTTATATAAATCATTTCACAGGCTGAGGTATTGTCATCTAAAGCAGTGGAATGAGGCAAACCTTTTATCTGAGACGGAGTCTCTAAAAATAAATGTAAATAAAAGATGTTGACATTTTTCTATTGTAACTACATTATTAGTGTATATATATACACATACATATATCCTGGAACAGTAAAGCTACATCACTTATTTGGACATTTTCCATATATGGTCAGGCAGTTGTTTTTTTATTCACAAAAATATATGTTTCCACCTCCATGGCGCTGATCAAATTAAAAAGTCGGCTTCAAAATGGCAGTTGACAAACCAATGGGTGACGTCATGATAGGTTGCTAATTGTGTTTAGGTCATGTGTGATTGATTAACTTTTTGAAAGAGCTGAGCAAAACTTTCCCCCACTTCCATTCTCTGTTCTGAAATTGGTTAAATCTCACATACTTAGATAAAACACCATATCACTTATCTTAGACTAGAAACAAGCTTGTTTGAAGTTGAACTGTTGCTTTGATGTTTCATGCTTTTTTTAACAACCTTCCCTTTCTAATTCTTTCCTGTGTTTCCCAGTTTCACACTATCTTTTCAGGACATAGTTTGTCTCTTCGGTTTCATGTTTTGTCTGAAGCACAGGAAGGGTTTTGTACAATGTTTTTGTTTTTGTTGTGCCCCCATTTATCTGCCCTTCATTACAGAACCATTTCCTACCCTGCTTATCACCTTGTCCCAAATGTCTAGACCACAGACGAAACTGCTCCATAGCCCGGAACAATCACTCAACCACTTACTCTTACATGCATACATCCTCAGCCTGCATATTAAGCTGATATATATAGGTATGAGATAACAGTAGCTGATTATTATCTCACAGAATGATACATTTAAATCCACTCTACCCTTGAAAAATATGTGGATGAAATTTGAGAGACAACAATCATATTATTTCTATGAGTCCGGCCTGAGGTTTGCATCAAAGGAAAGACCATGGTGCTGCACATATGAAAAATGTTATGTAAATATTAAAACTTTTTTGCACCAAATAATAAAACTGATACCATGTAAAAATCCCACACATGGCTTATAGTCCCAAACCTCCCACTCCTCCAACCCAACATGGACACACCAAACCTTTAAAGAAGTACACACTCAGATGCCATGAATGTGAGAAAAGCAATGTGATATCAATCCTGAGAAAGTTATACTGATATGTTTTTTTTTTATCTGTGAAACATCCTTGGCAAACAGTAACCTGGGTTCTGTGCAAGTCTCTACATCATCGGACATGTTGGCCAGTTGTGCAACATCATGACATTATTATGTCACACACCCTTTCCTCGAGAGCTCCTGTCAGCCATTGATCTTATTTATAGTAGTTAAAGAAACTGCCTTTAATTTTGGTTAGGGGTATTTAATGTGACAGAATACTTAATTAATCAAGCAGATAATACTGAATCCATTTTCCTTTCCACCTAACAAGTTGTTAATTAGGGGTGTTGTAGAACCCTATGAAAACATTCTTCTGAGGCTCTGTCTTCTTTTTTTAACAGACTGGTGGTGAGGCTATTTAAGGGGCAAGTAAGGTCTATTGACATGCTGTTGACTTTCAATATGGGGAATGTATATCACTATCTCAAGGCCACCCTTTAATAAAAGGAACTAGGTCACATCGGGTATACCAATACAGATGCAAAACATAAGAGTACAACACCATTGATCTATTGTGTGTTCCATGTTATGACGCTGTAAACACAGTAGGGCTGCAGGGATTTACTCTAAACACTGACCATGGAGCTGCAATCTACATCTACATTTTTAGATCAGTATTGACATTGCACCATGACACATTCTCTGACTCTTGTTGTTGAGGTCACCAGCATGGACTATACACCATGAAGATCTATCGTTTGAATCTTTTAAAGAGAATTTCAGGCTGTATTGGATTTTGTGGATGAATGAATGGACGTGAAGTGCAAGGATGAAGATAGATAATGAATGTCTCTGTTAGGCTGCTCTGGGAGGATTTAATGTGGAATAGATGGATGGAGACTCAGTGTCTGTCTCAGGCAAATTTCTGCCCAAGCAGATGTTGGGCACCAGACAAAACCTAAGGAGAGACATGAGAGAAATATGCACTAGAAGGGATGAGGAAAGGAAGGATAAAGGGATGTAGGCTGACCACGTAAAAAGGGTTGAAGGATAATTTGAGGAGTGATCAAGGCGTGGTCCTGTTCCTGAACCTAACTTCAATTATAAACTTCATTAGTAGTAAGATTGATTTCCAAAAAACTGGAAAAGCACATTCCTCAAACCAATGCTAACGCCCTATCACGCCATGTTAAAGTAGGTGGAAAAACATTCCTGAACCTGCCCGTTTATCCATATTCAGTTTAAGGGTTCTTCCTTTTGTCACGCTCCACAAAGTTTTATGGAAATTGTGAGTAATCCTGCTAACTAACAAATACATAATTTCCTTGGGGAGGCAACAAATCAAGAAGTTGCAGTGACTGCTTTTAAAAATCATCTCAGATCCTGGAGATGCGCTCTTTTTTTTTTTTGTCCTAATCCATGAGATTTCATTCAGGAAATTTGTCAGCTGTTTCTTTGGGATCTGGATAAAATGCTTTAAACATCTGAGGCTTCTTCCCCAGTGTTACAATTACGATTAAGCTTTATGGTGAGGCGTATAGCTCACCGGGCTATGCCTCACCCGTAGCGGCCTGGGTTCAAATCTGGCCTGCAGCACTTTCTGCATATCTTCCCCCACTCTCTGTTTTCCCCCTTTCACAGCTTGCTCTCTGTCCTCTCCAAAAATAAAGAAAAGCCCCAAAAATGTTCTTGGTCGATGTATCTGGCTTGAGGATTATAAATACAACAGTAACAAACCACATCTTCCTCCCCACAGTTGAACAAACACTCTCAAAAATAGATTTAATACAAAGTGGCACCTAATGAGAGAGGATTCTGTTAGGGTTTGAAGTACTCTGTCTATATCCCTTTGTTTTCTCCTGTGTTTTCCCCTTCTGTCCTTCATTTAGTTGTGTGTTTCAGGCTGGTGCGTGACTGACCTAGACTACGTTCACATGAATCTTCCCTCTATATGACCCAGATCTGATTGTTTAATGACAGCGTGAACAGCACAAATCACATGGAATCTGGTCTGTTTGAAATCATATCAAGTGAAAAATGTAACTGCAAATGCTCACATCTGTGACCTCTATGTTCATTACCTTGATGTGGTCCACATGTGGTTCACATGTGGTTCACATGTGGACCACATAAGGGCCATGACCAGTTATCACTGGAGTCTGATACTGGCCACATTTTAAGATAATGTGAACAGCTACATAAAAATTGGATCTTGAAAAAAATCTGAATTGAGCACTTAGGCTGGAAGATGCCCTTTGCTCAGCCACTCACTAGCCACAGTCCCCTGCTCAACCATTTACCTGCAAACTGTACAATAAACGGTTAAACCTTTCTTCTGTGTTCTGTGTCTGCATTGTGGGTCCAGTCCTTTTTGAACATCAAACGTAACCGATTTAGTTCTAGCCAGGTTTACGTACTAACATCGTTGATGTACTAGCATCAATCGGCAGATCCTGACTTTATTCGGTTTGACGTGTTTGAATGTCTGGGCTCTGGCAGGATGTCATGTCTGTTCAATTCAGAAGTATAATTGATGTCATGAGTCATGGATGATACAGTTAAAGTCAAGTTGAGAGTTGTAGTTCTTGTTAAGGTTGTCTCATCTTGTCCACTCCAGTCTAAATTCTTTTCTGTACTCAAACAGCCAAACTATGTTTTACTCTTATTTTATTGGCACTTTAAGATGGACTCTCGTAAGATGTAAATGTTGAATTATTTACACCTAAATAAGGCATCTAATGCAAATCATTACGGCTAAGTATTGTGAGTGTGTGTGTGTGTGTGTGTTTTTGTTATCTCGTAAGGACTTTTTTCTGGCGTAATCACAGGTCTTCTCAGGACCAGCAGACGGTAAATGAGCAAATGCCTAATGAGGCATCTAAGGTTGTGTGTGTGTGTGTGTGTGTGTGTGTGTGTGTGTGTGCGCGCGCGTCAAAAGACAGGGAGAGAGACAGACAGACAGAGACAGAGAGAGAGAAGGGAAGATACTTAGAGAGAGGAGAGGGAGAGAGGCGGCAGCGCGTCATATTTAGCTCGGGTTGGGTGTCTGGAGCTGGATTTAGACTGAATCTCCGACACTGTCTCTGAGTGTTTCCACTTTGTTATCGCCGCAGCGGAGAGCTTTTCAGAGCAGAGGGCGGGTAGAGGAGCTGAAGGTGTGTGTGGAAGGTGTGGAGGAGATGGTTCCTTCTGCAGGATGAACCGGAGGAAAGTCGTGCCCGGGGTTGTCCCCTGCTGTCTGTTCCTGCTCCTGTCTGTGTCTGTAGAGGTAAGCAGACTGCTGCCGCCCACCGGCCTATATACAGCTGTTGTTTACGATAAGTCATTTAGCCTGGATCGGGCTCGGTCACGTTTGTCTGTCACGGAGAATCTGCGCCCATGTGCTTTAGTTCTGTAGTGAACTGGAGAAGCGTGTGACTCGAATGTCTCAACCTTTCTGCTGACATTAACACTAGGAGCCGTCTCATTGGAAACAGTGAAAAGAGGTAATTCTCTCACATACTTTGTGTTAAGTAGTTGTTTAGAAGCACTGTTGATTTCCAGAGACGTTAAGCCAGCCGAGTTCAGCAATTACTGAACAGACATCATAAGAAAAGACACACACACACACACACACACACATACACAGATATATATATATATAATCATTTCACAGCTGTACATGTTCAACAGAGCTGCTGTACACTCCAGGACTATAAGGTATTTCAGTCGGTGCTTCGCACTGTCTCCATTTTACCAGACTGCTTCTTTCCAGGATCCTGTATATAGAAAAGTGCATGTCTGTTTAGACATTGCAGTCAAAGAAAAGATGTGGGAACTTTAGACCTAAGCTATTGCAGCTATAGCCTAATAAAGAAGGACGGAACATTAGGAATGCTTAGAACAATTGTGTCATCTCGCCCTTGACCTTTATCTCCTTGATGAAATTATTTTACCAAATCATTTACCACAAATGAAAATGGATCACCTTAGAGTTTGCCGAACAACCTGTGCTGAGCAAAAACACACTAATTAAAATATTTCAGAATATTTGATAAGGGAACACTTAATCATCTCAGTATAACACCAAGTCAGTTAAACTTCAGGGATATCAGTCTGTCCATAGGTGCAATGGAGAAGCAAAAGCATGACAACCCCTAACAAGGAAATGGTTTTGTATGTGGTGGCCACAGACAATTGCTCTCTCCTTATCCTTCCTGACTGATTCTTCCTTAGTTTTGTGTTCTGCCAGTGTTCTTGTCACTACTGGTAGCAAGAGGCGGGACCTGCAGCCCAATCAGGTTGCACAGGTAGTCCAGCTCCTTTGCTGTGTCTCCCAGCACAGCCTCAATGGCATGGAGGAGATACCAGGAGACTGGCTGTTACACAAGGAGAGCTGGACAGGACTGTAGAAGGACATCAACCCAGCTGCAGGACTGGTATCTGCTCCTTTGTGTGAGGAGGAACAGGAGGAGCACTACCAGAGCCTTAAATAATGAACTCCAGCAGGCTACTGGTGTGCATGTTTCTGACCAAACTGTCAGAAGAAGACTCCATCAGGGCCTGACGTCTTCTAGTGGGACCTGTGCTCACAGCCCAGCACCATGCAGTTTGACTGACATTCACCAGATAACACCAGAATTGGTGCCCCATTCTCTTCACAGATGAGAGCAGGTTCACACTGAGCACATGTGACAGGTGTTAACGAGTCTGGAGAAGCTGTGGTGAATGTTATGCTGCCTGTAACATCATCCAGCTTGACTGGTTTGGTTCTGGGTGATGGTCTGAGGAGGCAGATCCTTGAAGGTTTGCAAAGACCTCCATGTCATAGCCAACAGTACCCTGACTGCTGTTACCAGGATGAGCGATTGTCAGATCTTACACTGGTGCAGTGGGCCCTGGACCCTCTTTCTGCCAAGTACCTCCACAGACTGTCCAGAAACTCACTGATGCCCTGATCCAAGTCTGGGAGGGGAGATCCCCCAGGACACTATCCGCCGACTCATCAGGAGCATGCACAGACATTGTTGGAAGTGCATACAGGCATAAGGAGGCCATATACACTACTGAGTCAAATATGAGTTGCGGTGATGAAATTCACGCAATTTGGATCAACCTGTGATTTTCAATTTATACTTTAAAATATATATAAATCACCCTCAAGTTAGAGTATGAGTGTATGTATGTATGTGTGTATGTATGTGTCCGATACACATACAGAAGTACATACATCGTAACTGTAGCACCCTACACATACAGTACATCCTACATCAGACGTGTAAAACATGCTTACATTTACACGTTGGGTGTAGTTAGTGGTCTCAGTGGTTAGACCATATAATATGAGGACAGTAGTCAATATAAAAACATAGGTACATAAATGGATAGAGATAAATACATCCCAAAGTACACCTACTTGTTATTTAGTATCTTGATGGAGGATGGAATAAAATAATTCTTGTACGGGTTGAGTCTGCAGTGTGGCATCCTGAACCATCGGCCTGAGGGCAACATCTTATATTCTATGTACAGGGTGTGTGTGTGGGATCTCTCAGAATCTTATGTGCCTCTCTAAGCACAGATTTTTTATATAATGATTGAAGATAGAGCTGATCTCTTTTTCCTATGATCTTCATGACCGTTTGAGTCAGGCGTACAAGCTAAGACTTTAACTGTGTTGTCAAATTACCATACAATACTTAAAACTGTAGCGAATTACTAAGAAGATTCTCTAAGATAGTTTGATAGGACAGGAACTTAAGATTGCTACTTATGTCATAGAGTCTGAACCCTCTCAAGAAATACATCACAGTGCTGGAAGGAAAAGCATTAAATTCAACAAATTCAAAGTAAAGCTCAGAGTCATGGTTCCTTTATCCAAGGTGCTGCAGTACAAAGAAAACACAATGTCCAGGTCTGTTTGCGTATCAGCAGGTCAAAGTCTGCTTTCATTTTAATTTATATCGTCACTGTAGATAAGTGTGAAAGTGAATCACCACAGTTTAACAGCTCTCTCTCTTAACAGCCCCATGGGCCGACTGAAAACACACTGGAGAGACTCTATACATCCTCTGGCCTGGCAGTGGTTAATGAATGGATTCCTACAAATAGATAAATATAAAAAGAGTGAAGAGAGCATTGAGGACTGGCAAATCAGCTTTGTGAAAGAAACGGAATATAGTTCAGGAGTAGCTCACATCAGCAGATTAACACATTTAAGAGGAGGTAAACTTATATGATATGGGCTCTTTGTTCCTGAGTTCCTTAGATGAAAGTTGGGTTAATGGCATAATAATAAATTTTATTTGGAGGCGCCTTTCAAGTCACCCAAGGTTGCCTTACAAAGAAAATTAAAGATTAAATGATCATAAACAACGTTAAAAAGAAAACATCAACATAAAAACAAGTGTTTTGCACAGTGTCCGGTTATAGGGAGTATGCCAGTTTAAACAGGTGCGTTTTGAGTTGGGACTTGAATGATGTGATGGAGTCTGACTGTGTTATGTGTGGGGGAGGGAGTTCCAGAGCCTGGGTGCTAAGCAGCTGAAGGCTCTGGCACCCATGGTACTGAGTTTTGACCTGGGGACGGTTAGCAGTCCAGCAGAGGTTGAGCGGAGGGTCCGGGAGGGAGTATATTCATGAAGGAGGTCACAGAGTAAGTGGGGGCTAGGTTGTGGGGAGCTTTGTAGGTGAGGAGAAGGTTTTTGTAGTGGATGCGGTATTGTACAGGGAGCCAGTGGAGTTGGATGAGAACAGGGGTGATGTGGTCCCATGATTTGGTACCGGTGATGATCCGGGTGGCCGAGTTCTGAATGATTTGTAGTCTGTTGATGAGTTTGGTGGGGAGTCCGGTGAGGAGGGCAATGCAGTAATCGATGCGGGATGTGACAAATGAGTGAACCAGGATTTCGGTGCTGGATTGGCTCAGTGATGGGCGGAGTCTGGAAATGTTGCGGAGGTGGAAAAATGCAGTCCGAGTGATGTTTTGAATATGGGGTGCAAATGAAAGGGTGGGGTCCAGAATGACGCAGAGGCTCTTGACTTGGGGGGAGAAGGGTACAGGGAATCCGTCAACGATGATGGGTAGAGCTGGGGTGCGTTGTGATTTGGTGAGGATGGATTGGGAGCCGATGAGCAGGGCCTCGGTTTTATTGCTGTTCAGTTTCAGAAAGTTTCTGGTCATCCAGCTCCGGATGTCATCAAGGCAAGTGATGAGGGAGGTGTGAGGGATGGCAGCAGTGGGTTTGGAAGAGACGTAGACCTGTGTGTCATCGGCGTAGCAGTGAAAATGGACCCCATGGTGACGAAGGAGTGAGCCCAGGGGGAGGAGGTAGATGGTGAAAAGAAGTGGACCCAAGACTGACCCCTGGGGGACACCCAGTGAAACACCTGAACACCCAGACTTGTGGTTCCTTAGTTGCACGAATTGTTGGCGGTCAGTAAGGTGAGATGTGAACCAGGAGAGTGCAGCACCAGTGATCCCAATGCCAGCCAGGCGGTCCAGGAGCAGAGGTTGGGAGATGGTGTCGAACGCTGCGCTGAGGTCGAGGAGGATGAGAATAGTGAGTAGTCCAGAGTCAGCTGCACAGAGGAGGTAGTTGGTGACCAGGGCTGTTTCAGTGCTATGTTTTGGACAGAAGCCGGATTGGAAGGGTTCATTGAGGTTGTTTGTGTCGAGGTGGGACTGTAATTGTGCGGCAACCACCCTTTTAAAGTGTTTTGGAGATGAAGGGGAGATTGGAGATGGGCTGGTATGGTTAAGGACAGCTGGGTCAGCACTGGGTTTTTTCAGGATGGGTGTGATGGCAGCCAGTTTGAGAGTGGGGGGTACAGTACCAGTGATGAGGGAGGAGTTAATTATGTTGGTGATCATGGGGGAAATGGACGGCAGACAGGTTTTGACAAGGGAGGTGGGAATAGGATAGAGCTGACAGGTGGTGGTTTTGGCTTTAAGGATGAGTTCCGAGATGGTGTGCTCTGATACTGGGGTGAAGTCAGAGAGGGAGCTGATGAGAGGTTGGCCAATGGTTATTGTACAGGGTGGGTCGTTTGAGGAGGTGCAAGATGAGGCCAGTTGTTGGTGAATGGTGTTGATTTTAGAGCTGAGGAAGTCCAGGAAGGCAGTGCACTGATCGGTAGAAATGCCTGAAGGGAGGTTTTTAGGGGGCTGAAGTATGTGGCTAACTGTTGAGAAGAGGACTCTGTTGTTACATGTACCAGTGTTGATGAGGTTGGAGAAGTATGAAGATTTGGCAGTGGTGAAGGCATTCTTGTATTGATGGAGGTGGTCCGAGTACATTTGGCTGTGTACAGTGAGTCCAGTCTTTTTGTAGAGTTGCTCCAGTCAACGGCCAGTGGCTTTGAGCTGGCAGAGCTCAGGGGTGAACCAGGGAGCAATGTGAGTAAATGAGACTGAGCGGGTTTTCAGGGGGGCCAGGGTGGTAAGGGAAGAGGAGAGGCAGTTATTATAGTAAGTCACCAGGTCAGCCGGGGAGGATGCTGGGGGAGGGCTGGGGTAGGAGCTGATCAGGGTGGAGAGATCTGTGGTGTTGATATGTTTGATGTTTCTGAAGGAGATGGTCCGTTGTTCTCTGGCTTTGTGTAGTTGGATGTGAATGTCAAATAGTACAGCTTTGTGGTCAGAGATTGGGTAATCAGTGACATCAAGGTTAGTGGGAGTGATGTCAGTACAGCAGATTAAGTCCAGTATATGACCTTTGTTATGGGTTGGGAGGTTGACATGTTGTGTGATACCAAGACAGTCCAGGAGTGATATGAAGTCTTTAGCAAAGATACTGGATGGGTTGTCAATGTGGATGTTGAAATCGCAAAGGAGGATAACAGTGGGGGACATTGCACATACAGATGTTAGTAGTGATGAGAATTCTGTGAGGAAAAACAGCAGAGGGTTTTGGTGGCCTATAGATGATCACAATGATAGTGGGTTTGGGGCCTGTGAGTTTTACAGCTAAACATTCAAAGGAGGTGTGATGGGGGATAAAGACAACGTAAAAGCATTGCAGTGCTGGTGCGTGTGTATCGTTTGATAACTCCTCTGCATTCTTATTATGAAGCCTGTCTTCAAACTATATTAATACCATGATGTTTGATTTATTCAACAGGTCTCTGATGAGGGATTCTTGAACTTTATCCAGCGTGCAGGTATGGGTTATCGCAAAATCTTTAACTCTGTGCCTGTGTGTGTCATTACTACGTCAATTAGATTGAATGTTGCGAACCATTTAATAGGTTTGCATTTAGACAAACCTGTGAATATGTTTGTCACTGGTTGAGAGGTATTTTGGATACTAACAGTGAGAGTGTTCCTATTATTCCACCTGTCAATCCATAAATACTAATATCCTATAACTTAATCAGAATGTCTAATCCAGTTTGCAGCCTGCAGGCTCACATTCACGCTTCCTGCTCTCTCCCCCTTCAGCCACATCATGTGATCCAGTGTGGTTTACTTTTCTACCCCCACCACCAGCAGGACCCTGTAAATCTTTGCACACCTATAGCACAGCAGTGAAACCCTGTAGAGTAACTGCTTTTCCTCCCTCATGTCTTATGGCAATGAGGCTTCACGACTATGGTCTCCTCTTTAGTGCCTGAAGAATGGATGATTTCACTGAGTACTTTCCTGCTTGGCAAAAGTGTTGGCAAGAATCCAAACATGATTATGTTGAGTAACTGAGTGTTTGATTCTGTGTACATCAAAGTAGTTTTTTGTGTGTAAGACAGTCACATTCCCAGGAAACAGTTTTATAGATCAGTTTTACAGTTTGCAGTACTTCTGGTTGCTATTATGTGTCTTCCCTGCATTTCAGCTCCATAACTGTCTTGTTAAACCACCATCTGCCAACCAGATGAAGTTTATATGTACTTCAGCTCCAGAACTTGTTTTACCAAACACTTTTAACTACACAGTTAAACTTAAATTCCAGCAATAGTAAAAAAAAAAAAACAGGTTTTAAGTGTCATATGTCATGCACTAAAAATGTGCTTGGTATCATCACCAAAATGTAATATCAAAAGCAAAATAGGAATTCATTAGAATAACCCTATTCAGAACATTTCATTATTGTACATCACAGGATATCATTAATGATGGAAGGTGAAGAATTACTTTCCAAGAGAGGCCTGCTATGAGATTTGAAAGGAATTTTTTAGTTGATAATCCAATATGAGACACTATGTGTGTCTCTTTTTTTACGCAGCACAACAAAAATTAGCCCTTAACACAAAGGTGAGTGGGTCATTGGGACAAAGGTAGGAAATCCAGGTAGGTGTGAGTAGCAAACTCAGAATTGAGGGCAGGATTAGGATTTATGCACAAACAAATCGCTTGAATGAATGAAAGGAATGAGTAGACTAACTAGACCACTCAGATCTCTAGAATCATTGTAAAGGATCCTGACAGGAACAGAAGAGTCCATGACAAATAATAGAAGAAATAGATTATATTTGTATAGGTCAGTTGAATGGTTGTGCTGCTCTTGACTTTCCATGTGTTCCCTCTGGTTTTAAAACAGAGCTCCTAACAAACATACTATATTAATTACTCTTATTCCATCAATAACATCATTCTGTTTTTCCTTTGGGCATCAGGTATCTAGATTTGTCTTGTTTATTTTTAATTAATTCTCTTTTTGTAACTTAAAGCTTATTCTTTAGTTACTCTTTTTGGAGTGTGATAAAGTAAATAAAGACTTTATGACTGTGTGATGGTCTTTTTCTGCAGCACCACTCTCCTGTTCACAAGGCTTTGAAGAACTGGGATACTACAATGGTTCAGTATCCCACACTGACTCGGGCTCCCCCTGTCTGAAGTGGACAGACTTCCCAGACTACATGCACCAGTACCCGAACCGAGGCCTGGGAGACCACAATTTATGTCGGAACCCAGACCAAGAGCCCAACCCCTGGTGTTTCTTCAGACAGAGCTCTGGTGCCATTGGCTGGGCTTACTGTGACTGCCATCAGGGTGAGCTGAGGAAGGGCTCCAGGTATCTGTGGATGGATAAATGCTGTTGTCTATCTCCAGATGATTACCTATTGGAGCACAATGGTTAAAGTCAAAATCAAGGTCAACAGAAACAGAGTCTGAAAAACACAATTTCCAAGATATATAGAGAGAGAATTTAAAAAGCTTAAATTGATCAGAAAATGATTCCCCATATGATGATGATTGGGTGGCTGTGGCTCAGGAGGTAGAGTGGGTCGTCCACTAATCAGAAGGTTACCATGATGTCATATGTTCAATGACGTCATGAGGAAGTCGGAAAATTACGTCTTGTATGTCCTATTGAACTAAACACATGACTATAGTGAAACAGCTGATGTCTCATCTCAGAATGAGGATTCCAAAATGTGCCAACCACAGCCAACGACCCAGGACCCAAGACACAACAGCAACAGAGCTACCTGAATTATGCCTGACTGAGTGATCTGGACCAATTGCAGTTTCACTCCTATTTGAAACACTATAGTGTGGAAGTGGCACTGTGTAAAATAAGGGAAGGTGCACCAGTTAGTGAGCTCTGTAGATTCAGGGCTACTGCACCTGTAGAGGGCAGGTTATAATGTTGATTCAGGTTGGTTGAGTGCAGCTGATTCCTACCTCAATCCATTCTAGCATACAGGAAAGACAGGGCAGGAACAACTGACCTTTTACCCTGAAGGGTTGAAGGTGGCTGGTTGTCTGTAGGATATACCGACAACTGTATATCAATCTATATCAAGTAGATTGATATACAGTATTTTGGGTTTTCTTTTTCTGTCTTGTCGTTACTGGCATGTGATCTGGTAGCAGAAAATAGTTTATTACTTTTTGGAAGACTGGTTTTATTTCCTTAAATTTTACTTTTATTATTGCTTGTTTTGTTCTTTTTACTTTTACTTTTAATTATGTCAGTGTGTACTGATGTGCAATGAAGCTCAGCCCCTGCCCTGTTAGTGATAGCAAGCAGGTGAGGAGGTTAAAGCAGGCAACTTATAATTATACTTAAACATATTTATAAGTGGTAATGCTGGACTTAACACATACACTGTACCAGGACACGCACACACATACAGCACCAGAGTTCTAGAGCCGTCACACTCCTTTAGTTACCTTCGAGAACCCACAGTTTTCTCTTGGCATGGCTACATTGTGTTGTGGCTCTGTCAGAGATGCCGTATACATCACTCTGCCATTTCTGCCAGCTTAAATGACCATCATTTAAAAAATTACCAAAATAAAATATTATCTTTACTATGATTTTATCTCTGTTTTGAAACAGGGTTACATGCAGAGATTTTTCCTGTGTTATCTACAGGTGCAGCCAGATTGGTCGGGGGATCATCAAGCAACAATGGGCGTTTGGAGGTCTACCTGAATGGCCAGTGGGGGGCAGTATGTGACACACATTGGACCAACCATGATGCCAGTGTCATATGCAGACAGCTGGGACTGAGGTGAGGGCATAGACTGTATATAAAGAGGGTGAGGGCAGTCTCAGTGAGCCAGACAGGCTTCTGTCTCTCCTTTGCGATTGGGTTGTTTTGCAAGCTTTTGAAATACTCTTGTAAACATATGTTCATGTGGGTGCCTTGTTGTTTGTTTTTTGTCCAGACAGGTTGTTATTTAAAATGTTGTGGTAGGTTACAGACAACTTTTCTGATTGACCTAGCACTAAATATGAGGGTATTAGTTACTGATCTGACCAAGTTCCACAAACTAATCTTTTAAAATGTAACTGCGTACAATACTAGTACTTGAATACAGATATACTTTTGAGCTACTTGTAATCGGTTTCTTTGGTTTCTACTTTCAAATGGAAAGATTGTAGGCTTACATTTGACTCCTCTATGTTTGTCGGACAGCTATAGACATAAATAGATATAAGCACAAGATCAGCCTATAATTGAGTACATCACATAGAACTATATTTTCTCCATGTCCCAAACAGAATAGAACCCTGAATCCCTCTCATTACCAGTCTGTGACATCAGTGAGGTGTAGCTGCAGAGGCAAAGCATAGAGCCACTCAATACAGTATAGGCTACCTGCTTCTAACTAATATAGGAGAACAAATAAGACACAAATAATTGAATAGTTTTTGTCCACACCAAAACCAGCCCAATCTTGGGATCATGAGGCGGGCGCTGGCACAGTGTGTGTTTGTGCTGATAGGATTTGTGTATAAATACATTTTTAATTTATAATATTGACTCTCATTTGTTAGATGTTCATGAAATTTGCATTCCAATTGCAACACCAATAGGCTGTAACTTTGAGATTATAAAAGTTACTAGTTATTCCTGTCAGTGAGATACGAGTGCTTTTTATATTTTTCATTGCAATTTGTTGTCATCTTTCATTGGTGTTTCATCATGATGTTTGCTCTGGTAGAAGCCTGGCAGTGTGTTTAAAAGAAGCATCTCTGTGTGCTTGCTGTTCATGCAGTGAAATTGGTACAGCCCTGCAGGACTCCTACTTTGGTCCAGGATCGGTTTTCCATTATGAGCGTCTGGGTTGCCGTGGTAATGAGAATTCCCTACTGGAGTGCCGGAGCAGGAAGTTTGGCACCAGTGACTGCACACGTGGCAGTGAGGCAGGGGTGGTCTGTGCTGAACCTGAGGGTGAGACTACTGTCCCAGACTCTATAAACTAATATGAACACGTCACATGGCATGTACAGTAATTGCTTTGTTTGCCGTATGCAAACATAGTACTAGGATTTAGTTTCAAGAGTTAACATATTCCAGTACAGCAGCACATCTTAACAGTTCACTGCTGAGAACTCACTGTTGTCATCATCGTACATCATGCACACACTTCTAAACAGATATGAGGACAGACAACTAGGATTTTTCTTATAATAAATTCAAACCAGATCATTATTTGCTGTGACCACCTTTTGCCTTTAAAACATGACAGTTCTCCTCGGTGCGCCTGTTATCAGGTTGTACCCTGATGGACTGTGTAATTGACAAGAAGCAAAACATCACAACAGGTGCCTCAAACCACTCCACAGTGCTGTAGCAGACTAAAATGCAAAGACAAATACATGCCAGGGACTCAGGCACTAAAATCCTTCCATAAACAACACCATATTTAAACATGTGTTTCATATAGCTTGGTTAATATTATACCCTTTGTTTCTCAGGAACTGGCATCCATTTGAGGCTGGTTGGAGGCCTGGAGGACTATGAGGGCCGTGTCGAAGTGTATCATGATGGCATATGGGGAACTATTTGTGATCACCATTGGGATGACCCTGATGCTGAGGTGGTGTGCAGACAGTTGAACATGGGGTAAGAAATAACTGCTGTTCAACTGCTACACAAAAAATATCAGATCAAACTCCTGGCATCTTCTCTAATCGCTTTCAGTGTGTAAATCTAAAAAAGAACCTGATATATTACAGACATATTGGTATATCTGTTTTGCGATATACGTTAAAAAAAGGACACAAGGCTTTGTTATAAAATATGGCCATACAAATCAGATAGGTAATTGGAATTAAAGGCCAGATTAATACTGGATTTCAAAAAGTAGTGTCTGACATTCAGCTCTTTAGGAAAGCAATGGTTATTCAGTCACTGAGTATTTTCTTTATCTGGCAGGGGTTCTTGTTAGCCCACCAGGTTACCACAATAATATACTACATATAGAGTGTTGAGCTTTATTATAAGCAAAGCATTTGTCCACTCAAAATTGTACTTAGGTAAAACAGAATGACTATATGAGCAATTACTGGGATATTAAAAGTAGTAGTCGTTATGCAGAAGAGTCCATTTTATGTACTGTGAGATGGGAAACATTTTGATGCTCTACTCTTCCTGCAGATCACTTAAAGTTCTGGGATATTTCAGTCTTTCTATCGCACACAGAATGTTTAAAACAAGTCTACATATATTCAGTGAATGTCAAGTGGAGGTCATGTGGATTTTGAAGTTGGTTTTACGTCATTACTTTCTTTGACATTGTCCGGCATTAAAAAATAAATGAATGTGACTGACATGAACCATCACCTCAAGCGATTGTGAGGTGTATTCCCAGAAAATGATTTCATCCTAAATCCTGTTTCCTCTTTCAAACACCCAAATCTAAGAGGGTGAAATATTTACTTTTTAAACTACCAAACCAAGCAGTAATCATTCATTATGTCATTCAAATGTTCTTTGATAGATTTTTTTCAATATACACACTATACAAACTATAGGTCCACCAGGATATTATAATATTGAAAATCTTTATATGTGTTATATATGTTGGCACAAATAGCATTAATTGTCATGTTTGATAAATAAAATTGGTTTTTTTGTCCTGACATAAAGTGGTGTGGCCAAAGCACGGACATTGCCCCACTTTGACCAGAAGTTTGAGCCCGTCTTGCTCAGTGAGGTCCAGTGCACAGGTAATGAACTTTCTCTGGAGGAGTGTCCTCACAACTGGGAGCAACAAAACTGTGACCACATGGAAGTTGCAGGGGTGACCTGCAACCCATACACAGGTCAGAGCCAGCAAAACACACTAACTCACACATTCATATAAGACAACACTGTAGTCATAACTGTGGGAATTAACTGACCTATACTTAAACCAATGTGATAAAGAACTTTAGTTATTTTTGCAGACATCCTTTAAGAACCAGTGTCGCTGTGATATCTAGGCATGCTAAGTCAAAGGCAGTTTGACTTGCTGTGCATTCATTACATCCGCATCTAGCATTGTGCAGCCAATTGCATGTGTGTTTGTACAGTATGACATGGCTGACCTGAGACCTCCATTACTCTTTCAAATCATCTGTCTTCATTTGTATTCTTCTGTCCTCAAAAATTACCTGAGGACTCAACCAGTCTGTGTTGGGCCATGCATGCACTTTTTGCTGTTTGTTTATTACTGTTTGTTAACCTGTGTGGTTGCAGATGGTGCAGTCCGACTGGTGGGAGGAGACAAACACTGGAAGGGTCGTGTGGAGATTTACCATCAGGGAGTATGGGGCTCTGTATGTGATGACAACTGGAGCGAGCTCAACGCCCATGTAGTGTGTAGACAGCTGGGCTTCAGGTCAGTGCATCAATATGTCCTGAGTCACAACATGTTTTTGCCTTAATTCAAAATGACTGAATATTTTCTTCTCAGTATCTTGGTTCTGGTGACAGCATTGGAGTTCTCCCAGCCACAAAATCCAATATAATCTATGTTATGGAAGTTTCCTGGAAACTGGTGACAGGAGAACTCAGGCAGCAGCTGTCTTATGCAGAAGATTTTAAACTTATACTTGATGCATCACGAAGACCAGAAGGTGGAACAATATACAAACACTAACAAAGTGGGCGGCTGTGGCTGAGGTCGGCAGTTCGATCCCCAGTCTTCCCCATCTGCATGCTGAAATGTCCTTGGGCAAGATGCTGAACCCCGAATTGCCCCTCATAAAAACAAAAGGTGCTGCTAATAGATGCACTGTATGAATGTGTGTGTGAATGGGTGAATGGCAAAACTGTACTGCAAACAGCTTTGGGTGGTCAAGACTAGAAAAGCTTTATATATAAATACAAACCATTTGGAGTAACAAGATGTCTCCTACAGCGTGCCTATATATCTCCCTCTACTTGCGTCACCAATTCTAACAGCACATTAATGAATGGCTGGAACTGCTGTCACTCTATGTTACATGTAGGTCCTGTTGGATATTTAAGTCTAAATGTATTCCTAAACCACATTGTGTTACGTCTTGCCACTGGTGAAATACACAAAAGAGTTCAAGTTGATGAGAGTTGAAGTTGGTGCCTCTTTGTCTGGGGCATCCGAGTTAGATATGAAAGTCTCTAAGCATAGACACTAGAATACACTGTTGGTTGATCCTTTATCTATAAACCTGACCTTTGGCACTGCTTAGAGAGAGAAGTGAGTGGAATTAGACAGGCACTATTCTCCTGTACAGATATGGTGTAACATACATTATATACATAACACATTATATAGTGGCATATACAGTTATGTGTGAGGATAGTCAAAAAGTTCTCAACACTCTAGTACATGGGATTTACTGTCGTATAAACCGTTATAGTCTGCACAGGATTCTTGTCTTTTCTGCTTCCCACTTACTAAACTTTCAGGATGTCTGAGATTTTATGTAATAAACCCTGCGAGAGAATGTAATGTCTGCTCAAAATCAATCTGGAGGGACTTCAGTTGAAACATTTACAAAATAATAATTGCCCTGCACAAAAAGAAGAAATTGATGTGATATAAATGAGGGTCTATTTGGCACTTAGTCACCTCATGATGTCGTTATTGAAAGGGGGTGAGGCTGTGAACAGTTTTGGAACGCCCCCCAGGTTATAAAAACTGGTGATGGTTGATGGGATGCAGAGAATGCAGAGGATCTGAATGAGATGTGTGGATTCTTTTGGGCTCAAAAATGGCTGCTGGATATGGAGACCGATGGTGACTGGGGAGGAGGAGGATCACAACAAATCACTGAAATGATTGATCACAGTGAGAGAGGGGAGAACAGATTTTATATTTGACATTATGGACCCTGATTGGCTGAGTGAGATTGTGGCAAATCTGATTGGATTACCATAAACATCCATAGTCAGCTCATTGGAAAAGGCAGACAGACAATGATGAATGAATGGGTCATAAAGACAGTATTCCTGAATGAACCTATGATGAGGAACATAGATCAAATTGTGACCCATGAGTGTAGCTTAACAAAAATGATTTTAAAAATCACTAATTTTGTTACATAGCCACCTACTTTATGCACCGAGCCTGTAAAACAGTAATGCTGCAGGGTTTCCATCAAAGTTCAAAACTGGTTTTCAGTGGTTCTTCACCACCAATATGAATATTAATATGTTCATGTCTGCAGGGGCCCAGGGGAAGTGGCCCCTGACGAGGTGTATGAAGAAGGTCACGGGCTGATCCTGCTGGACGATGTGCGGTGTCAGGGATCAGAGGCAACTTTACTGGCATGTACCCACTCTGAGTTGGGCCAGCATGACTGCTCCCACAGTGAAGATGTAGGGGTGTGCTGTGAAATAGGGGGTGATGCCAATGACATACCTGGCACATTGCCTCCTGGTGGTAAGTGCACGCATAGCTACTCGCATATGATATTTGTATATTCCCTGATGAAGTACAATTCACACTAAGACAAGACCTGCAAGCATCTGAAAATCTCATGGCAGTAGTGTCGCATTTTTCCTGTAATGTTTGATTTCAGGTCCACTGGTGCGTTTGGTTGGTGGAGAGAGCAGGAAGGAGGGTAGAGTGGAGGTCTTCCTTAATAACCAGTGGGGAAGCGTGTGTGATGATGACTGGAATGATGTCAGTGCAGCTGTTGTTTGCAGACAGCTAGGATTCACGTTAGTATGAACACTTATATCTTGCCTAGGAAAGTTATACTATTTTAGTCTCATCAATAACACCCCAGCCAGAGTACAAAAACAACAAAATGTCCAGAAACCACCCTGGTTTGTACAGTCACAGCAGACAAAATAAAATACACGCACAGGATTTAAAAAAATGTATTTATTAAACAAAAAGAAACAAATAATAATGATACTGTTTGTCTTTGTGTGTTGTCAGGGGCAAAACTAAGGCGCGATCCATGGCATACTTTGGTGAGGGTCAAGGTCCTATCCATCTGGATAATGTTCGATGCTCTGGCACTGAAACTTCCTTAGAGCAGTGTACAGCTGTGGGTCAAGATAGCCATGACTGTCGCCACAGTGAGGATGCAGGCGTCATTTGTGACTACACCTTGGATCCTGTGGGAGATGGTGCTGAGGCAATACAAACCTGTGGCCTGAGACTCAATAATCAGCGTCGTCGACGCAGAATCATAGGAGGAGATAAGGCACTGAGGTTAGCACACACTCCAGTGGCATGCACATAGATCCACAATCATTTACAAATGTGAGTGAATTAGATTGAATGTCTTCTATGTCTCATATGTGTCATCAGTCAGTATTAACTCTTATAACAGACAAACTTTGTTTTGTGTGTATGTGATTTCAGGGGTGAATGGCCATGGCAGGTATCTCTGTGGCTCCGGTCTCAGTCTAAAGGTAATCACCCTCTGTGTGGAGCATCACTCATCAACGCCTGCTGGGTGGTGACTGCTGCCCACTGCTTCAAGAGGTAGGAGACAGCTCCCTCTACTGAAAGATGGAAACATTACAGAGCTTAAAACAGTCCTTTTCCATCAATACATACAAAATGTAATGTTTGTAAAGTTTTGAAATTAGAATTTCAACATGACATTTATTAGAACTCATTCATAAAGTTGATGTTTTCCAGGTAACTTTCATGTAAGACCAAGTGTGAAAAGTCAAATTCAGGTTTTTATTGAATTACTGAGTGCAATGTGTCAGGTGAATGTACATTATACTGTATATATAATGTAAATTGCACTCTCTCTTCACCTGACCAGTAGTCACAGTCAAGCTGGGGAGGGAGCATGTCTCTGTAGTAAATCCGTTTATGGTTTATGCCTATATTCTAGTATTGTACATTAAATGATGGATATTCATTGACAATACATTTTTTCTTTGCCCCTTCAGATTTGGCAAAGATCCAACCCGCTACGTGTTACGCTTGGGTGACTACCACACTGAGGAACAGGATGACTTTGAACGGACCTTGTCCCCTGAACGCATTGTCATCCACAGAAAGTATCACAGTCAGGACTGGGAGTATGACATTGCCCTGCTGAGGCTCAAAGGCACAGAGGGCAACTGTGTGGCATTCAACCCTCACACTAGTGCAGTGTGTCTGCCAGAGCCAGGTAACAAGTGGGAGAAGAGGCCTGCTGCCTGTGTGATCACGGGGTGGGGCATCACAGGTAAGTGCATCCATAGAGTGACTTTCCATCTATTAGTCTTTCATGAGGATTTCATCATAGAGCAACAAAAAATATGTTAACTAATACTTATATTTCTTACAGTAAAGCCCAGGGTCAGATGAACAGCTTAATGAACACTTTATTATATTCATCCAGTACAAACAGATAGAATAGGTCTTACCAACCATGTCATCTAGAAATATTCATTCATATTCATTAATATACTGATTTCCAACAGCAAATTGATTTTAAACAGTTCAAAACAAATGGTCATAATCAGGAAAGTGTGTTCTTCATAATAAAACATAAAAAAGAACTTAAACTTAATGTTTAACTTAAAAGGTGTGCATATAAGTAACAGCCTTGATAGTAAACTTCTATCTGCTTCCTATTTTCAGACTCAGACTACTCCCGGACCCTGCTCCAGGCTTGGGTACCCATGCTTCCAGCGTGGAAGTGTAAGAAGCGATATGGTGATCGCTTTACCAGCCGAATGCTGTGTGCTGGGAGCCTGTCAGAGCGCCATCGTGTGGACAGTTGCCAGGGTGACAGTGGGGGTCCTCTGGTTTGCCAGGGGGAGGGAGGCCGTTGGGTGCTAACAGGTGTCATCTCCTGGGGCCACGGCTGTGGTAATCCCTCCTTCCCTGGGGTGTACACTCGTGTTAGTAGGTTCCTGAGATGGATTGACAGAGTCATCAACAAACCCTTCAAGACTTAATGATGGAGAATAACAATTGGTTACCTAGTGTTATCAAGTGGCTTCATTGTAGCAGATGGTCTTTATTGGTAAGGATGCAGCCTACTGATAATTGCCCCTGTGTTGTGCCTCCCGAACTTCTACGCTAAGCAACATTACTTCAAAAAGCATGTAAATAACATTGCATATGATACACACAGTGTAACTTGGTGCCAGATACAGTATATAAACAGTAAACCAGTGCATACAGCAAGTGGTAAAGGATGATTTGAGAATTTGCAGAAACTGCTATATGTTTCTGTTTCTTGCTCCTCTTCATCGTTCATTCCTGATTTAGCAGTGCTCTGCTAACCAATATAGTCATACTGCCTCACTTTGCTCTCAACAGCAGTTCCTATTGTTAAGTGGAAATGTGTATGTTCATGACTAGAAAACACAGCACTAGTCTAGAATTTTAGACCTTTTAGACCAGGGGAGAAACGTGCCTGAGTTCAGTGTGCACTAATACATTTAAATTTATCAAAATTAATTTATATCTGACAAACCAGATTAGGACAGGACATTTATCATACAGACCTGCGATATGTGCCTATTGAATTGTAAGCTGGTTACTAAGAGCCAACTGGACCCATGAATACCTTTACTGGGTATATATGACTCTGATAAATTGTGATCCACTAAGCCTGTCATGTAAAATTTTGAATAACATTGCACATTGGGTTAAATGTTAATGGCCAGAGCCAGTGAAGGAAAGACAGAAATAGAGAAAACACAAATGCCTGTGAAAAGTGTCTAGAATAGTATTGGAATGAATTTGTGCAAACAGATATTTTCAGACAGATTATATTTATTTAAGATTCATAACATTCCATGTGTATGTACCTGAACCTACACATTTCAAATCATTATTCATTTTTTCACTGTTATTCGCCATTAATTACAGTCTATCGAATTAGTTTGGTGTCGACTACTAAACAGTACAAAGTGTTTGTAGTGTATAGTAGTAGCCCATTGATATGCTGTTCACACATGGTTTAGAGAGGAGTGACTGTAAAATATGAAACTGTCCTTGGGCCCTTGATCTCACAAACCCACCAAAGCCTTAAATTGACTGTTAATTTGTTTGTGGTAATTTGTTTGGGGTCAACTTTTGCTGTATTTGGGGATATGGGAATATGTATATTATCGAGTGATATGGTAAGGGCCTAAAGGACCCACCTTTAGGCTTCATCACCTGATCTGCGGCGATGTCTAGACAAAGACCCTGTGTAAAACCTATAACATTCAGCTCATATTGTGCCTACTTGCGATAATGTTGGATTCATCTGTATTTATTTTGAAATACTGTATGCAATGCACAGGAACAACTGTGCTATCTTTCAGTTATGTGTTGATTTGCATTGGCAAATCCAATTTTCATTTTTCTTATCATATTAATTTATTTGGAAAAACCATCAATGTTGACATTTAAATATGAGACAATAGAGAAATTGAAACATTGCTGTCGTTGATTATGCTGCTGGGGTATTTATTAATAATGTACATATTATGTGTTGTAGCCACAGGAAATGTAAAAGCTGCTTAGTCTCTATTCTAACTTGAGCCTTTGTTCTTTTTGCAGAAACTATCCATACAATACATCAAATTCTCTACTATCCCTTACAGATATATCTTAACTATACAAATCATTCCACAAATTTTTCACAAAAAGTCCCTGAGGCAACCTGTTGGACTGTGGGACAATGCTTTACAGAGCAGTAAGCACTTCACAGACCCATGTTGATATTTGCCTAGGTGTGTTTGTTTTAAATTTTAATTTTTAACAATAATTTCTTTTGTGTTTTGTGTAAATCTAAAGTAACTTCTGGTTTACACTTCAAAAATAATGTATATAAATATTACTTTTGTCATTTATACTGACTGATAATGTTAGATTTCGGGGTTATATCTAAATGTCAAGTGAAAGAACAAGTAACCTGTTCAAATACAGATAAATATTAAGCATTTATACTCAACTATTTTGCAGAGGAACAGAAGTAAAGTTTAAGGAGAAATTGAAAATACTCCACAAAATGAGTCTATTTCTGTGTCCAGGAGTATTTTCACTTTCAACCTTTGGATAAGACATACACATAGCAACAGAGCTGGAAGAGGTTTTGGAGAGGGCCTTATGTTTGCTGTTCGAAAAAAAGTTGTCAGAACATTGTGTGCAGAGCCAAACAAATCAATTTCAAGTGGAGAACAAAGAATTACCTATCAGCTAAATTTGTATCTATTTAAAATGTGGTTCATATAAAAGAAAATTAATTTCAAACAATTTGCTATTATATTTTGTTAGAGTTAAGATCACCTATATGTCCAATAATATAAAACTGATGAATGACATTTAATAATGTGCATTTCACATTATATTTAATCGGATTGATTATCATTACACAAGAAACAGTTTATCAAATTTAAGTCAAATCTTTCATTCATGAAAACAACAATATTAAAAGTTACAAATTTAAAGGTTGTTTTGTATGTTTTAAGAACACTTAAACAAAATGTATGTAATGTTTCCAACACTATCATGTTAGAACCATAAAAAAGAACCCAGTGTCATCATTTTTCACATTTGCCCTTGGACAAAAATAAAATGGTGATTATGGTGGTGTCCTTTGGGCATATCCTTCCCTTGTAAAAATGACAAGAACCATAAAAATATGACATTATTGCAGATAAACTGGCTATTATT
The DNA here is from genome assembly GCF_024713975.1 of Paralichthys olivaceus. Lineage (NCBI taxonomy): Eukaryota > Metazoa > Chordata > Actinopteri > Pleuronectiformes > Paralichthyidae > Paralichthys > Paralichthys olivaceus. Next base: position 1,374,371 of record NC_091106.1, read on the forward strand.
TATAAAAGAGGTTTGTGCTCTATAGATATTGGCCACAGTCAAAGTGGTAACACCTGATAACACATGATAACACCTGGTTGAATTCTCAGAATGCTTATGAAAGGGGCTTCAGTGCATCTTGTCTCCCCGAGACCATAAAATTGAAAGAAAAAAAGTGTCCCATTATTTCTTGTAGCACAACATTTAGTGTGAAACATAATAAGTTGCACCCAGACCGAACAAGCATATTCAATATCATCAAACCTCCCCCATCTACAATCCTGTTTGTTTTAGTTTTATCAAAGTATCCATTTTGTGTTTGAATGAAGTGGTGACTCTCCCAGGGCTCACAGCAGAGCTGAGATATTGATATATGTGTTCAGTTCTGTGTTCATGTTGCCACTGGCTTCCACTCATTCTGTTACTCAAAGTGGCCACTCCCTCAAGTACGCATTTAGTATTAGATATGTGTGATATTAAAATATTTCCCCTGCGCTCTTGTCATTAAAGGGGGAATTAGCTATAGAGACAGTTTGTAGAGACTTGTTTGCCATTCGAGGAGCTGTGGTTTGTGGCACACTTTTTTTTGGTCATATCAGCAGTCACACTGCTAAAAACCAACAACCATTTGTCTGAAAACATAAGACTAGCAAACAATTTTATGTTCTTGGATTGATGAAATTGTCAAAACAAGATAGACTTTTGATGCAAGGTTGTGACTCATTAATTGATTAGGGTAGGTTTGTTAGTCTTATGTTTTCCAACCAATGGTTATTGGTTTTTAGCAGAGTGTGACTGCTGATATGACCAAAAAAAATGTGTGCCACAAACCACATCAGCTGAACAAGAAATTCGTCAAAACAAGAGAGACTTTTGATGCAAGGTTGTGACTCATTAATGGAGTAGGGTAAGATGCCATGCCCATTGTCAGGTTTGAACGATGAATGCACTCTGCAGTATGTTCAATATGATGTCTTTGGTTTGTGTACATGTGGCCATATGAACAAACAGTAAACAAGTGATCTGCATACAGCAAGTGGTAAAGGATGTTACAGATTTGACAATTTGCACAAACTGCTATATGTTTCTGTTTCTTGCTCCTCTTCATCGTTCATTCCTGACTTAGCAGTGCTCTGCTTAACAATATAGTCATGCTGCTTCACTTTGCTCTAAACAGCTCTCAGTGCACTCTACAGTATGTTCAAGATGATGTCTTTAGTTTGTGTACACCTCACGGCACTAGCTCCAGCTGAGATGTGAGGCATCTGCTGTGCTGCCTGTGTGGAGCTGGCAGCCGGAAGCTGTGATCAGCTGATGGAGGAGGAGCCGCAGGAGAGGTGAGCCATCTTCCCCCGGCAGATTGATTCACTTCGGGAGAGCCTGGCCAAGAAGAATAGAGGATTAATCTGAGGAGCCCGGTGTCATTTGGAGGCAGCGACGACTGGAAGACGACAAGGCAACTGGTGAAAGCCTGAAAGGAAGAGGTCCGGAGGACTCATGAGAATGTTTCCACCAGTGCTGACGAAGGAATATACCAGCTTTTAACGTCAGACACAAGAGTCCAATACAAAGAACGGACAACATTGAGCTGGGAGCGGGGATTAATATCGGAATCAGATCCGAATATAGCCTTAAATAAATTCCAGAAGGTAGGTGATTTAGATACACACGGAGTCCTTGCAGTATGAGAGGTGTTGAGCGTCACCAGTACATGTAAACAAACAGCTATACAAGCTAGCTGAAGTTAGCCGATTGAGGGGTTAGCTTTCTACAGCTAGCGTCAGGTAGTAGGACAAAAGCAAACTTAGGACAATCCGAACCGAACCACCCTGGTTTAGGACAGAAACCAATATTTTGTCTCAATGGATTGTTATTAGTGGATGACAGCATTTTCTATAATGTCAGTATGTTGTTATTAGCACAATTAGCATGTAGGCTAACGTCGGCTAAATGGTATTTGCGCTAGCAGTGTAGTATAATATCATTATAACTGGCACAGCAAATGTGCAAACAAAGAAGACATCTGGTATTTGTTGGTGCTACGTGTGCTTTTCACCTCGTTCATTACATCCAACTGAGACAGCGATAAAACACTTGTAGAACTGGTGTAATGCTACTATAGATCATCTGTAGATCCCAGCGTCGTCCAGCTGATTGGCTGAAAACAGGAGGACGTCGGGATGAAGGAAAACAACTTCATGACTTCTTAAAGATCCGATCGCGTCCTTTCCCCGAGTCCGCGTGCATGCACTGCTCGGTGCTGTGTTCATGATCGTAGCCTCACTTCACGAGAGGGACATTTCGTTTTATTCGCGGTCTGTGTAACAGTGACGGTCTTAGCTCGTGTGTCCTCTCAGCGTTAGCAGTCAAACTGAGAGGAGGGTCTGCAAAGAGAGTCACAGCTCAGCCCGGCAGCATGGAGGGGGTAGTTACACCGATCTATTAGTTTAATTTGAATATAGAACAACATCTAAAACATTCGAAAAGTGGCGTGTGGACACTCAGTAATCGCAGCGTAGGTGTTCGGCTCTTCCGTTGGACTATTTAAAGAAGTCCAGTCCTTGTCAGAGTTTGGATCATATAGCCTGTGGGCCCAGGGGGAAGCCTCTTCTCAGCTGTGTTTTGGTTGCCTCTGTCCTCCCCTCCCCCAGTCTTGAGACTCTCGATTCTCTCCGGCTGTCGGACGCTGTTCTCAGGGTTTACACTTGAGTTTTAGACTGAAGAAAAGCACTGGTCTCAAGTCGCAGTCCTCTGGACTCCGGAGCAGTTAAACATTGGATGTAATGGAACTGATGTTCGCCGAGTGGGAGGACGGGGAGAGGTTCTCCTTCGAAGACTCGGACCGGTTCGAAGAAGACTCTCTGTGCTCCTTCATCTCAGAGGCCGAGAGCCTGTGTCAGAACTGGAGAGGATGGAGGAAGCAGTCTGCTGGACCCAACTCCCCTACTGTCAAAATTAAAGGTTGGAGAAGTACTCACACATACACTTCCATTCATTCTGATTTCACTTGAAATAAATCAATGTTTGTCAATTGTGTGAAAGGCTCAGCTAAAATCCATTGCCCAAGAGTTTAAAAGACATTATCATATATAACTGTTACTGGGAAACCTATCATATATTTGATCTTATTGTGAAACATAGTGTTTGTTATTGTGCTTTTGGAGTGATACAGCAGATAAACACATTTTTTAAGCTTTGATAAATAATAATAACTAATAAATTATTTATTTGTAGCGGTTTTGCTATTTGGTAATGTTAACCCCGTGGCTGTAGCTGCTTTTATTTACTCTTTTATCCAAAGCCACTTCCAATAAATGAATTTAACCATAAGAGAACAAACCCAATACAGCAAGAATCACAGAAGTACTTTAGCTTTAATAAAGACAAACTGCAAAGTGCTACATGCAAGTGCCATATAGGTACCAGTTGACCATCTTCTTAGCCAAGGTGTAGTCAGAAGAGATGTGTTTTAAGCCTGCAGCAAAAACATTTTTCAGCTCACTTCAAAAGGTTCAGCACGCCAACTGCTCCATGTAGCTTGGTTGTAGCGATGCTAAAGCATTTACCCCAACAAAGCACCACCCTAATGCATGATTCAGCTGTAGATTAAATAAATATGACACATCAAGTTGGTGTTATCAGGTCTTGACAGAATAGTTTGTCTTGATTGTGAGGTGGACCAGGTCAGCTGAAAGGAAGCATCTCACAGAAGTGAGGCAGACCAGAGGTCAATCCAGTACTTCTTTAATCCTGTGGGTTATAAAGTAGCAGTTGTGAGTGAATTACATTGTTGTGTCATGTAACTGTTGCAGCTATATTTCTCAGTTTGTTGATTATGGACCAGAGTAAGTGAGAGGAAATCTGCTGAGTACTGGAACCTGTCTTTGTTCTTGAGGAGTCGTATCGCTTAAACTGCACATTTCACTGCTTGTTCACAGCCATACTGCTAACGTCTTAGCGTCTGCTTCAGTCACCGGCTTCATGTCATACTCTCTCTGTCTGGTGAAGCAAATAGATATTAAAATAGTTATATCTAATATATATATATATATATTCAAAAGACATCTTAGGATGTCTTTTTTTCATCCATGAACAGACATTAGAAATTAGTAGTTAAAATTGGCTAGCCATGAGGACTGGGCAGTTAGGTGTCTCTTCATTACAACAGAAATTCACAGAAATCCTTTTTTAATGGTGAGAGTACCAGTCTTTTACAAAGTATTGCATTCCAGTCTAATTTATATTTATGGGTCAATGTGATAGTTTTGGAGTGTGTTATAAGTTAGTCTCTCAGATTTTATCATGGTTGCCCAGTTTATTCTGAAGGAGTCTCTGAAGGCTGATTTACCATGTTTTGCTGTCAAAGAAGTAAGAAATCCACGCTATTTCTTAGTGTCTCAGGAAAGAAGAACTATGATGCTAGAGGTGACCGCTTAAACCTCTGAGCCACATGAAATAGAAAAATGAAAGAAAGGAACAATACATATGACAACTTGGGTAATAGCAGGTCCATAGCTGACTACTGTTTTCACCCCACTGGACATTGTAGGCACTAGTAGAAAACCCTTGAATTGGAATGGGCATTTTAAGTTTGGAAAGCAGAACTGACTATTTTTCTATGCCAAGTAGAAGTGATGTATCACCTTCTCAACAGCAGAGAAGAAAAACTCGGAGGCAGGGTAATGGTTACAAGTATGGTATCGGCAGGTATGCACTGTGTGTTTTCAGCAGGTGAAATGTGTGCTATATTGAAGGAGTTAGCTACTTGTGGCAGTAATTGTTAGTGGTAGCTTCACAACTGACACAAATATCCCAGTTTTATTCATTGATTTACTTAACTTAGAAACCATAGTAAAAGTGGATCTGTCAGTAATTCATAGTACTAGTGCAATGCCCTTTCTAGACTGCTACATACAGTAGCTACTACAGAATTGTTCCTCACAGAACAAACAGTGCTGCTAATAGATGCACTGTATGAATGGGTGAATGGCAAAACTGTACTGTAACGTCATTTGAGCGTTCATCAAGACTAGAAAAGCTTTATATATAAATACAAACATTTACCATTCCTTGACAAGAGTGAATCATCTTCAGAAAGTTCTGCAATATACTGTCATATGTTTTATATACAGACTATGGTGCAGAGTGAAGTTAGAAAACTTAAAGGCTCAGTGTGTAAGATTTAGGTGAAAGGATCTATTGGCAGAAATTGAATATAAAACAATCCTAGTGATGTTTTTACTAGTGTGTTTCATCTAAATTGTTAGAATTGTTTTTTTTCTTTACCCTAGAATGAGCCCTTTATATTCAAATACTTTATATTTACCTCGGGAGAGGGTCCTCTTTAGGGAGGCCGCCATGTTTTTTACAGGAGCCCAGACTGGACAAACTATATCTTTTTTAGTTTTTTATGACAACTGAAGGCTACCACCAGTTCTCTGTCATGCTTGGAAGGGGAGGGTGAGGTGGAGGCTCTTCAGCTGCGACATGAAACTTCACCACTAGATGTCACTAAATTTTGCACACTGAGCCTTTAATATTAATCTTTAATGAAGATTTTATAATCAATGCTTTTCATAAAATGAAACAGAATTTGCTATATTACTGTTCATGTATTTGGTTTATATATAATGATTGATTGACTGAAATGCTGGTATTTTTTCCTACATTTGCATGTCGGCCATTTCATAGGTCATATAAAGAATCTCGGCAACAAAACGAAACATGCTTTTTTGTTTTGCGAAACAGGAAGTGATTCTGTGAATGCTGTTATAATGACAGAGATCTGAATCCATCACAGGTCAGTCCATCTGGGTCTCTGTCGATATGGTGAAATAAAGATCATCTGGTGGTGATTTTGATCTTTGATTTGACCCAGTTGCCGACCGCTGTTTATCTGAGGGACTTAGAAAAAGACTTCAGTCCACAAACTGAAGGCACACTGCCATACACTCACTGACTGCTACAGAGCACTTGTTTTCTGTTTTTAATCAATTTTTATTAAGATTGAAAGTATCTTGTGTCTGAATTGCAACACTTCCTCTAGCAATTTAAAATTGACATACCAAGTTTAAAGCAGGTTAGATTAACCGTTTGTGATGTGAGTTCCACAGACAGAAAGATAGACAGACAGACGTTTGTGGAATTAGTAGGTAGATATTTATATGGTTTTGAAGATCAGCACACAGCTGAGTGGTCAAACTTAACTTACATGCCAGTAAGACAGAGCAGAGGATGATGTAATTATGTCGGCAGTGCACCACAGGTGTACTTCAGCGTACTAATGGAGCACACCCTGTGGAGAGACATGGATGGGGAGAAAATGAGGAAGGCAGTGACAGAGCTAGTGATCCAGGGAAAAGAGTGAGGGGTCCTTAGCTCTTCACTGGGGCAGCTACAAAGGATAAGCTTTTGTAATGATGTCCCTCTGTGCTGAGAGCTGATTTGTTGATAGCTAACTGCCATTCAACTGCAACAGCCAATCATAGGCTGGTCACATGAACACTGTTACTACCCAGCCTCTTCTCTTCAGGGTTTAGCTTTGCACTGTTAGACAGTTATATAATAATGTATCAATCAATCACATTTTATTTGTATGGGACATATTCACAAATCACAGGCTTAACGAGGTGTGACATCTTCTGTCCTTAACCCTCAACAAGAGTAAGGAAAAACTACCAAAAAACCTATTAACAGGGGGAAGAAACATAGAAACCTCAGAGAGAGAGCCACAAGTGAGGAGGGATCCCTCTCCTAGAACAGACAGAAGTGCAATAGATGCCACATGTATGTACATAAAATAAAAATGTTGTGAGCACATTCATCTGTTTTAAATACACAGATTTTTTATTAGTCAACTTGAAGTTTTACAATACTGTCACAGATTTCAGAGATTTCAGGAAGTGACTCAAATGCAGTCCTAGATATTTCTTAGTTTACTACTCATTATTGAGATTATTTTATAAATTGTCTTTTTTTGGTATTTTCCAAAGTTAGTACGTATTGTTCAGTGGCTGTTCAGTGAATGGCTGATGTGTGTGCATTGTTCAGACCTGGTATCAACATCCTTTCGAGAGATCCAATCACGAGTGAACTGCTCTAAGTACGTCTGTTCACACATGGCCATAGAGTGCGTCCTCAATGAATCTTCTTTTGTTATTTTGGATCTCACTTCTTTGTTTAATATGCTAATAAACATAATTTCAGTTTTAGTATTATGCAAAACAATACAAATGTGCCTGTTGTCTGTTTGTGTCTGTCTCTCTGTCTATCTGAGAGAGTGAGAGTGTATGCCCTCCTGGGGCAAAACAACATAAGAAAACAATGTATTAAAAACATTAATAAAATGAAATGAACAGTGAATAAAAATAGACAAGGCACAAAGACAATCAAATGGAAAAAGCCTGCTTAAAAAGATGATTTTTTACATGTGATTTAAAATTGGACAGAGTCGGTGTTGTGAATGTCTAGCGGTAGGAAGTTCCAGAGGCAGCGGACAGAGCGGCTGAAGGCTTTAGATCCCATGGTGGTCAAACGGGCGGTACAGTGAGGTGAATGGAAGAAGAAGATCTGAGGTTATGGGAGGGTGTGCCAACGTGCAAGAGTTCAGAAAGGTATGGTGGAGCAAGATTGTGGAGGGCCTTGAAGGTGAGGAGCAGAATCTTAAAAACAATTCAGAATTTGACCGGGAGCCAATGAAGCTGCTGAAGGACACGAGTGATGTGATTGTAGGAGGGGGTTCTGGACAAATTTAAGTTTTTGAAAGCATTTATTAGGGAGCCCAAAGAGAATTACAGTAATCAATATGGGATGTAACCAGGGTATGGACAAGGATGGTGGTGGTGTTGGGTGTGAAGAATGGATGGAGACGATTAATGTTGCATAGGTGAAAGTATGTAGTTAACATTATTGATGTGAGCTTGGAAAGATTGAGTGCTGTCAAGGATGACACCCAGACTCTTAACCTGAGGGGAGGGAGAAACTAAAGAGTTGTCAATATTGAAGGATAGATTGTCTGATTTTGATAAGGTGATTTGGTGCCAATAAGGAGAACTTCGGTTTTATCACTATTGAGTTTTAGGTAATTGCAGGAGAACCAGGACTTGATTTTCCTGTAGGCAGTCAGAGAGGGAAGTTAGAAATAGGACGGAAGTTATTGAAATTGTTGTGGTCTGAACCATGTTTCTTAAGTATAGGAGTTATTGCAGCTGATTTGAAAGATGAGGGAACCAGACCAGAGGTGAGTATGTATGATGACAGTTGTTAGGGAGGCGAGAGAGGGTAGACAGGCTTTATTATGGCATTATGAAACATGTCAAAGGATGTCAGCTGAGAAGGCATCCTTCGGCGATCCCTCATCCTTCAGGAGTAGCCTCATAGTGAAAGCAGAAGTAGCAAAAGTCAGTGGTAGTTGCAGGCTTGAGAATATGTTACTGAGTATAATAAAAAAGGTATATTTTATATTAAGGTTGATTTTATTGGTAACATGTATTTCTTGAATTACTAACATAGTAACTACTTCGGCAATAGAGGGATGTAGCACTGATTATTTTGAGGCTCTAACGTTTCCAATACAAGTAAAGATACTCTACTGCTTTGAGGTAAAACACCAATAACAGGACTGCGTAAAGAACCCACTGTAACATGTAGAGCTTCAACCAATTAACCATTAATTTCAATGGATCAAGTCAATCAACAAATTTGATAAATCACTACAGTTCTAGTAACGTATGTCATTTAATATGTGTGTGCACAAAGCAATTGAAGATAATTTATTCAATTTTGTATTTAGTTCATATTGTCAGCAGAAATGTAACTAAAACATGTATACAAGTATATAAACAAATATTGTGGTGAGTGATATATGTAGGATAGGATAGTTTTGCTTGCAACTCTTAAAAGTTTAATCTGTCACAAGTTGTTGGAAGAGTTAATCTACTGACTGCAGAAGTAGCTGCTGTAGAGCTGTCCGTCCCTCTGTCTGCTCACAGGAGTCTGCTCTGTCAAGACCACTGAGATAGTGCTGAAGGAAGGGGGCACATTTCTGCATGAACTCCTTTTGTATTCTGCAACAAATGAATTTGCCATCATGAGGTTACTTAAAGCAAGCACCTGCTTTTTGTTACATTACAGTTTAGCTCACTGATTGTACACACATATAACATGTGAGTGATGCCTTGATAGGTTTCCCATGACCTGTAACCACCAGCCCCTGAGCCTCTATGCCAATGATGGCATTACATGAACACAGCTCTTTCCTCCATATATGGTAAACAGCAGCACAAGTAGTGGCTTGGAAATGGGGTCTGTAATCTGAGACCCTTTCACTTTTTCTTCTCTTAGTGGCAGACCACTAAATCCTACAACTCACTCGGTCCTGTGATTGTGCTTATGCTGCTTTTTTAACACACACACACACACACACACACACACACACACACACACACACACACACACACTCTATCAGCACAATAAAAACAGTTTGAAGGCTTTGGAACTACATACCCAGACATCATTCTTTCATTATCAACAAAAATGGATCATGTTGAAATCAGTTCTTGACAGAACTATACTAACAGACTCTCAATCTAGTTTGTGAAAAAAGCCACATTGTGAGCAGAGTGATGCTCAACCAATAAAAAATCAGCTGAGAAGTAGAACAGCAGAATAGGTTGAGGCCCAGATCACAAATTGTCCTTATAAAATTCATTATTCTCCCGTAGTGGAGGATGCATCATGTGATCACAGCTAATAGATCCACATATATTCACTCAGTTCTTAGGCATATTGATACATAGATATTCCATTCTCCTTAGCAAGCTGTCTGTCAGTGGCAGAAATCTTGGGTGCAGAGTTTATATTTTGGTGTGGGTTGGTGGCACATGTAGTAGCCAAAATAGAAAGAGCTTAACCTCTGAAACTGTTCGTTTAGTTAAACTCTTACATTAAAAAGCTGCTCTTTAGATTAAAAACATTCTTGCTGCAGCTGTAAATTTTGTTTTTGCTAACCTCCAGTGGTCGCTGTCACTACTAGGGCTGTTGGAGCGAATTACGGGAATTGATTATTTAAAAATCTATACTAATGAATATTATAATTACTATTCAAATGTGTATTTTTATTTGTCTACTATGGCTTGTGCGTGTGTTATCCACACATGGAGTGTACCTGCTGCAGTGAAACATACACGCACACACACAGAGGAAAAGAGAGCATGTACCAGAAAACTGCCCTTCTGATGATTTCATGTCTCTGTTACATTTTCTACAGATATTCGAACTCTTGTGAAAGGTGTATTTTTGCTTATTTACTGTGAACCGATCATGGCTCTTGGAGCAACTAGACAAGACCCAAAACCTCAAGAGAAGCAGCCTGTCTCAGGCACATCTAATTATACACAACTTCATTAAAAGATTTAGAATAAAAAAGATAAGATAAAATAATTGCATTAGAATGGGATTCTAGTGGAAGATTGACAGCCCTAGTCAGTACATGGTAATGTCCTTAATTTTTCATGTTAGAGGTGGAGGAGTACAGTACTGATCTCACTCAACCACATCAAGCAGTGATACTGGCTCTGAGCTGAGATGTCAATGTGTAGTTACTCTTTAATCTGTCCTTCCAGGAAGATAAGGTTATTCAACCTGCAGCTTTCTTTAATGTGGCTGTGCGAAAGAACCGAAATGAACACCCTACCTTCAGTATTTCCTCTCTCGTCCAGCTAATCTTCCTCTCTTCCTCAGATGGTCAGGTGATTCCACTGGTAGAGCTGTCAGCAAAGCAGGTAGCATTCCACATCCCGTTTGAGGTGGTGGAGAAGGTCTACCCCCCTGTCCCAGAACAGCTCCAGCTTCGCATTGCCTACTGGAGCTTCCCTGAAAATGAGGAAGACATCAGGTAAGATTACTGATAACCTGGATATTTCTTTCTCACCTCTGATTAAGTATATGATAGCAGTCCTATGAACAGCTGCAACAATACTGTTTTCACAATAGCTTTGACCTGTACGTTAGGTGCTTATTATTACCTTACAGTGTAGTAAGTCACAGCTACATTTCTTAAAGTTGCAACTAAAATATGGAATGCTTAAAATATAAATTATCCGAAGCTCTTCTTTCATTGTCTGTCTTGTTAATTAGGCTGCTCAGAGGTTACATTGGACATAATGATATTAATGTTGATGAGTAGCAGCACCTAACTAATCCATGCATTATAAGAAGTGGTCTTTATGGTCCCTGGAAAAGTCTCGCTGAATCAGTTCTATGAATTTCTTCAGTTCTACACTGAATTTTTGTATATATAATGACTTCCTAAAGAGGTGGAGTGAAAAGGTGGTGCTTGACGAGTTTTTTGAAGATTCGAGAGATTCAGCGTTGCGTATACATATATACACTCACCGGCCACTTTATTAGGTACACCTTGCTAGTACATGGGCTGGAACCCTTTTTGCTTTCAGAACTGCCTTGATTCTTCATAGCATAGATTCAATAAGGTGTTGGAAACATTCCTCACACATTTTGGTGCATATTGACAAGATAGCATCATGCAGTTGCTGCAGATTAGTCGGCTGCATGATGCGAATCTCCCGTTCCACCACATCCAGAGGTGCTTTATTGAATTGAGATCTGGTGACTGTGGAGGCCATTGGAGTACAGTGAACTCATTGTCATGTTCAAGAAACCAGTTTGAGATGATGTGAGCTTTGTGACATGTTGCATTATCCTGCTGGAAGTAGCCATCAGAAGATGGGTACACTGTGGTCATAAAGGGATGGACATGGTTAGCAACAATACTCAGGTATGCTGTGGCATTAAAACGATGCTCAATTGGTACTAAGGGGCCCAAAGTGTGCCACGAAAATATCCCCCACGCCATTACACCAACAGAAGCCTGAACCGTTGATACAAGGCAGGATGGATCCATGCTTTCATGTTGTTTACACCAAATTCTGACCCTACCATCTGAATGTCTCAGCTGAAATTGAGACTCATCAGACCAGGCAACATTTTTCCAATCTTCTATTGTCCAGTTTTGGTGAGCCTGTGCGAATTGTAACCTCAGTTTCCTGTTCTTAGCTGACAGGAGTGGCACCTGGTTTGGTCTTCTGCTGCTGTAGCCCATCTGCTTCAATGTTCAACGTGTTGTGCGTTCAGAGATGGTATTCTGCATACCTTGTAGGGCTGTCAAAATTGCTCCAAAATGACGTTCGAATATTCTCTCTAAAAAAACACAGGTTTGAACCATTTGAATATATGCGCATGCGCAATGCCATACGTTGTGTCAATAACAGGAGGACAAACTAAAACAACGAGACATAACTACTTGTATAGGTATTTTTATTCAGTTTTAACATAAAACAAACCTACACATTACAAAATAAGTAAATGAACTAACCGTAAAACTTAGACTGTAAAAAAAGTCAGCTCTCTCGTTCGCCCCCCTCTCTCTCTCTATGCACAATGCGCATACTGATTTAAATAAACAATTTGTTAACAACGGTCGGTAATAACGGGTCTCTGTGGGTTATGTGAGCTGAAGGTAGTGGGAGTTTAGGGGGCACATCAGCCAGAGCTGTAGTGGGTGTGTATGTGAGTGAGTGAGACTGCTGCCTGCTGAACAGAGGGTCGCAGGGAGAAGGATTTGAAGTGCCCTTGTTTCGGCTACAAAACCCCGCCGAAGCAATCCGAAACCAGCCCAAATTTTTATCCACCCGCCTGACAACCCTGGTCGTGTCTCACTTTCAGCAGTGAGTGACGCTGTGCAAGTGCAACTCCTGTGGCCTGTCCCGTCATGCAGTGCGCCCACTCGCAAAGCAGCCGCTGATGTGTTTTTTTCCACAGTCGAATATTAATGTCACAATCGAATATCTGTTTTTAATAATATTCGAATATATATATTCGAATTTAGAATATTCGTTGACAGCCCTAATACCTTGGTTGTAACGAGTGGTTATTTGAGTTTGACTGTTGCCTTTCTATCATCTCGAACCACTCTGCCCATTCTCCTCTGACCTCTGACATCAACAAGGCATTTTCGTCCACACAACAGCTGCTCACTGGATATTTTCTCTTTTCCGGACCATTCTCTGTAAACCCTAGAGAAGGTTGTGCGTGAAAATCCCAGTAGATCAGCAGTTTTTGAAATACTCAGATCAGCCCGTCTGGCACCAACAACCATGCCACATTCAAAGTCACTTAAATCCCCTTTCTTCCCCATTCTGATGCTCAGTTTGAACTTCAGCAAGTTGTCATCACCACGTCTAGATGACTAAATGCATTGAGTTGCTGCCATGTGATTAGCTATTTGTACTAACTAGCAATTGAACAGGTGTGCCTCATAAAGTGGCCGGTGATTGTATATATGTATATATATATGTATATAAAATACTTTTTTCTACGAGGACATATACATCTGTCCTGGGTTTAGAAATTAGACATGATGAATAAACCGGGCTCACCAGTGTAAAAACACTTGTGATTCTATCGCTTTGCTTTTCCTTTCTCAGGTTATATTCCTGTCTGGCTAATGGGAGTCCAGATGAATTCCAACGTGGAGAGCAACTCTACAGGATCAGAGCAGTCAAAGACCCCCTGCAGATCGGTGGGTTGAGTATTCACTCTTACCATACATAGGATCTTTTCATTTCTGTTACTTTTCAAACTGTAACTTTAAACTTAATAGTTTATATTACGTTATTATGGCATACAACACAACTAGGCTTAAACTTATAATAACACTCATGTCCACTCTGTCTATAAATCAGCCATCTGTACATCAGAGATTCATTCAAAAGCAGCACCTTTAAGTTATAAAATACACTAAATACAGTGTAGAACTAATATACTAATGTTGTTATTTCTTTGTTCAGCCTGTTCCATGACACTTCTTCAATTCTGTGTTTGTACATGTACATCAGGCTTCCATCTCAGTGCTACAGTAGTTTCCAGTCAGGCCGGTCAGTCTAAGGGAGCATACAATGTGGCAGTCATGTTTGATCGCTGCCGCATCACTTCCTGTAGCTGCACCTGCGGCGCGGGGGCCAAATGGTGTGCCCATGTGGTGGCACTGTGCCTGTTCCGGATCCATAATGTGAGTTTGCGTCTACACAAAGGAATCCCTCAAACTGTCTATTATTTTAATTAAATCAAATGATCTCACTTCAACTGTATGAAAGGCACTCTTTTGTAAAATAAATATTTAATGCACTAATGAACAATTAAAGTAAAAGACTGTCGCAGTCCCACAAGGGGGTTTGCCCTCTGATTGACCTGAGCCTGAAATACTTTCTGTATGCTTTGCCTTAGAGTGTGAAATTTGTCCTTTATTTTGAAGAGCACCCATATCTCCCCATAAAGTTTGTATGGCCGAGATGCTGATTAGCAATAGGACTCTTCAGTCTATTTTTCATTAAGAAACTCAAAAACTATAAGAAAAACATATCAAAATCAATAAACGTACATTATGTAAATATGGGTCATATGTTGGAGTGCTACATACTTACCTTGTGTGTGTGTGTGTGTGTGTGTGTGTGTGTGTGTGTGTGTGTGTGTGTGTGTGTGTGTGTGTGTGTGTGTGTAGGCATCAGCAGTTTGTCTGAGGGCTCCAGTCTCTGAGTCTCTGTCAAGGCTGCAGAGGGACCAGCTGCAAAAGTTTGCCCAGTACCTCATCAGTGAGCTGCCTCAGCAGGTAAAATCCTCTTTCTGAACCAAGCTGTTGATGAAAATTCAATAAATACAGAATCTATGAATGTTATATAACTGTCAAGGAAGTTTGATTTTCTTTAATTTTTGCATCTTCAGATCCTGCCCACAGCCCAACGGCTACTTGATGAGTTGCTCTCTTCTCAGTCTACTGCCATCAACACAGTGTGTGGAGCTCCAGGTACAGTAGCAGTTTGATTCTGGCATACTGAGAGAACTGACATGATAAACAACTTTACAACTAGAGGGGAACTATTGATGATTTTATTCAAGTGGATCAGTTTCAGACAATATTATTAGATGTTGCTACAGCTAGATGGCAGTGATGTTTACTGTATGGTGTGGAGTGTGGATAGAAAAGTCCTTTAAAAAAAAGATAACAATATGTGTGTTTGTGTGCATATAGACCCGACAGCAGGACCCTCAGCTTCTGACCAGAGCACATGGTATTTGGATGAGTCAACTCTCAGTGACAACATCAAAAAGACTCTGCACAAGTTCTGTGGGCCTTCACCTGTTGTCTTCAGGTACCCACTACTTGACTCACATAATACTCCCTAACACATCACCCATAGAGCTATACTTAACGTCAGACCTAAACTCGAACCCTGAGTAAATATGCATGTCTCTGGAGACAGAAATAAAGATTATGATAATGCAGGTTGTAATGACTGTAAAATCCCCAGCGCCTAAAGGAATACTTTTATCCTAATAAAGTTTACACAAAGCATAATATAGTGTGTTTAGTGTGCCAAAGAGCTCCAGTGTTGTCCAAAAACTACTTAAAATACAAAAATAGCAATTACCCTTACACTCTTCTTTTAATATTTTGCACTATGAGACAAAGTGTGATTTGTGGATATGGGCTAAACAAATAAAATTTGATTGATTGATTGATTTTGACCTGCATTGTTTAATTTACCTCTTTATTTTGTGTATTGTATTCACAGTGATGTAAACTCCATGTATTTGTCCTCCACGGAGCCGCCAGCTGCTGCTGAGTGGGCATGTCTGCTGCGACCTCTGAGGGGCAGAGAGCCAGAAGGCATTTGGAACCTTTTATCCATTGTCAGGGAGATGTTCAAGAGACGAGACAGCAATGCAGCTCCACTGCTGGAGATTCTCACTGAGCAGTGCCTCACTTACGAACAGGTACATCCTCAATGTGACATGAGCTCTTGCTGCTGAAAGTAAAACACTGGAAAGATTTAGAGTCAGCAGACATGCAGGTTGCTCTTAATGTAGAAGTTGACAGCACTCTGGAAAGTACCAAGCACATTTCGAATAATGCTCAGATTGAGAATTGTTAAATTGAGGTTAAATCTTAAAATCTCAAGGCTGTAAGAAAATATTGAATACAGACTAATCCAGAGATATCAAAATAACCCTTTTCCTGCTGATTTTAATTTGAGTTATTAACATTCTGTCTTTACATGTTACTCTCACCATCATCCACCTCATCTGTGCATGTACCATACACTCATATGAATTGGGGAGGCTCAGCTCTGGCTCAGCTGGTAGAGCAAGTCATCTACTAGTCAGGACTCCCCTTAGTTAAGCAGAAATCTAACCTGAAAGTAGCGGGTAGAGGGTGACAGGAGAGTTTGACAAGAGGAGAAAGATTAATTAACTTGTTTTTTGTCACATCTAAATAGATTTAGGGGCCCACAACCTGAGTTATACCCAGAACGCACACACGCACACACGCACACACGCACACACGCACACACACACACACACACACACACACACACACACACACACACACACACACACACACACACACACCACTCACTGAATTGTCTGACTTGTGTGTTCAGATCATCAGCTGGTGGTACAGTGTTCGAACATCAGCGTCCCACAGCAGTGCCAGTGGTCACACTGGGCGCAGCAATGGCCAGTCAGAGGTGGCAGCTCATGCCTGTGCCAGCATGTGTGATGAGATGGTGGTGCTCTGGAGGCTCGCTGTGCTTGACCCAACGATGAGCCCTTGCAGGTCAGACCATTAGGCCACTGACACCAGGCTACACACTTCCTTTGTACTTTTTAAACTGTCACAGAATTTGGTCAAGAAATAGAGATCCCATTGGAAAATAATGCAATATCAGCACATTTGTAATTTATTGATCACATTCTTTTTTTATGGTTGTAGTAAATATTAATTATGGACTCCAATCAATAATTAAGGCTGTGTATGTTCTACTCTAGGCGTCTGGAACTGGCAGGCCAGCTTAAGCAGTGGCATCTAAAGGTTATTGAAATTGTGAAGCGGGGGCAACATCGCAAGTCCCTGGATAAACTGTTCCAAGGCTTCAAGTCTGCTGTAGAGTCCTGCTACTTTAACTGGGAAGTGGCCTACCCACTGGATGGAATAACCTACTGCAGTGCAGATAAGAAGAGCGCCACATTTTGCTGGTCTAGGGCAGTGCAGCACCAGAGAGGAGTCAAAGCTGCCGCAGGAGGGGTTGGAGAACCTCCTGAACCAGGGGGAGGGGGCAGAGCTGAGGGTGGAGCTTTGGGAGATTATAAGGGAAGAGGGGGTGGTCACTTGTCTCAACAAGAATTGGCAGTTCGACCCAAAGAGACCATTCTAACCAAGAGGAAGGGTCTGTCAGTGAGTGGAGGGGGAGGGATGCTGGTCCGTTTGGGAGGGAGTGTTTCTCTTTCCCTGGAAGACGGAGGTGGAAAGTGCATGTACAAAGGTCCAGGCTCCTCCTCCTCTGGAGGGAAGCTGAAACTGACACAGGGAGGTGGAAAGGGGGCATCAGTAGGAGGACCTGGAGGAAGTGGAGGGTTAGGAGGGGGAAAGCATGCCAGTGCCAAGCGGAGAACCAGCAGTGAGGACAGCTCCCTGGAGCCAGACTTGGCTGAGCTCAGCCTGGATGATGGCTGTAGTCTGGCTCTGGGGGCTGAGGCCAGCAACACTTTTGAGTTTCTCCCCCCAGCACCAGAAATGCTGCCGTCTCCAAGCCCACTGCTCAGAGACTCACGCATTTACAGCAGCACCAACGGAGGAAACAAGATGTTTGAAACAAAACGTGTTGGCCTTAACTCTGCGGCACTTCCTGCTGCAGAGACAGCTCCACCCTGCTTCCCTTCCAAAGAGACAGTGGTAGTTGTTATGGACACGCCCAGTGCTGCAGAAAAGGAAGCAGAGCTAAAGGAGGAATCTGTCCAGAACAGAGATGAAGATGTAGACTCAGCGGGCAGTAATCAACCCTCTACCTCCACCACTACAACGAAATCAGGCACAACTCAAACATCAGCCAAGGCCCAGCGGGACCACAGAGATGCAGTGTCTGCTGGAGCAGCAGCAGCAGGAGCAGGGAGCGGGACAGCAGCTGCAGGTGGACCAGCTAACCAAGGAGCAGAGGTACCAGGTGCAGCTGCTGGAGGAGAACCTGTGGGTGAGGATGACTATCAGGCATACTATCTGAGTGCTGCCTCAGAAGAGGGAGCAGACAGACAGCTGACTGACAACCATCAGGAGGAGGAGCCAGACATCTTTGCAGGAATCAAACCGCTGGAGCAGGAGGGACGCATGGAGGTAAGGAAGGAAGACATGAAGTAATGCTTCTAGTTAAATTGTTAACAGGTGGGATTACAGATATGGATGTAGACATTTCAATACATTGGTTCTTAACCAATTAAGCTTGCACTTAAAGGGTTTTCCTCTTAGAACTAAGTGGTCATTCAGACTAGAAAAGTGCAATAGATGTGAACATAAAATATGTTTTCTGATTATATTAACTATGGATACCACCGCTTCACACACAATCATCAAAACTGAAATTACCTAAAGAAGATTAATAATTTTAACTAAGTAATTTGTTACATTGCTCTTACATTAGTGTTCTCCAATGGGCATGATTTTTGGCAACATATCAATACTGTTTGAGTGGTGCAATCCAGTGTTGATGTGGGCAGGCACCAATAAAGACCAAAATTACTTGTCATCCAACCATTCCCCCATGAATGTACACAAACCACACAATACAGAATGCTGAGGTCACAGGTCTGTTGGTGAAATGTGACTTTTGAGTCTGGTCACTTGCCACAACACATTAGAAGAATTTAGGCCTCCCCATCTTATTAGCATGGCACTCTCTCACTTCAGTAATTTTAAGGCAGTTGCTACCCTTTAGTTCTGTTACCTCTTCTTACAGGAAAGCTTGAGAGTCGAGCATTATATAAGACGTTTGGCATGATTAACAAAACTTCACAATAAAGATCCAAGTTGTAAAAAGTGCATAAAGTGGACAATTTTAAATTTTTTACATGAAAGGATGTTTCCTTGAGACATGAGCTACTTAGTAGAGTATGGAATACTTATTGCAGATCTACAAGCAAAGTGAAGACTGCTCTTCTTCCTGACCTGAATTCTTTCTCTCTCTCTCTCTCTCTCTCTCTCTCTCTCTCTCCCTCTCCCTCTCCGTCTCCGTCTCCGTCTCCCTCTCTCTCTCTCTCTCTCTGCAGGTGCTGTTTGCATGTGCCGAGGCCCTATATGCTCATGGTTACAGTAATGAGGCCTGCCGGCTGGCTGTGGAGCTGGCCAGAGACCTGTTAGCCAACCCTCCAGACCTGAAAGTGGAGCAGCCACAGACTAAGGTAGATACAGTCACATGTCCCAGCAGTGTGGATCACATTCTCTATGACCTTTGAACTCACTTTTCTCCTTCCACTGTACAGTCTTAATCCTCAGTTAGCATCTTGAACTGTGTAGTGATATATTGAGTCTTTCTTAGTGAAGGAAAGGCACCAGATTCTTCTAATATCTGTTTTTATTGGAATATGTAAGTAAATATTTACTATAAAGAAAGTTATTTCAAGGTGTGAACCCACTAATCAGAATTTTGTTTTTGTTGGATCAAGGGTAAGAAGAGCAAGGTGTCGACCAGCCGTCAGACGCAGATAGCCACCAACACACTGTCGAAAACTTCCTTCCTCCTCACTGTTCTCAGTGAACGACTGGAGCTCCACAACCTGGCCTTCAGCACCGGCATGTTCTCCCTGGAGCTCCAGAGACCACCGGCTTCTACCAAAGCTCTGGAGGTTTGATCTGTCATCAACTGAATAACTCGTTTTTAATGCGTTCAGTATCATCTAATGACTTCCTGTTAATGCAGAAGTGTTCATGAATGTTATTAAAATCATGAATTTGAGCTTTGTAAGGCGGGATCTGCTGGCTGCTGTACAGGGATTGGTCATTTGCTGAGAGGGTTTATGACCTCAGAAACATCATGAGCCAGGATCAATAATTTACTGTCATTTTATGTAGAGATTTAACCAACAATTAATAATCTAATATCAATTAATTGGCCGACTACTTTTAAATAATTGTTAGCTTATTAAATGTCCAAAACAATTTGAAAGAAAGTTAATTGCCGAAAATGCCATGTAATCATGGCATACAGGCTATAGCATCATGTACTGTGCATGATGACATGGCCAATTTTTATGGAATTCTGGACCCACAACCTGAATCATATCTGCAATAAACAATAATGGTGAGCTTGGCAGACTGCAGGCAAACTCAAGCCAATTCTCCAGATTTTTCCCACCGATCATGTCTGCGCTGGCCTCACGAAACATGTTTTTGGCCTGTTGTACATGTCATTTCAAGTCTCCTCATAGAGAATTTCTTCACATTTTCACCACTTGTCATGGTGACCTCATATTATGAATTATGTGATGTACAGTTTATACGTAGTATATCCAATCAATTAGTATTCACTGTGAAAGCATGAAATTGTAGCACAATGCGTGTGTGTGTGCTGACCAGGTGAAGCTGGCGTACCAGGAGTCGGAGGTGGTGGCTCTATTGAAGAAGATTCCTCTGGGCCTGGTGGAGATGTCGGTGATCAGAGAGAGAGCAGAGCAGCTCAGAGACGGAAACTTCTGTGATTACAGACCTGTGCTGCCTCTCATGTTGGCCAGCTTCATCTTTGATGTACTGTGTACCCCAGGTAAGCACCAATTATTGTCTGATTTAGTTTTTCCTTGTTTGATTTAAATATACATAATTTTATTCTTGTAATATCCAAAGCCATCTAATCTTCTCTTTGTAGATTATGTTGAGGAAGATTTAAACATCTTAAATTCAAATATAGCTGCTTTATTTATTACCTGATGTGTGTTAGTGTAGTCTGTTGGTTACATAGATAGTAGTTTAGTATATTGCAAGTGTGATTTTGAACCAGTGACAAATAAGAAATATTGTTTTATTCTTTAGGCCTAAATTAAGACATTTTAAATGGATATATGAATTAACATATCTTTCACTCTTCTCCATATTGTTTGTGCAGTCGTGTCCCCAACAGGTTCCCGTCCACCTAGTCGCAACCGTAACAATGAGATGCCAGGTGATGAGGAGCTGGGCTTTGAGGCTGCTGTTGCTGCACTTGGTAAAAATACCATTTTCTATCTCTTTCAGTTCTGTCTGGATTAGATTTTCTTTCTCAGTGTCTTTTTCCTCCTTTCCCACATCCCCTATCCTTGTCTGTGCTGTACTTTGTCCATGTCTTCATCTGCACTGGGCCTTATCCTGTCTCCCCTAGCACTTTGTACTGTAATCCTTCTTGTCTCTGTTTGTCTGCAGGTATGAAGACCACAGTCAGTGAGGCAGAGCATCCTCTATTATGTGAAGGAACTAGACGAGTGAAAGGTGACTTGGCTCTGGCTCTCATGATCACTTACAAGGATGACCAGAGCAAGCTTAAGAAGGTAACCATCACTACTTTAATCATTCTGAACATCTGTTATTGTTATTGAAAATATTTCATGTATTACTGCTGTGACTGAAAACTGAGATGTCTTCTGCCAGTAAGCCAAACAGAGAAAAACATTTTCAGAGGTTTCCTCTCGCAGAGGTAGAGGTATTCATTGTCTGTGGAAATGGGATAGAAAGATAGGGAATGCTTAGAGTGGTATTATTGTAGTGGTGTACTGGAGATGTATTAAACAGTAATGACACATCATGATGATCATGGTTTTTGTCTTTGGCCACAGTGCAAACGTGCACATACAACAAACATGAGATAGTCCACACACTATCCAACACTCCCCCTGTATGTTTCTCACTAAGAATACAAATATAAATAAATATAAATAAAAACAGTAACTGAGGAATTCTATCTCACCACTCTTGAGGTCTTGTACACGTGCCCTCTCTAACCCCTTTTTCCTGTTTCTCTCTCTCCTCTGTCTCTCCTCCCATTTGCAGATACTGGATAAGTTGTTGGACAGGGAGAGTCAGACCCACAAGCCTCAGACTTTAAGCTCATTCTACTCCAGCAAACCAGCAGCTGGTAGCCAGCGCAGCCCATCCAAACACACTGCTTCTGGCCACAGTGGAGTGAGCGGAGCCACAGGGGGTGCATCTAAACATGCCCCCTCATCTTCCTCTGCGACCACTGTGGCAGCCTCTTCCTCCAGCTCTACGTCTGCTGTGACACTAGCTGGAGAAGAGGTGCCTCATCAGGCAGAACTCAACACTGTTCCGAGCAGTGCAGCAGGGGAGAGTACTGCTGAGACCCGGGAGCATGGTGAGAACACCCTTGACCACTACTTTAGGTGCCACAATCAAGAGCTTTATGTTTTAATTAGTTATTAAACATCTATGTTATACAGTAATAGGTCTCTGTTAGTTGTATACATAGTGTGGCAGTACTACAGTATACATTTCAACACAACATTTTTGGAAATCCTTTTAGTGTAAGTGGGGCTCCTGACATGGTCTGAAAACCAATTCTTGTGCTTCCATGTATTATGGAAGTCACAATAAGGTAACACAGTTGTCTTTTACAGAGATAGACCTGTGTTTGTTTTCTGTCCTTACAGTATCAGATGGGCCTCCTCCATCGAATGACCAGCAGGGTGAAACAGCTCCGTTTAAGCTGGAGGCCACCGTGCCCAGTCGGTTGGCACTTGGGGCGCGCTGTGGTTACAGCCAACGCTGCTGGGGTTCACCAGTCCGTCAGAAGAAGAAACACACTGGTACACATTATATATATCTGTATTTTTTAGCCTTCTAGCTGGTAGAGCATTAAAGAAAAGAAAGAATTGAAACTGTCACTAGGATCAGACTGGCAGTGACGCTTTTAACCTGGGTCATATATGTGGTATTTCTCCACATACAGTTTATACATTATATCCCACATACTGAAAAAGCCTCATCAACATTAATGTGAATTAACATGATTTTATGTGCATGGTTTTTGCTCAGGCATGGCGAGTATTGATAGCAGTGCTCCAGAGACGACCTCAGACAGTTCCCCCACGCTTAGCCGCCGACCGCTCCGGGGCGGCTGGGCAGCAACATCTTGGGGGCGGGGCCAGGACAGTGACAGCATCAGCAGTTCGTCATCTGATTCATTGGGCTCTTCCTCCTCCAGTGGCTCTCGTAGGGCCGGGGGTGGAGCCAGGGCCAAGAGCAATGACACCAGCAGGTAAGCACACACTTCTTCCTCATCAGGTCACAAGTAATAGCACATTACTAGGGTCACGGGGACAACCTTTAACAATAATTGTGTAAAACAATGATGTCTGTTAAAGGCGGTTGTGACTTATTCCTTATCAGTTGTAAACAGTAAAGATAACTTTAGTTGTGTTCACTGTTATATTGACTTGTTAGGACTCATAAGAATAGAATAGAATAGAAGAAACTTTATTGTCGTTAAGGTGCAGCTCCAGAAAGTGTTTCAAAGGATAGTTGATCCACCACCAAAGAAGCCCAAAAGTAATATTTACATTCACATTAGTGCAGTGCACCCACACATGCAAACACACACACACACACACACCAATAAATAAACAGCCAGCTAGGATATGCAGGAAGGAAATGAAAACAGGCCCTACAGTGCAAACGAGAATAGAACTGATGCATGAAGAAGAATAAATAGACAGCAGCTTAAAAATGGAACGTGCAAATATGAATCAAACAGATCCTACAGTGCAAATAGAAAATGGATGATCATTTATACTTGCATTCAGTGCACTCAAGGTATATACACACAGCTATACACACACACAGTAACCTAGTAAGAGTTGTCACTGATGTTGTGGGAATGGTTCATGGGAAACAAGCAGGTTTTTCTGAAGACTATACTGTTTTACTTTTCCCTGTGATCAGGTACAAAGGACGACGCCCAGAGTGCCACGCCCCCCATGTGCCCAACCAGCCATCGGAGGCAGCAGCTCATTTTTACTTTGAACTCGCCAAGACAGTTCTGATCAAAGCTGGAGGAAACTCTTCCACTTCCATTTTCACCCAACCCTCAGCCAGTGGTGGCCACCAGGGGCCCCATAGGAACCTGCACCTGTGTGCCTTTGAGATTGGCCTGTATGCGCTTGGCCTCCACAACTTTGTCTCACCCAACTGGCTGTCCAGGACCTACTCCTCACATGTGTCTTGGATAACTGGTGAGTGAGTGAGTTGAGTGAGTTGAGTGAGTGAGTGAGAGAGAGAGAGAGAGAGTAAAAAAATATGGAGATAGACAGAAACAAGAAGACCAAGATTTTCTGATCCAGTGTGTTTTCATCTCTCAGGCCAGGCCATGGAGATTGGTAGTGCTGCTCTCAATATTTTGGTGGAGTGCTGGGATGGTCATCTTACCCCTCCAGAGGTGGCATCCCTAGCAGACCGAGCATCGCGGGCCAGGGACCTCAACATGGTTCGTGCAGCAGCGGAGCTGGCCCTAAGCTGCTTGCCACATGCTCATGCCCTAAATCCTAATGAAATACAGAGAGCCCTGGTGCAATGCAAAGAGCAGGTAATGTGGGAGTGGGTTAATGGTAAATTAACTGTATTTACTGTATAAAGCATTAAATCCAGTCTTATTGACCACCCAAAACACTTTACACACACACACACACACACACACACACACACACACACACACACACACACACACACACACACATTCTACAATGCTTCTGTACGGAGAACTCTTTCTCTGACACACCTTTCACACACTGCCAGTATCTTGTTCATGGACTGAACTCCAAGCACCTCTGACTGGAAAATAACATTGAAAAACCAAACAAGACACATAATTCATGATTTGTTGTGGTAAATCAGGTAATATGATATTGATTGATAGACATATTTCAATTTGTCCCTGCCTGTCTCTGTGTCCCTCCAGGACAATGTGATGCTGGAGAAGGCCTGCATGGCAGTAGAGGAAGCAGCCAAGGGTGGAGGTGTGTATCCTGAGGTTCTGTTTGAGGTCGCTCACCAGTGGTACTGGCTGTATGAGCAGTCAGTGGGTGGGGGCTCAGGTCAGCAGCGGGAGGCCTCTGGGCGCTGTGGGGCAAACGGGGGCTCGGGCAGAAGGCCCCTGGAATCCAGCTGTGGTGTCCTTGACAGCGGGGCTAGCATGGAGTCTCCGGGGGTGGCAACTGTCACAGCCTCAGTCACTGCAGCAGCCGTCGTACCCGTCATCTCCGTGGGCTCCACCATCTACCAGTCCCATGCCATGCCCGGGCAGGCTATGGCTCACCCCCACAGCCAAGGCCTCCACCCCTACACCACCATCCAGGCCCATCTCCCCACGGTCTGCACTCCCCAGTACCTGGGACATCCTCTGCAGCATGTCCCCCGACCCACCGTCTTCCCTGTGTCTGGGGCTGCATATCCACAGGTCAGAGGTTCTCTTGATTCCATAACAGGGCTTTTGTGGAATTTTCTTTGTATTAAGATAAAGCTGAAATGGTGTCCACAGATGGAAAGTACAGATTAGATGATGTGTTCATATCTTACAAAGACAGGGTGTCGATCTACATAACCTGACACATTCACTAAGCCATGTGCATGTTTACAAAATATCAAGGGATGCTAATCATTATCAAAGTTAATCTGATGATTATGTAATTGATTAAAAGCAGTTGATTGGTTAGTATAACTCTGGTTTCCAAGAGATTAAGATGAAAAAGATTCACTTTAAAAAACCCTTAATCCTGGAGAAGGTTTGATCATGATGCTTGAAAAACTCAGAGATTCAATGAGTTAATATTACGAACTGTTATTCAACTACTACATTACTACCCCAGATTATCTGGATGGTGTCTTGAAGCTGACTTAGAACCTAATTTAATAAGTAACAATGGTGACTTTGAAGTCAAAACTGTTCTTGATGTGTTTTTTTTCCACTGGTCCATGACACAATGCAGTGCAGAACTGTCAGCACAAATGAGTGTGTGTACACGTGTGTACCTCTCCAGGGAATGCACCCAGCCTTTATTGGGGCCCAGTTCCCTTTCTCAGTGGCCGCTGGCCCCCAGCCACCTATGGCAGCCACAGCTGTGACTTTCCCTGGTGTCCCCGTACCGTCCATGACTCAGATCGCCGTCCACCCCTACCACGCTGAGACCGGCCTGCCCCTTAGCACCACTGTAGCAGGTAAGGAAGACACGCTATTTGTGTTTTTAGTCTGTTTTAAACCAAACAATGATCAATGTTCTTTAAATGTAGGTCATCTTAGATAAAGTACATTGGTTAATGTTACCATGGGATGCGGTTGTTCAACTGTGATCAACAGTATGATGTGCCATGTTTTACAGTTGGCAGCCTCCACGCGGGCCCCACCATACAGACCATCCAGGGAGCATCCTTACCCTCTCTCTCTTCTCAGCCAGGCTCATTGGTCAGCCCTCCTTTCCCAACAGAGGACGAACAGCCAATCAGCCAGCAGGGTCTGCACTACCTTCACTCTGCCTACAGAGTTGGTGAGGAGTGTGTGAGCTGTGATTATATCTTCCTTTAAGCAGAATGCAAATAGTAAAGAAGGTTAACTGAACAATGTGATCTCTTCTGTTCACCTGTGTGAAGGTATGCTAGCATTGGAAATGCTGGGCAGGAGGGCTCACAATGATCATCCCAACAACTTCTCCAGGAGTCCACCTTATACTGAGGATGTCAAATGGCTGCTGGGACTGGCTGCAAGACTAGGTGAGTCTGCACTGATTATTTTACATTTTAGGAAAGTTGCAGGCTCATGCTAAAATCATTCAGATGAATTTTTCTCTCAATTATTGTACCCAGAAAAACAGAAAAAATGAATATATTCACTGAAAGTCACTGATGGTTGTCCACAACAATGTAAATCAGAGCAAAAACCAAGACATGATGTTGATGGAGCTGGCTGTAGAGCTCAGAGATGGAACTGTCAAGGCATAGCTCTGGGGAAGGCTGCAAGAGTCTGCAGTCACACTAGGGCTGTCAAAATTGCTCCAAAATGACGTTCGAATATTCGCTCTAAAAAAACACATAGGTTCGAACCATTCGAGTATATGCGCATGCGCATTATGTCAATAACAGGAGGACAAACTAAAACAAGGAGACATAACTACTTGTATGGGTATTTTTATTTCAGTTTTAACATAAAACAAACCTACACATTACAAAATAAGTAAATGACCTAACCGTAAAACTTAGACCGTCACTCGCCCCCTTCACTCTCTCTCTATGCATAATGCGCATACTGATTTAAATAAACAATTTGTTAATAACGGTCGGTAATAACAGGTATCTGTGGGTTATGTGAGCTGAAGGTAGTGGGAGTGTATGCTGCGAGTTTAGGGGGCACGTCAGCCAGAGCTGTAGTGAGTGTGTATGTGAGTGAATGAGTGAGTGAGACTGCTGCCTGCTGAACAGAGGGTCGCAGGAAGAAGGATATGATGTGCCCGTGTTTCGGCTACAAAACTCCGCCGAACCGATCAGAAACCAGCCCAAATTTTTTAACCCGTCTGGCAACCCTGGCCGCGTCTCACTTTCAACAGTGAGTGACACTGTGCAAGTGCAACTCCTGTGGCCTGTCCCTTACCCGTCATGCAGTGCGCCCCACTCGCAAAGCACCCGCTGATGTGTTTTTTTCCACAGTCGAATATTAACTTTCACAATCGAATCTCCGTTTTATTTTAATATTCAAATTTTTAATATTCGTTGACAGCCCTAAGTCACACTGCACAATAATGTGCTGGTCCTGGGCACAGTTAATTAATTTAAGATACCAGCACCGGGGTCGATAACTAAAAATATGATAAATACTGATGCTGTCAAAGAGACAGTTTGTTTAGCACTGAATTGTCCGTTTATTTCATTGTTTTTGATGATATGCTGTTTAATTGAAGATGTTATAAGTGTGCGCAAAACTCAACACGAGAAGAAGTGACAAAGAGAGAACAGATCTTGATGAAAAAGTCAACCATATTTAGGGGGCTGATCTTTATGACTGTGAAATTTGGTGCAGATCCAAATAAAAATCTGGATCTAGTGAATTTAAATGTGGTTTCATGAGGGGACTGTTGGATCTTGGCAGACGTATGCACTCTACTGAGTGCCATTCTAGGTACAGGATGTATTTAACAGTGTGTGGATGTGTGACATTTATCAATGATCAATCAGCTCTGCTATGAATAAAGATTTTACCAATTTGAAAAAAAACAATGGAAATCATTATGTGGTGGTGGCCACAAACAAATCAATATCTTGGCACTGAAGCGTAAAAATACATTTGATTCATTGTGAAACTGTAGCATGTCAGAGCATGTCAGGTGTGTAGGTGGTCCTTGATATATGATTGGCTGCAAGTTTAATTGACATGCATAAAATACAATTAAGGGTCTGTGTTCTCTGACTCAACAGTCTCCTTTCTCTTCCTTCTCTCTGCCTATCCATCTTGTCAGGAGTCAACTACGTGTACCAGTTCTGTGTTGGAGCAGCAAAAGGTGTCCTCAGTCCATTTGTCCTGCAGGAGATCATCATGGAGGCTCTGCAGAGGCTGAACCCAGCCCACATCCATGCTCATCTCCGAACACCTGCTTTCCATCAGCTCGTCCAGCGCTGCCAACAGGCCTACCTGCAGGTACGATGCGTCTCCGCCCATGCTGCAGCCCTGCGTACATTCATAGTGGAGTAGATGGACAGATTCTAGTGCAGTCTGATATGTCAATAAACCACAGATGTCTTTTAATTAGGTTGAAAGCATCATTGTGAAGGCATTCCAGAGCTATTGTGAGCAGACAGGGTCATTTTTATGTCCACATTGCAATGCATACCTTGCTCATACTCACAAACTCTAAATAAAGATGGATATGAACGCTGCCATATTGCACTGAGGACGTCATTTGGAGAGAGTCTGCGCCAATACACACACACTCCATCAATAGCGCTTCAGTCTCGTTTTTATAACATCATATCATGTATACAGCCCAATCATGCATATATTTATATTGTAATAACGCAACTTTATTCTTAGTTTTGATGACAAATTGTTTGTTATTCTAAGCAGGTCATGTTTTTAATCTCATTCATTGCCGGATTAATGCATTACTACACTGTATGATGAAATGTTCTGCCTTCAAAGTGACGTCACAATGAAGTCATTGATTTTCTCTGCCGTCTGCTCTCTAGAGTAAGTATTTGAAAAATTGTGAAGGCAAACGCTGCTAACGATACAGAGGAGAAAAGTCATCAAAACTGTGGGAACACTTTACCCTCAAGCCTTCATTTGCTGCTAATGTGCTAAGCAGGTTTCACATGGTACAGCAGCACATCACTGTGGGAGCTCCTGAAGAGAAAACATGTTGGAGCTATTCATCTTCTTCTTCTGGTGGATTGGAGTTTTAGCAACTTTAGGGTTAATGCCACATTGAAGCTGTGCTGCAGAGACTTGTGAAATCAGCTTTGCACAGATTTACTTTGAGCCTTTAATGTAAAGTGTTCAGATTTACCTTTATGATATCTGAAACTGAAAGAATAAATCAGAATTAAGTTGTAGGTATCTGTCAAACATGTTGCTTTTTAAATAAACTGCTGGATGGCTTATAATGTAGCTTTATCCGATCAATAATCGATTATCAAAATTGTTGGCAGTTGCAGCCCTATTTCAGACCTCTAAGTGGTCTGTTGATGTCATCACTGCAGTGTTTCATCAGTTCTTCTTTAGACTTTAGACCTGTCAGTCAAAGTGACTGACCATTGGCAGCACTGGGAGAAATCCCACCCACATTGGTGGCCCGTTAAAACATTTTTAAAAAAATGTTATGTCCATTTTGCTAGACAACAAGCAAGCATACAGTTCTCAACATGCAGACAGACCATAGCTTAACATCGGCCCTGCTGTCTGAGTGTTGTGTCGGTGTGTGTGTTTGTCGGTGTGTTTCATGAAAACTTGGTACGCCATGAAACGTTCAGGGATGTGGTTCAGGCGTCTGAAAAATCTGTTCTGCAGTAAGAAATAGAAAAAGAGGCGATGAGAATTGTGTCACACAAATCCAAACATCTTTTTTCTCCATGTTATAGCACATCTTTGATATGCTATGACATGATATTGTCCATGTCTGTCCTAGCCGCCTGTAGAATCACACCTGCCTCTTTCTGCCTCATTCTCTGCAGTACATCCACCACCGGCTCATCCACCTGACACCTGCTGACTATGATGACTTTGTCAACATCATCCGCAGCGCTCGAGGTGCTTTCTGCCTGACCCCTGTGGGTATGATGCAGTTTAACGATGTGCTGCAGAACCTGAAGAGAGGCAAGCAGACTAAGGAGCTGTGGCAGCGCATTTCCCTGGAGATGGCGACCTTCTCCCCTTAAGCAGCACACTGAGCAAGGGTGTGCTGGGCCTGGGCCTGAGCCAAGCTTGACAAGTCCCACCTAGCGCCCCCTCAGCCTCTAACACTGCTACTGCCGCTGCACTGAGCTGGCCACATTCTGTCTGGTTCTGTCGGGGATCCTGTTCCCTGAGATGTGGACTCAGCAAACACAGCACACAGGCAGGACAATCAGCTCCTGTAACCCTGACCCACAGGGACTTCCTTTTTTATGGGTGTGTCCACCGAGAGGAGAAGCCAGGTCACCTCCTTGCTCTCCTGTGGTCTTGACTGACTCCTCACTCTTGTTTTATCATAGTTTATGTTTGTTTAACCGTGGAATTAAAGTGTACTCCTTCCTTTCTGCAGCTAAGTCATCTTTTCCATTTCCCCTACACTGAAGACATTTGAAGGGGATCTGTCACCCTCCATCCTCACTTAAGTTCCACTGTTTCGTAGTTGAGTTTTGTTTTGAATGAAACCACTGAGTGTGAGTCAATTTCTTGCTGCAACATTCCTGTCCAGAGTGGTAGATGCTGTGAGGCCTCATTCACTAAATGTTTGTCACTATGGATCTGAATCTTTGCAGATTGGGAGAAAAGGAAGGTAACAGGGAAAAAAGGTTTAATATGAGAAATTATATTGTCAGTACAGGTGAGGATTTTTCTGTATTTTGTTTAATCTTTTTTGATATTTTGTATAGAATCTGATATGTATGGAGAGAGGAATGGGAAGAGACAGAATATTAAAGGTGGTTTTGTTGTGTGGGATCCACATTTGCATTTCAGTGCGCCTGAGGAGCAATGTGAACTCAGCTCCAGACCAAAACCTGAGGCCACGCAGGGCCACTGAGGGCCTTCTCCATGGACACTCTTACTCTGTGTTAGAACATCATCAGTTGGGCTGAATATCGTTTGACTTTTTTTATGATTATATCAAATTGTTGGAGGTCTTAAAGGCAACACATCGATGCTCCTGTCCTGTTAAGCGCTCCACATGTATCAGGATCAATCTTCAGAGATTTCTTGAAATCTTTACAAATTTGTCCAAATCTATAATGCTGATTTAAATTATATCAAAAGAAAATTGGGATTCACATGAAGTGAAAGGAAGAGTTTACATGACATAGATAGGAAGTATTCAATGCCACCAGTTTTTGATAATCAGTAAAATTCCTAAAGTAATAGGATGCTATACCTGACCCTTCTTTTCAGCATTCAAGTGATTGACAGGTTCAAACACAGACAGGAGTAGCTGGTGAAGATGACAGTCCCACATACTTCCCCATCAAGTGTGGGGAAGCAGCAGTGCACTGATTCTTACTGGATTTTGAAGTTAAACAGACTTTGATTTGCAAAACTAAGTTTTCCCCCATTGGGAGTAGTAACAAACCCACTGAACCACACAACTAGGATCCATGATTTTTCAGAGTGGTCTGGTTTTTACAAGGGAGAGCATTTAGTTTGGCATCTCACAGGGAAGCATGTGGGGTTGTCCCACAGTGGATAGACAGTGACTTTGTCTCATTTTCAGCCATCTCCTTCAAAGTTCACACTTCAATAATGTGTTCATGTATTAAAAAGGAGACACAGTGGTCTGGCTGTGGAAAGTCCTGCTTCACACAATTCCACTCACCTGGATCTGTGTGCTTAGCTTGTAGACCATGGTGCTGTTACTTTCCATCTTTGTCCAGGCACCTGCTGTGGTTCTGAACGTGCCTCTTTGATCAGCTCTGGGCCTCACAGGTGAAGGTGACTTAGTAGAAAATGTACTGTGATATTTTTGTATTCCTAAAAAAGTGTAGCTTGATTGAAAAGTTCTATATGTACTGATTGCAAAAGGTTCTAAATTAGTGTGAAAAGAATAAATAAAAATATTAAAGCAATACTGAATGTGTAGGATTTACTTAATAAAGACAATTAAAACTCTCTTTTACTGTGACTGAATATGTGGGGTTCATTAAGGGTGTAATTATTTTCTTAAAGTCAACCGACGTTTTGCTCCTTGGACTACATGCAGATTATCAGCAGTGACCACAAGAGGGAGCAGCAGGACCATTTATAAAACCTATATAAGTCTGCTTTCTGTTATTTTCTCAGTATCTGTGCTACCTTTAATATGCAGCTATTTCCTTATCAGCTCCATGTAGATTAATTGTGCATGTAGAAATTCAGCATCATGGGAAATAATCAGTTACCAAAGCAAACTCAAACAGTAATCCAGATGTGAAGGACATGGCTCCTCTCTTTTTATTGCCATTGGCTTTGAGACCATGTTATTCACCACTGCTATACACCAAATGATTTAGCTGCAGCTGTAAATGGATATCTTAGTAATGACTGTTAGATTTATAGTATAGTATTAAAGGAAATCAACTAATGATTTAATAACTTGAATGGCACTCAGCAGAAGCTGACAGACAAACAAGCAAATCAATCAACCAACAAAAAGACATAACCTTTGTGGAGATTATACATGATGAGTGGAAAGGTTCCTGCAACATTGGCATGATGTTTTGAAAGAAAAGCAGTGATATTAAGCCAGGATTCAAACCGGAACCTTATTGCTGTGAGGGAACAGTACAAACCACTGCCCCTCTATGATGCACTATACATAAATCATTTCTCTTCCTTTCTATCTTCCAGATGTCTTGCTGTTTTTGCTGTATCCTGTCTGCCTGCCTGTACTTTTCACTTGTTTACTTGACTTTGATTACTGCCTGGGAATTTCTGTATTTGTTTGCCCCATTGGACTGTATTCTTTATTTTCGATTGATTGATCAGCATATTTGGCTCAACACATACAGTTAACCAATAATGTCAAAGAAATTAAATTAACATAGCAGAATCAAAACAAAAGAAAAATTAAAATAAGAAAATTAAAAAAAGAATTAAAAAAACAACAAACAAAACAGAACAGACATAAAACAAAAACAACCAAAAAGAGAGGGAGACGATTAATCAGTTAAAAGAAGGGTTAGTAGTTGCTGACACCTAGGACATTGCAGCAGGAGTTGAGTATCGTTAACTAATAGTAGTCACGGGGGTTAGAGCATAGATGCCCCTACCGTGTGTTTGTTCGTGTGGCAGACAGTGAGGTATGGTGAGGAAAGCACCCAAAGCAGACATGTGCTAAATAAAAAATAGAATAAAAAAGAACGACTACAGTGACATTTCTCCAGGGGAAAGCTGGTTAACATAACTGATCAGTGGCTTCCAGTGAGAATCAAATTTATCCTCTGAGCGTGAACTTTATTTTCTCAAGTTTTAAGAGGAAAAGAGTATTGCACAGCCAGGCCTTTAATGAGGGTGGTAAGGGCGATTTCCACAAACACAGAATCTTCCGACGGGCAATCTGAGAAGTAAAAGCAATGACATTAGCCTGAGTCGCCGTTGCTTTGATTTTGTCTGGGGGTCTGCCAAAAATAGCTATTTGAGGGAACAGAGTGATCCTCAACCCCAAAACCCTTAAGATTGTATCAGAAAAAGACTGCCAGAAGTTGAACAATTTGGGGCATTACCAGAACATATAGGTCAAGTCACAAGGGGTCTGAGAACATCTATTGCATCCCTCATCTAATCTGCCCGAGTAGATCTTGGCAAGTTCAGCCTTACTGTAGTGAATTCTATGTACTACCTTGAATTGTTTTAGGCTAAGTATAGCGCAACTGGAGGAAGAATAGACCGCTCAAAAGGCTTTTTCCCAGAAATCATCCAACAAAGTAATCTGCAATTCATTCTCCCAGCTGACCCTAATTTTGTTAACCACGGAGTCTATAGATGGAGAAAGGAGTTTATACAAATAAGAGATATGGCCCTTGGGAAGAGTTTTAGCTTTGAGTATTAGATCCGCACCATTTGGAAGTGGAATTTGAGGGAACTGGGAGGAGTAAGTCCTAGCAAAATCACGTGGCTGATAATATCTTAGGAAATCTGAGCTAGACAACTTAAAGGTTGTGCGCAATTGTTCAAAACTATCTCAAGCCATTTTTTATAGAATGGTGGAGACCTCACAAAGCAACACAAAAGTTCCCACAATCAGCAAACACTCTGTAAGAGTGGAGAGAAAAACATTCTCTTTTAAAAGAGGGAAGAAGTCAGGGCCTAAAGCGGTATAACTAAGTGAAGGTTCAGGTCTCAACTGAGCCTGTCCAAACTATAGGCTTTATCAAAGGAGTCTAACCTTAAATGTCTGCCTCCCGGGATCAATTTGGATAATAGTCTTTGTAACAGCTCACCTCGTTTAACAGTGGAAATATGCAGAAATTTAGGGAGAACCCCAACTGCAGGGATTCCTTTCCCAGGACAGAAAGAAGTTCTTTCTACATAAATTTGTTTTCCAGATTCATATATGGTCACTGTGAGCTTCGAACACTGAAATCTAGTCAGTTCATCTTTGAGTCCAATTGAATTGTGTCAGTTGTAATGAAATTCCCTTTGGGCATTCCTGATATATCGTGTTCATAAGAACGTGGGTAATAATATTTATAACCTTGGGTCTGTCTGCTGTGGTAGACAGTAGCCTCTATGGATCTTCTGCTTAGGGCCTGTTCTTGGTCTGCCATGATTAGTGCCTCCTTTTCCAGCCACTGGTAGGATCTCTTGATATCAGCTACTTCCTCTATTTGTGGGTGGTACATGCCGTACAGGGGATTGTCCTTTCATGATGGTTCATCTTCCTCTTCCTCCTCCTCCTCCTCATCATCATCATCTTTGGGTTTCTGCTGTCTAAGATATTCACTTAGCAGCTTGTCACCTGTGGCCATCTTCCTGATGTAGTCCTTGATATTCATTGCCGCATCTTGTATATTGGCTTTGACACTCACCAGTCCTCAGCCTCCCTCCTTTCGCTCAGTGTACAGCTTCAGGCTGCTGGATCTTGGAGTGAAACCCTCCATGCATAGTGAGAAGCTTCCTTGTCTTGATATCAGTGGCCTGTATCTCCTCCTTTGGCCAGGTTATTACACCAGCTGTGTATCTGATGACTGGTAGGGCATATGTATTGATGGCTCATCTTTTCTCCACTTCGGAATCGGTATCCGTATCCACTCTTTGTGATGATCTGGCTCAATGGGTTCAGGCGTATGCAGAACAGCAGTGGGGACAGAGCATCTCCTAGGTATATGCTGCACTTGATGGTAACTTGTGTGATGGGCTTTGACCTCTAGAGTTGTTTTCCACAGGCCCATTGAGTTCTTGATGAAGGCTCTTAGTGTCCTGTTGATGTTGTATAGTTCCAAGCATTCCAGTATGGTGGTGTTACTGGTGTCCAACAGATGACACTTTACTTTTGTGTGAATGAAAGGAAATATATTACAATGCAAATTATTTGTAATGGCCGTTATTGTTAATAATTGGTGTGGGCTGGATATCTATGAAGCATTAAGTTCAACAATAGTAATAAAGTCCATCCCCTAACAATGATCAGCTAGAGATGAATGAACTTTTGCTGCACTACACATCTGTGTACACACGCGCGCGCACACGCACCCTCACAGCGGTCAGTAACATGAACAACAGACAACATTCTGTCGCCTTGTTGACTCAGGCCTGTGAAAACAGAAGTGGATCGTGGGGTTACATTTTAAACCCTCCCCCGATAAATTGCCTCAGTTGGTTGAGTCCGGGGTTTCAGCAGAACCAAGATGGCGGAGGGAGCAGCGACTCGCCGAAGTTGACTTTTAACTCTAAACATTGAGGCTTGAAGTGCTCCCTGCCTCTGTGCGGACAGCTGCCAGCCGAGGAGTAACACCGGTGAGCCTGAGGTCACTGGCAGAGCCCTCATGTTGTGACAGTGTCCTGGAGCTGAAGCTTCTCCTCAGAGAGTAGCCGTGGTAGCCCCAGCTGCTAGCTGTAGCGCTATCCCGGTGGTTGGTGGACTGACGTCTGTCCTAGGAATCATCATCACACGGATGTGCCAGCACCACAGGGCCAGCAGAGCACGACGGAGAGAAGGCTGAGGCCGCAGGTATGTCCACAGGTACACGTAAAAACTAGAGCTACACAACGAGCCTCTGCCAGCTGCTGTTAGCTATGCTAATGTTAGCGACAATCTACTGAGAATGTTGCTCCTCAGCTAGCGTTAGCTAACTAACTGCAGCCCATTGCTGGCTGTGTATAAGTTAAGCCCATTTAATATAGGCTGCTGTGAAGTCTTACTCTTCTTCTTCTTCTAATGACACGTTGGTTTGATTATTGTGTTTCATGTGTGCAGCCGTGTCGCCTGTATTCGCCAGTGGGATTGTCGACGTATTCACTAGTGGGGTTGTTAACCTGAGGTTATGTTTTGGTATCACAGTCTGGGAGCTGTGTCGATGAGCTGCTAGTCGGGCTGTGGGTTGTGTGTTGTGGCCACAGGCTGGAGTCACGGCTTCTTGGCTGTACAGAGCTGATTAAACAAAAAGTGTTTCATAAATCTTACCTGCTGGAGCTGAACAAAGTCTCACCTTACTAAGGTTTTTATCTAAAAAGCCTTGATTGCATTCACAAATATATTTATTGTGTAAAGTCACCAAAGAGTAGTCATAAAAGCTGTTGTCAGACATGACCTTGATGCTGCTCTCACTCTCTCTTACACACACACTCAAGCACACACACACTAATGAATATGTCGACTAGACAGCATCTGACGCTCTGTTCACACCTGGTGTTAACTACATTGAAGGACTCAGTGTTTTACATACATCATTTTATTTGAGGCTCCAATATTAACACTAATCACCACATTGATTTTCTCACGATGGTCTATTCTTATGTATATATATCTCTCTGACTCTATCTAACTCCTTTCAGACATGTACTGAACTCTGGAGATCCTCTCTGGAGGAGGTGTATATTCACATCAATTTTATTTGTATATTGCTAAATCATAATATACATTATCTCTAGGCACTTTACATAGAAGGTCAAGACCTTAAAATCTTATTAATACAGAGAAACCCAACAGTTCCCACAATGAGCAGCACTTTGGTGACTGTGGAGAGAAAAACTCCCTCAATAACAGGGAGAAACCTCTAGAACCAGGCTCAATGTGGGCGATCATCTGCCTCGACCGGTTGGTGTGAGCAGAGAAAAATGGGGAGGAGAGGAGAGATGGGTGGAAAAGAGGGGAGAGAAGAGAGAGATAGTGGGGAGTGGGAGAGAGGTGAGAGAGACCGGGAACACTTGTGCACCATCAGGTATCAGCTCTGATTAGTTCAAATGAAAACAATAACAGTGTAAAGTAGTTAGTTATTATTAATGATAGTAATTAATAATTATATGAATTGTTGCTGCTATCATTAATAATAACTAACTTCTTAATAAGTATTGTTGTTAATAATAATAATACTAATAATAATAGTTGTTCTCCTGCAGTTCTGGAGTCAGAGATACCTGCAATGAGAGAGAGAAAGGGACTATGAGAAAAAGAAACATAGGTATTGACATGTATAAAAATATATAAATGAATGTGGGGTGGCCGAGAGACAGAGAGAAGTGGAGTGCCCAGTGCTCAGTGCATGATGGGAGTTCCCCCAGCAGTCTAGACCTATAGCTGCATAACTAAGGGATGGTTCAGGACTCACCTGATCCAGAACTAACTATAGGCTTTATCATAAAGGAACATTTTAAGTTTAACTTTATATGCAGAGATGGTGTCTGCCTCCTGAACCCAGAGTGGGAGCTGGTTCCACAGGAGAGGAACCTGGTAGCTGAATGCTTTACCTCCTGTTCTACTCCTAAAGACTCTTGGAACCACAAGAGAGCCTGTATTTGTATATATGTGAACGCTAATTTCTAATAAATTGAGAGCCCCTGAAGTTTACTGCAGACTTTGTCTGCCTGGCCCCCTAAAGTGAGTAGAAGTTGATTTAAGAACACAGTAGGAGATCCCCCACTGGGTTCACCGTGAGTGGGGGGTTATTTACGCTTCTAACATGCAACAGACACAAAAATCAAATTAACAAAAAGAAGAAATATCTCCAGATGAAAATGCAGTGACACACATAGAACACACTAATGAAGATGTCAAAAGAGAGTTTGTGGTCATAAATGCTGACGCCGGTGATGATGTGTTGTAAACAAAATCATTTGATCTCTGCAGCAGAATTAATATGTTACGTCCTGCCTCCGCCTGCTGCTCCACCCCTTACCTGAATCCTGCAAAGGATTTGTTGCTGGTGTGAACACATCTGATCATAGAATCAACTGCTGCGTTGTGCATGTGTCAAAGCCAAACTGTGGAGAAAGTTTAATTCAATTCATTTTTATTTGTATAGCGCCAAATCATAATATACATTATCTCAAGGCACTTTACATAGAAAGTCAAGACGTTAAAATCATATTAATATAGAGAAACCCAACAGTTCCCACAATGAGCAAGTACTTTGTCCAGACCCAATGCTTCCGAAATCCTCTGCAGGAAATGTCTGATGGCTTTATAGTACTCAAAACGGTTCCAAAAGAGTCAAAGCTTTCAATGGAGTAGAAACTGTGAGTAGTGCTCTTCAGTGTTGGTAGTGCCAAACCAGGGGATATTGGTGTCTTGTTCAACCTAGGCAACCATCTATCTAGTTTGCTAAACCACTGGTTCTTTATATTCTTTTCATTTCTCAGGTGTTACCAGCAATGTTGAGCTGAAGGTGCAGTGACAGTAGAGTGAAAGCCCGACCAGGTGAGTCCACACATTTATCTCTTTCATTGACTTTACACATAATTAAATGCAATCAGACATCTAAGGGGGTTAACTTTTAACCACATCATGGCAGAAACAATTTCTAAGTAAAATTTGTGTTCTGGATGTCCTGGTGAAATGGAAGTCCGTTCATACATTAGATTGTGTTAAATATGTTAGTCCCTTTATTTGTGGGGTGATATTAGCTTTCATTATATACACACAAGAAAC
This sequence comes from Paralichthys olivaceus, assembly GCF_024713975.1. NCBI lineage: Eukaryota > Metazoa > Chordata > Actinopteri > Pleuronectiformes > Paralichthyidae > Paralichthys > Paralichthys olivaceus. The sequence goes on from NC_091106.1 coordinate 1,413,524, forward strand.
CCAAGTGAGGTTTCTTATCCCCTATCCAAATCAGAGAAACCAAGTTTCTTATATACTTAAAAAATGGCTCAGCTGCAGAAAGCTTACTGTCACTTGACTAGTGTGTATTTTTGCTCATTATTGCAGACAAGCACAGCTAATTAATCACAAAGTTCATAGAAACACTTGTCAATTTAACCTGAAGCCAGTCTATACATCTGTGTTAAATCGACACAGTATGTATGGTGTAGGTTGGGCGTAGACTTGTCCTCTATGCTGTAGTCTGACGTGCACCTCTGTAGACATGTAACTTAGGCTGTGCTAACGCCAATGGCAACATTTTGATTGGTCCACTAGGTAGCATGTCTAGTCCATGTCTCAGTGGCCAGACAAGTGGACATTACCCTTCCCTCCTCCAATGTCTCACTGTTTCTGTGGTGCAGAAAACTCAGTAAACCATTGCAACATTGTTAAAGTATTGGTGTTGCTTGAGATAATGGCGACAATATTTTGTTAAATGAATAATTTTTTTAATGAAATATGTTTGAGTCCCCCAGAAGTGGCTGCAAGTTCAGTTCCAATTTGGCCCTTTGCTACTCTCTCCTGTCAAATAAAGGCGAGTGACAGGTTAGACTGCACAAACCGCAAAGTTGGAGAGCTTATATGTTATTATATGAGGTGTGTTAACATTTTTGGTTCATTATGAAGCTATGGTTGGACAAATTAGACTAAGTGGGCTGCCACTGTCTAGGTAATTAATGGGGAACACTGCATTTACTAGATAACAAGGAAGGCGTCTGTTTCTCTTACATTTTACACTTAACATATTCTCAGTTTATGATGTCAAGGGTAAAAGAATTGTGAAAGTCTGAAAAGTTCTAAATTCCCACAGAATGTTGGAGTGAAAGACAAAGACTTGTATTGGTTCTTAAAAATCATTTAACACCAGTGATATTAGCCCACCCGCCTACCTGAACACTGTCTAATAAGCTAATGCAACAAAGGTGTTACTAGACTCGTTTTCTTTCATTTGTCTTGTGAAGCCGCACCGTCCAGCTCTACTGAAACTTTGACTACAGGCAGAGATGAAGCTATGCAGCGTGACTGTGATGCTTCTTTAACCTTTCAACCCTCAGATCCCTGTTTTCATTATTACATCACACAGTGTATGCTAATACAGTGTTTACCATGATAATTGATTAACAATTAATGCTCCCTATAGGATCTACCCATTTTGCTCCACTTGGTATTCACTATAACTAATGTCCAGGTCTCCATAAAACTGTGGCTGTTCAAGACCTCTGAACTGCCTGCTCTGTAGTGGTTCCCAGGGTTTATGCTGCTGACTGGTCTTTGGGGATCCCAATGGAGTGTTCAGCTTGAATCAGCAATCCATTAAACAGCAACTGCTCATTATGACCACAGACTCCCCACACTGCTTTTTCAGCCTCCCACAATAAATGTATTATCTGTTCCTCCCCCTCATCTACCTCACCTTCAAGCCATCTGACTGTCTCTGTATGGAATTTCATTATGCAGCACTAGTAATCCTCAGACAGGGAGTGGCTGGGTGTATATTAAAATGTTCTACTTGGTACTCTTCGTGGTGTTTGGATGCTGTGTGTCAGAGAATCTTCTCATGCACAGAACCTGGGTAAAATGATAAGAACAGTCTATTGTTACAGCCCTGCAAAAATAAGTGCCAACTGCGATGTTTGAAAAATCAGCTTTTGGAAAAGTTAGATTGTTGACTGGTCATTTTGAGGCTGTAGACTGTCATGACTTAGGGACATTTTCCATGATTAGTTGTGTTTCCAAAGCGGTTTGTCTATTATAATACTTTTCCATAATTTTGTGTTGTTTCACACAGTGGCTGTGTTTTAAGTAGGGGAGTCATAATTCTACAAATCCATGGTTAATACCATACCTTGTTTTTTCCCCCCCGTGCAGCTGACTGAATGTGAATTTGCCAGGAAGGGAGGGGGGCATAATTTGATTCACATGTGTTATAGTGATAACTATACAATGAAACATTAGTTTTGTTACATAAGTTAAGTAATGACAGCTCAACAGGCTGCACTTGCAGTGGTGGTAGCAGATTGGTGTATTGCAATTCTGTTGTCCTTTTATAGTGAAATTCAATTTTATGTATATAGTGACAAATCATAATATACATTATCTCAAGGCGCTTTAGAAAGAAGGTAGAGACCTTAACATTTGAGAGAAACCCAACAGTTCCCACAATGAGCAGCACTTTGGCGACTGTGAAGAGAAAAAAACTCCCTCATTAACAGGGAGAAACCTCTAGCAGAATAATAATAATTTCTGAGTGAGAGCCCCTGAAGTTTACTGCGGACTTTGTCTGCCTGGCCCCCTAAAGTGAGTAGAAGTTGATTTAAGAACACAGTAGGAGATCCCCCACTGGGTTCACTGTGAGTGGGGGGTTGATTAAGCTTGCAACATGCAACAGACACAAAAATCAAATTAACAAAAAGAAGAAATATCTCCAGATGAAAATGCGGTGACACACATGACGCCGGTGATGATGTGTTGTAAACAAAGTAATTTGATCTCTGCAGCGGAATTAATATGTTACGTCCTGCCTACGCCTGCTGCTCCACCCCTTACCTGAATCCTGCAAAGGATTTGTTGCTGGTGTGAACACATCTGATCAGAGAACCTTGTCCGATAAAGATCCTGTAATAAAGTACACTTAGATGTCTGATTCAGTTAAAGCTGAATTTATGTTCTCTGTAGATAGTGGTAATAGTAATTTTAGATCGCATTCTTTGTGTTGCCATATTGCCTTTTATTATGTTTCCTTACATGTTTTATAAATTTAGTTAGTTAAATGCTGGACCACACTGTGAATACTTTGTCCTCTGTATAGTAAATATCTGAATTTGATTTTTTGTTAACGACAAATAACTTAAAAACTAGTGTAAATGAGTTAAATAATTTTTTGCTCAAACTGTATAAACAAGTATATCTTCAACAAGTGTATGATCTACAACAAGATTTAGTCCATTACCTAAATGAATTGGTTCTTTCTCCAAAAGCACAAGTCTGATGTTTGTTTGTTTGTTTGTTTGTCTTTTGTTTGTGGGTTTTTGTAGAATATTCCCTTGACTGGACGGGTCACAAGTTTACAGATGCTATGAGAAATGTATGTGGATGGAAAACTTATTTCTTCCCTCTTGTCCTTCTGTCCCTTCACCTTGCCCTTCTCCACTCCTCTCCTCTCCTCTAGGAGTTTCTTCTGGGATGTTCAGGCAAGGTGGCATAATGGGGTCCCACCCCGATGCACTGACCGCCAGCACAGACACATCCTCTGCTGAGACACTACACAAGCTACAAACTACTCTACAGAGAGATGCACCCGCATGTAGAGTCACCTGCACAACTGTTTGAAGGGGGGACTGACCCAGGAACAAAAACCTTGGGCTAAACTCGATAGATATTCAAGACAGAGATCTCCTGTGTTGGTGTTCACTATTCATCAAATTCTATTTCTCCCTCTTGGATCTCCCAATATTTGTTATTCCGTCCATCATATAATCACCTGTCTTCTCCCTTCTTCCTTTCAGTCATCCATGAGTGTTTTAGTCTTGCAGAGCTTGAAGTGTAGAGCAGGTAATGGATGATGCTGGCCATGGTGACCTAGTGTAAATGGCTATTCCCCAGCACAGCTTAGTGCCAGTATCTACAGCTCGATCTTCCTGCTCCACTCCCCCTTCCTCTCACCCCTACTCCACCTCTCTGCCCTCTTTGCCTGTTCTCCGCTGCTGCTTGCTGCCCTGTCCTGCCTCCCCTTTCCAACATCATGGTAGGTGCAGGCTTGGGTGTGTGGAAATTAATGCGAGGAGTCCGCCAGCTGGAGCTTCACCGCCTCATCCTGGCACTAATCATCTTCTGCTTGCTGTCCATGGCCTTCTTAGCTTATTATGTCTCAAACAGCCCCAAAATCAAGGAAGCTCCCCCTTTACCCTTTAGTGATTGTGGTGGAGAAGGAGGGATGTCACCAGGAACTAGTACTGGGGCTGATGAAGGAGGGCCAGGTGTGCAGAGGGCACCACTTTTCATCCCTGTGCATCAGGGCCGACTGCGACAGGTGAAAGCAGTGGACAATTCCAGGACAGAGCCTGTTGTTCTGGTCTTTGTAGAGAGCATCTACTCTCAGCTTGGCCAGGAGATTGTAGCCATATTAGAGTCCAGCCGCTTCCACTACCGGACAGAGATTGCTCCTGGTAAAGGTGACATGCCCACATTGACAGAGCATAACCGTGGACGTTACACACTTATCATCTATGAAAACGTGTTGAAATATGTCAATCTGGATGCATGGAACCGTGACTTACTGGACAAGTATTGTGCTGAGTATGGAGTAGGTGTCATTGGCTTCTTCAAAGCTAATGAAAACTCTCTTCTCAGTGCACAGCTTAAAGGGTTTCCCCTCTTTCTACACTCGCATCTTGGACTCAGGGACTACCGCATCAATCCCAGTGCTCCTCTACTCTACATTACCAAGCCAAATCAGATGGAGCAGGGCTCTTTACCAGGAGATGACTGGACAATTTTCCAGTCCAACCACTCTACTTATGAACCAGTACTTCTGGCCAGCACCAAGTCCTCTGAGGCCATGGCAAATTTTGGACCCAGCCACCTGCGGGCCCTCCATGCGACAGTGGTCCAGGACTTAGGGCTACATGATGGCATTCAAAGAGTTCTCTTCGGGAACAATCTCAACTATTGGCTCCACAAGCTCGTGTTTGTAGATGCCATCGCCTACCTGACAGGGAAGAGACTATGTTTGTCTTTGGACCGCCACATCTTGGTGGATGTGGATGATATCTTTGTCGGCAAGGAGGGAACCCGTATGAAGGTGTCAGATGTGGAGGTGGGTGAACCTTGTCAACCTTAATAATATTTAGATAGAATAGAAAAAAACTATAATATCATTTATTAAGCTTTTATAAATAACTAAGCAAACACCTCATGTTGTCATTGTGTTTTCTTCACAGGCGTTACTCAACACTCAAAACAAACTGAGAGCACTGGTTCCTAATTTTACTTTCAACTTGGGTTTTTCTGGAAAGTTTTATCACACAGGTATGCAATATCAGATGTTACTGTATAAACAAAGCTTTCTGTTTGAAACATCCTCTTATAAGACCCCTGTGTGTCTTTGTATCTGTAGAGTGTAAAACATTATTTTTTTATTTATTTTAAGACACAATATGCCAGTTCTCCAGATCAATCCAGCTCTAACATGAGAATTTGAATCAAATCACCCCACTAATCCAATCCCTCCCTCTCACGAAAACCAAAATCTGCTGGGAGAAATGTGCTCATTTGGTCTGGCCAAAAGCAAGAGGCGGACAGGAAATAACGTGGGTAGGGTTGTAGACATAACCTGTAGAAGCTTGCTAGCTAGAAGCTAGTGGGATTGTTGGCTTCTGGAAAAATTTAAGCAAACCTGCAATGCTGCCTTGAATGTTAATGAAGAAGCAGTTGAAGGGGTATTAGGAGTTGGAAATGTAAGAAACAGGAGGAAGAATGCCTGGCTGTAGCGTAAGCAGTGAAAGATTTATGTACTGTGCGTGCGTGCGTGCGTGCGTGCGTGCGCGCGCGTGCGCGTAGTTAGCATAGCATTAACTGGACTCTTGGCTAATACAGGAATATTTACCATCACCTCATATTAACTACTTCAATAAAACCTTTCTTTAATAAAACATGTTAACAGTGGGACTAACAACATACATGTATGAAAGCTATGGTGTAATTGTTACTAAGAGTGATTTTGATATGTCAGCTCAGGGTATCTGCCAGCAGCAGTGCTGGTTTCACTCTTCAAAATCAAATGTACCTCAACATGATACCTAAGGTTACTTTGGAGGTTAAGACGGGGTGATTGTAACTGATAGTAGAAGAACATGGTTTTATACTGACACTGACCCTGTTCAGACATTTCTGTTATTAACAACAGTCCTTAATGATCCGTACACGAATGGACCCCACTAAGTGCAGGTGTGAATGCATCAAGGACACGTTTAAGATTTTTCCCAATTAAAAAATAAAATAATTATCGGTCAGTCAGTGTTGATATAGCCTCAATGAGATGTTCACTTGTGATTGGATCTCGTGTCAGACCACATTAATTATTTTTTAACTGTGTGTGTTTGTGCATCTAGGTACTGATGAGGAGGATCGGGGTGATGACATGCTGCTGCAGCACAGGATGGACTTCTGGTGGTTTCCTCACATGTGGAGCCACATGCAGCCTCACCTTTTTCACAATGTCAGTGTCTTGGCTGAGCAGATGAGGCTCAACAAGATCTTCGCTCAGGTTAGCAGCACTGATACACACAGATTTGGACACTGTTGCAGTGTGAAGGGTAGAGAGAGGAGAATGTAATTGTTCTTGCTACATTATTAAGTAAATTAGTTTGTAGTTACAGTGTGTGTGTGGTTGATAGAAATAGTTGAAGGCATGTGGAACTGCAATGCTATGTACTGGAATGACAGTAATGTCAGTTTTAAAGAGTGTTTAGGTCTTCTCCATTTCTTCATATACTCTCAGGTCATAGACAACACTGTTTGTTATTTATACCAGCAGTTCCTTTCTACTCTTTTCCTTCTGATAATATGTATTCTTTTTCCTTCTTGCCTGTTCCTCTTTCTACCCCCTCATTGGCCCACATTCTATCCTCATTCCACACCTCCCTCTGTAGGAGCATGGTATCCCAACAGATATGGGCTATGCCGTGGCTCCACACCATTCAGGGGTTTACCCAGTTCACAGTCAGCTCTACGAGGCTTGGAAGTCTGTGTGGAGCATTAAGGTGACCAGTACAGAGGAATACCCCCATCTTAGGCCAGCTCGATACCGCCGTGGCTTCATCCATAATGGAATCAAGGTCAGTATGCTGTTCAGTACATGCTCATCAGTAATGACACCATGGGTTAACTTTTCTTATAGGTATTAGTATCACATGTAATATGATAAATGAAAACAGAAATTCATTTTCTCAAGGCATTCTCTAGTGGGGCTGTATTCAGGGTTTTTCCTGGCCAGAAATTAGGCGGGGGTGGTACTTAGATGAGAGAACGGAGCCGGGGAACAGACCCAGGGACCCTCGACAGTTCCACTGCCAAGGCCAGAGTGCGCAGAGCCCGGCTACAGCCCAAGCAGACATCCATGGAGCCATGCGGAGCTCCACTAAGTCCGCTTACAGTGTTTATTTTGGGTCTTTTTATACATGGTTGGAGCATAAACAAAAAGTTATAATTTACAGTTTTTACGAGCTCCTTTAGAAATGTAAGCGGTTTCCACTGTACTAGAAATGTCTAACTGTGAGCGAGTGGGGGTGTTGATGGCATTTCTAATGAAGGCCCAAACAAAAAGTAACCAAATATCTTCAGATGAAAAAGCAAAATATAATATATATACACTTCACCGACGAAGATGTCAAGAGTTTTAAGTTATATGGGCTGACGCCAGTGCCGATTTGCTGTAGACAAAAACATGTGATCTCTGCTGCAGAATTTATGCGCAACATCCTACCTCTGCATGCATTGCCACCCCTTGCCTGAACACTCGGATTTCTGCGTTGTAAATGTGTCTGAGTGGAGGATATCCTACTGCTTGATCAAACTTTGATAAGGCTTGATGCAGCTCTACCAATCGATAAAATAATGTGTGTCACTGTTCTGATCCTTTTAGATCAGCATGAGACATCCCTGGTTCAGTATTGTACTGTCGTAACCCAAGTTAACTACTGACTCATGCCTCACTGCTGCCTAAGCCATGATTGTAGAATGTGGCTAAAATGTTACAAGTTATTAAAAATGTCAAGAAGACAGAGACTGAATCAGAAATCAGAAATACTTTATTGATCCCAGGGGGAAATTGTGTTGTTACAATTGCTCCAGGTAATCGGTAGAAATATAAGCATATCAGATTAAATATGAAATATATACAATATGTGCGTACTGTACATTGAATATTTAGTGCAAATGGATATGCATCGTAATGACTTCAGTCTGTCGACTCAGTTTTTAAGAGGGAGGAGTTGTATAATTGAATGGCCACAGGCAGGAATGACTTCCTGTGGTGCTCTGTGGTGAAGAATATTTACACACTAAAAAATATGCCAAAAACTGAAAATTAATTTTGTGTGTTTTAGGTATTGCCCAGGCAGACCTGTGGGCTGTTCACCCATACGATTTTCTATAATGAATATCCAGGTGGCTCGAAGGAGCTGGACAAGAGCATCAGAGGAGGGGAACTCTTCCTCACTGTCCTCCTGAACCCTGTAAGAACACTACTCCCTATTCATACACACAAACACATTAAAAACCATCAACATGCTGAACTGATCTGTGTGCTGGTGGTTTAAAGTTAAATTTCGACTGTTTTTTAATTGTTATAAAAATGTGGTGTTACTTTACTGTAAGACCCCCTATTGGAACAAAAAAATAGATTTTTGGAAATAAATCCTGGTAGATATTTTCAGGCAATTATTTATTAAAGTGTCATTCCAGCAGCTTGTTGCTCAAAATATGTCTTATAATATAACAGGCAAATAGGGGGTATGCTATGTTTAACAACTTGATTTTCACCAGAGGAGGGAAACAGCAGGTGAGCATTTACTCTTTCTTACAGTGGATGTTTGAGTGCATAATTATTATTAATCTAAATCCACTAAAAGCTCATGCATTTTAAATGAACATTGTGCCTCAAAATTCTCATCTTACTTTTCCACTGGTCTTCTTGACCTTACGAGTCATCAGATCCAAATATTCTACTTAATGGCTTCAATAATACCTGTCAAATCACACTGGATATTATAGCCCCCATTAAAACAAGAATGAAATCCCCTGTTAACACCTCTCCATGGGTTGATGACAGGCTAAGAGAACTTAGAAGGCTGTGCAGAAAAACCAAGGAAGTGGAAAAAGACAAAACTCTGTCCACTACTTACATATGAAAGACCTCTTAACTTCTTATAATAACAAAAGTAAAACTGCAAGAGCTAACTATTTCTCCAAACTAATCACTAGTAATCACCATATTTTCCAGATTTCTTTTTAAAACCATCAATAGACTTATAAACCCTGCTCCTTCTGCCCTTCTGGCCACTCTACATACCAACTGTGAAAGGCCCATTTCAAAACCTCCTTTCATATCCCAAATCCTTGAAAAGGTGGTTCTGACCCAACTGCTAGATGTGTGTGAGAATAATAAAATGTATATACATAACAGCTAAAAACCTGGGCGTCACATTCAATCCCATCTAAACTTCAAAACACTTTAATAAAATCATTAAATCTTGCTACTTCCATCTACGAAACATTTCTAAAATCAAATCGGTTCTATCCCTCTCTGATTTAGAAAAGGTAATACATGCCTTTGTTTTCTCCCACCTGGATTATTGCAACACCCTGTATACATGCCTCAGCCAAACCCTGGTAACTAGTTTGCAGCTTGTTCAAAACACTGCTGCTCATATTTTAACAAATACAAACTAGAGGGCTCATATCACACCAGTTCTTGCATCCCTTCATCGGTTACCATTTAAATTCAGGATTGAGTTTAAGATTCTTTTAATAACTTCTAAAGCCCAACATGGACTGGCCCCAACCTCCATTTCGCAGATCTTGACTCATTATAATCCGGGTCATAACCTGAGATCAGCCAGCCTGTCCCTGTTGGCTGTCCCCAGGTCAAGGCTGGCCACCTAAGGTGACCGGGCGTTTTCTGTCAGGGCCCTGAGGCTCTGGAACTCCCTGCCGGATGAGATTAGGCTCACAAACTCACTACTGATCTTTAAATCACTGCTCAAAATGTATTTTTACAGGAAAGCATTCCTAACATGTGACCTGTAATTACTTTCACTAGAATAATCAGACTTATAGAGTTCATGTATGATGTTCTTGAGGTCCCTCTCCCTTCTCCTGACCCCACCACCCCATCTCTCCCTCTATTCTTCTCCCTCATTGCCACCCACCTTCTCTTTCCCCATTTTTCTCCGCTCACCCCAACCAGTCGAGGCAGATGGACGCCCACACTGAATCTGGTTCTGCCTGAGGTTTCTCCCAGTTAAAGAGGGAGTTTTTCCTCTCCACAGTAGCCAAAGGGCTTGCTCATTGTGGGAATTGTTGGGTTTAATATGACAGCTTCTGACTCTGCCACCTATGAGAGTAGGTATTTAGTTGAATCTAGTTTAAAAATAAATACATAAATAAATAGAATAAAAAAGGTACAGAGGTAATGACGTCTGATCTACTGAGCGGGCCACATGGCTTTCAAAGCACTGCCATACAAGCCAGTAGCCAGATTTACCTTTAGCCTCTCTCAACGTTATTGTGATTAATAGGCTAAAACACTTGATGACACCAATCTACAATTGAAGATATTATTTACATTACAACAAACAGTCTTACAGAGCTCAAATGTGATGATTAAACTGCTGGCCCAAAAAAATTAACTAAATTGAATAACTATTATAATTTATTCTTCTTCTAAACATGGATTTTATTATTTTTCTTGTGAAGCACTTTGTCACTTTGTTTAGATAAGTGCTATACAAATACAGTCATTATTATTAGCTGTGAGAATACCCTTGCCCTTTTGATAGGCCCACCAAGCCCCCTCACAGCTTTACAGCTTGTAAATCTAATACCCTCTATCATTTCGTAACTGCTTGTTTTAATTATTATTATTTAATTGTTTTAAGTTGAAACTAACTTTGTAAGAACATTGTGCCCTCTCATTCCAGATCAGTATCTTCATGACCCACCTGTCTAATTATGGCAATGACCGACTGGGTCTCTACACCTTTGAGTCTTTAGTAAAGTTTGTCCAGTGTTGGACTAACCTCAAGCTGCAGACACTGCCTCCCGTCCAGCTCGCTGAAAAATACTTTCAGATCTTTCCTGAGGAGAGAGATCCACTCTGGCAGGTTGGTATACCGATTTACTGATCATATTTTTCAGGCAGGTGCATGTGTACAGTTGTTATGCATGCAACAACTGTGGCCAGAGGCATTTTGTTTTCAGGTTGTCTATTCATCCGTCACACTCTGGTGAACAACCCCCATCCCCCTTCAACTCCAGAGGCTCTGACATTTGCGTTCACCCATACACCTCCTTCAGTTCAGTAGATGTCTGAAAGCATCTTATTTGTGGGTAAAGCGAGTGTAGAGGGATAGGCTTGTTTGACTAATGCAGTATAAGTTACAAAAATAAACATAATCAGTTAGACTACAGACAGAGACCTTTGATTTATCTTCTTGGGACACAGGGCTTTAGTAATAACGTTTTTTCTCCAATACCAGCTTACCTTCTTTAGTTGAACTAAATAAAGGCCCTTTTCATTATTTGAGGAAATATGCTATTAAAGTTATACTTCAATGTGTACTCAGCTATTTGCCCGCTGCAAGTTTATGAAAAGCTCTGGAAGTGTTGAAAATTTTGCTCTCCTGTTTTTAGAACCCTTGTCATGACAAGAGACACAAAGATATCTGGTCTAAAGAGAAGACCTGTGACCGACTCCCCAAGTTCCTTGTCATTGGACCACAAAAAACAGGTACCTCTCTCTCTTCCTCAGTTTTCCTCTTAATTTTTGTCTGTATATGTCTCTCTCTAGTATAAATGTGTTGTCTTTATTCAAAGGCACTACAGCGCTTCATTCATTCCTAAGCCTCCACCCAGCTATCACTAGTTCCTTCCCAAGTCCCACCACCTACGAGGAGATCCAGTTCTTCAGTGGAGCAAATTATGACAACGGGATTGACTGGTAAAGACTACACAGCCAAATTCTGTGCACTGCTTTCAGGAAGGCTTCAACATTCAGTCACACTAGAAGTGTGAAGAGTAGGGGCATTAGGTGTATAGGGACTCAACAACAGAAACATTCTTACATGTGACTGACAGGACAAAAATAACCACTGATGACTGAAAATGAAAAAAAACAACTGCAATGAGAAAGCTTAAGGGAGGATTCAGGACTGAAATCCAGAATCTGTGTCAATATGTTTTTCAAAGCCTGAGCTGAGCTATTGCTGCTGCCCAAGGTCTTTACCACATGCAGACTTTACATATGCATCCATATACTTGTGCCGGGTTTTACCAGCTCAGAGATGTCATCTCTTTCATCAATGAGTTAACAAATTGATTAGGATTATAATGGGAGCATAATACATATAATAAAAGAGTTCAGGGATGTGAACACTTTTTAGACATGAGCTAAAAACTACTTGTTTCATTTCCCTTCTTCTCAGGTACATGGACTTCTTCCCATTCCCTTCTAATGTCAGCACAGATTTCATGTTTGAGAAGAGTGCTAATTACTTTGACACAGACGTGGCTCCTAAGAGAGCTGCTGCCCTGCTACCCAGAGCCAAAATTCTGTCCGTGCTCATCAACCCATCAGACAGGGCTTACTCCTGGTACCAGGTGAGAAACTATCACACAGCACATCGCTGTAACATTATCCAGTGCTGGCAAAACTGTGCACACATACAGGACACACCATGTGACTTCCTTGTGGCAGTTACAACCATCTTAACTATCAGGATTGTGTATGTCTTCGTGTTTTAATGACCACAGCACCAGAGGGCCCACCAGGACCCTGCAGCCCTCAACAACACTTTCCATTTAGTGGTGACAGCAAGCCCCTCGGCCCCTAAGGATCTGCTGGCCCTTCAGAGACGCTGCCTTAACCCTGGGGCCTATGCTACTCACCTGGAGCGCTGGCTGCAACACTATCAACCCAACCAGGTAACACACCACAGCTCTTAACACAATGCGCGGACTGATTGATATGCAGTCGAATGCATTGATGCACGTATGTGTACCTTCTCCCCGATGGCAGGGGGACAAACAGACTGTGGCCTGAGTGGGTTGGGTCCTTGCTGAATTTGCTAGCCTTTGTGTGTAGACGGCTAGCATATACTGTGTCCAGAGTCGGTAGCTTGGTTCCCACAATCCTCTATGCTGTCTTGAATATTCGGGCTAAGTCTCTCCTCACCGTTTATGTGGAGAGGGGGAGGTGTGGTCTTCCTGGTTCTCCTAAAATCCATGATGATCTCTCTTTTTGAAGTGTTGAGGACCAGGTTATTTTCAGTGCACCACTCAACCAGATGTTGTACTTCCTCTCTGTAGTGCACCTCCTCATTGTCTGAGATCAGTCCTACTATAGTGGTGTCATCAGCAAACTTCACTATGGTGTTAGAGGAGTGGATGGGTGTACAGTCATGAGTGAACAGGGTGAAGAGAGCAGGACTGAGCACACAGCACTGCGGTGCTCCTGTGTTGCTCCTGTGTTCAGGATGATGGTGGAGGATGTGTGGTTGCCCATTCTGACGGTTTGTGGTCTGTTTGTGAGGAAGTCCATAATCCATGAGCAGAGTGTGGTGGATAGTCCAAGGTTTTTGAGTTGAGTTGACCAGTTTGTGGCGGACTATTGTGTTGAATGCGGAGCTAAAATCACCAAATAACTCATGGCGTATGTATTGGAATGCTCCAGATGGGACAGGGATGTATGAACTGCTATTGAGACAGCATCCTCTGTAGATCTGTTTCCCCGGTAGGTGATAGTCGTCAGGTTTCTGAAAGTTTGTTTTAAAACGAGCATAGAACTGGTTCAGGACATTAGGATGCTTGGTGTCATGGCTGGTCTGTGAGGTGATGTTCTTGTATTCCGTCAAGACTTTAATGCCTCTCCACATGCTGTGGGTGTCGTTGTTTTCGATACACTGCTGGTATCTGCTTTTGGCCTCTTTGATGCCCTTCTTTAGTTCTCTGTGGGCATTACTGTAAGCCAGACTGTCTCCTGAGTCCTGACCTGTAGGCAGCATCTTGTGCTCTTAGCTGAGTCCGTACATTCCTGTCCAGCCATGGTTTCTGGTTTGGGAACACCTTGATGGTTTTGGTGGTGAGCACGGTCTCAGTACAGAAGGCTATGTAAGCCAGGACAGATGAACTGTATTCCTCCGGGTCTGTGCACTGCGCAAACAAGTCCCAGTTTGTGTTTTCAAAACAGTCCTGCAGCAGTGGAGTGGACTCTTCCCTCCAGACTTGGACAGTTTTAACACTTATACTGTCATTAGTAACTGTTATTAGTTATAGTGTACAGTAAACAGTCTCAACATAAAATGTGTGTGCGTTCTTCTCTTTCATCCAGTTTAAACCCAAAATGTTTTGCACTTTCACTTTACTGTGAGTGCAAATTCTGACTCGCTCTCATACACAGAGAGAAGTGGCAGAACTCTCTAAATATCTGTGACATTCTTATGTAAATTAACACGCATGGAAACACAATGCGCAATTTATCAAAATGAAAAAAAAAGGGTGCTCAGCAGTGGCGGTCATAATTCAGCAGCGGCACACTGAATGCACGTAGGGGAAACACTGCTATGATATTGATCTCTCCTCACTAATTATCCTTCGGAAATAAGTCATCATACTGCTGACAATAAATCAGTCTGTACTGCAACATGTTTAAACTAAGAGTTGACAAACTGAAATTTCTCTTAATTATAACATACCTGTGCAAGAACTAGAACTTTACATTTATGACTTCATATATCTGTTGTGGCTCTCTAATGTCCAGTTAGAGATGTAACAGTCCAGATGAGACAAGCCTTTTTCAGACATGACATTTGGAGAATTGGGTTCCAGACTTTATCCACAGTTTTCCTATCACACATGCATAATGACGTGTTCACAACAGCAACAAATTAACTGCATGATTCAGGCGAGTGATGGTGCAGCACACAGAGGCAGGAACTTGTATTTATTCCGTATTTATTATACTCGCGTCAGCTCTTATCAGCATCTTCATCTGAGATATTTATATTATTTTTGTATATTCATTTTTTTGTGTCTGTCATGCCACGTGATAGAGGTGTCATCAACCCCCCACTTTGTTTGGGGCGAATCCAGCAGGGAATCCCCTTGTGTGTTCTCACATCGACTTATGCAGACTTTCTGTAGATTAGTGGGCCAGGCGGAGAAAATCCACAGCAGGTCTGGAGGCTCTCTTTCGGACATTTGTGTTTGGCATACACCACCTCCAGCGAAATATGTGGAGAATCTCCGGAGTACAGTGCATATCTGAAAGCAGCTATTGTGGGCTGCTTTTCTGATGAACCAGAATGTTTTACATTCATGACCTCTGGTAGACACCATTCAGCACAGTCGTGCTGCGTTCACACCAAACATCTTTGTACTAAAACTAGCTCATGTTCGTCATGAAGTACAGGGACCTGCAGAATGTGTGTCAGTTCAATGACTCAGAGAAACCTATAATGGATTCACTTCCTGTTGATGTTGCCACAGAGAAGAGGCTGACTGATATGATCAGTTTTGATTCATGGATGACTGTGTGTTTGTTTGTTTGTGTGTTGTGTATTAGGTGCACATCGTGGATGGGGCCCTCCTGCGGTCCAACCCAGCACTAGTGATGGAGGGAATCCAGAGATTCCTTGGTGTCACTCCCATCTTCAACTACACCCAGGCTCTAATGTTAGTAACACACTCACACAAATGCTTACGTAGAGAATATGTTAAGAGCAGAAAAAAGCGTAACAGAGAAAGCAACCCAGCATTGTTTCCATGTACCAGGCGCAAGAAGTGTTGGCCTGTAACATACTTTGTGTCTGCAGGTATGATGACAGCAAAGGTTTCTGGTGTCAGAGGGTGGAAGGAGGTCGAGCCAAATGTCTGGGGAAGAGTAAAGGCAGGAAATACCCAGAGATGAGTTCTGAGGTGTGTCTACACTTCATACTCTCATCACAGTGCCTCACTCTCTCTTTACACATCAGCTCTTGCCACCTGCTCTGTCAGTAACATCATACATCATACATGCCAATTGAATAGCTGAGATATAGGAATACAGTGACTTCAATGGTGTCACCAACACTAATTGTGATTAGAGTGAGTTAATAGTTTATGATATAAAATGTTCAAACAAATGTTGCTGCAGCACCACTTTAAGTGGGGCACCACTGCACGCTCTACTTCTTCCTGTTAACAATTTTTTAAGTTAAAGTGATATCATCCAGCAATTTTGAATGAAACTACAGTATACATCTGTAAGGCTTTATTAAATGTTCACATCGTCAATAGGGAACTGCTGGATTTGATGAGATGAGTAATTAGAAGAAACACTGCTCACATCAACAACACAATCATTGCACATCTTTACATTTTATCAGATTATTTTACGTAAAGTTCTCCTCATCTGACCTTTATATCTATCTGTGTGTGTGTGCACGTGCACAGTCACGTGCCTTTTTGGCAGAGTACTATCGAGAGCATAACATGGAGCTGCTACGCCTGCTGAATCGACTGGGCCAACCGCTGCCGTCCTGGCTCCGCCAAGAACTCCAGAGCACCAGCTGGAGCTGAGGCCAGGAGCTCGCAGACAGACACATCGCACAGAAACCGGGACTAGAGTCTGTGGATGAGCCAACACTTGGCTCTGGATTAGACTGGACTACCTAATCTGGAATCTACAGCCGCACACACTAAAAGAGCTGCAAGGTTTTAGCTGATGTTTCTGATGCTCCTGTGTGCACCACGAAAGTGTTGGTCCCTGTTGGAGAAGGATCCCATTGGACTCCCAACCCCCAACTCCTGATTTGTTGCCAACCTTGTGCGAGCACTAGGCAGCGGTCAACCTCATGTTGTGCGTGGGAAGAGTGAGGGCTGACATTGCACACATCAGTTTTCTGTGGATCCAGAGGACTTGATGGCCAGAAGGTTTGGAGGCATAATCAACAGATTAGATCGCCTTAATGTGAGGATAGAAACTCACAGAGTGAGACCATGCAAATGTGGAGTGTATGAGAGGACGCAGGACTAACATGCACAAACACACAGACACGCGCACGTCTCATTTCTCCAAGAGAATGATTGTAAAGCAGTTCATTTTCAATCTCAATTGTATATGTTTGGTTTGGAGGAAAGGCGGAAAAGTGACAGACAGTCTGTCTGCTGTGTCCTTCTATCCTCACCGTTTCAGTGTGAGACATATTAAAATGGTTAAGTTGCTATGACAGGGCAATGTAAATACCAGTTTTCGGTTCGGTACAGATGTGAAGCCCATATTCGGTTCAGGCTGTGCCCTCACTATCATCTGTCAGTGAGCAACTTCTACACTCTACTTCACCGTAGCAATGTGACATTCTCCAGCTTTAATTTAAGATCGCTTACATTCTTGCTTTTAACCTAGATACCATCCATTTTTTAATAAAACGAGTGAAGTACACAGCATACTGTGCTGAGTATATGTTATCGTAGAACTTGTCAGTTACTTGAGTTTTTTCAGTGGGATTATGGTTGACGTTTTCATACTTCAGGACCAGAGTGAAAGTTCAGGTTTGACCTCAGCTCTTTATTATGTAGTGAGAGGTATAGACCTTTTTTTACAGAAGCTATTTTGACTTGAAAGTGCAGATAAACACAATGTTACTCAGCATATTAATGAAGACTGTTTTAGTTAGATAGTCTTATTTAATGTGATTAGTAACACCTACCATTTCAGGTCAGAATGGCTTCTGTGAAAAAGATGTTTTATTTACGTTGAGTATACAGTGTCAGGATAAATCTTTCAGCAGTGCTCTGTCCTCTAATTTCATGGCTCTGACTAGAGACTTCTCCCTTACAATGACTGCTGATGCTCATGGGTACTGCAATTTTACGAGTCATTACACACACCAAGCTGAGGGGACAAGATCAATCAGACACAAAGATATTATAAGTATTTACACAGCTTATGTGTGGATGAATTTTCCTTTCGATCCATGTTTTTACTGATGAGGACCAATATTAATCAATAGAAATTATCCATTTCATGGAAATTAAACTTTTAGAGACCAAGGTTACCTGTTTGCTATTCTGGTTGTTAAGGGACTCACAAGAGACGAACTGATTTAAAATTGGTCAAAATGAAGCAGCAAAGGCTGAGTTATCTCAAAAAGCTCAAATACACTAAGTTCTTCATTGCCCTTGATGCATCTTATTTCTGGACATTTTCTGCCTAATAAGTAGCTACACTCTCAAATGAATGAGTCCAATTTTCTGTATATAGTCTTCAAACTGAGATTACCGTGTTATTACACCATGACGGTTATTTTCCCAGACTTGACAAATTTTCTGCATAATTCAACTAACACACTAACCACAACCAATGCAGTTATTTGTACATGTCAAATTATGGATGATGGTAACCTACTTGGACAGTGTTGTCCAAATAAACAGTTACAGCTGTTGACATTGATTGTGTTATGATCTGATCATGAGGCACAGCTCGGGACCAGAGCTCTAAAACCTAATTTGGGTTGTTTGACTGTGTGTGTAAAAGAAGCCTCTCAGTCAGGAGGAGCGACACCCTTGGTATAAAACATCACATTTCAGATATCATCTAATAAAACAAAAGAATTCTAAACACACTTCATCCCACACGCTCTCACAACCGTCTACATCCGAGGACAGGATGTTACGAATGTCACAGGACAAGAGAACATGCATCAGAGCTGGTATAGAGACTAATCAGAAGCTGCAGTCTTTTTTCCTGTTTGTTTTATATGAATGTCAAAAAGACCAACACAGTATCGTCTCTAATAAACACTGAGATGTTGGAAATGATTGCTGCTGCTGTTTTGAATCCTCATATACGTAAATGTAGAAATATTCAGCCTCTGCAGTCTCATCTGTACCACAAGCATGGTGTTTTGAAGAAAATCTTCATCACACAGTCCATTGTGGAGACTGTGCACACCACCAATTTATCATTAAATTTGCCATTTTTCATATAAGGGAATCACCTTATATGAAGGTTTACACTGCTGCTGTTACTTTCCCTCCTAAAGTTTATAACAGTCTGATCCAATAACAACTGAATGGCTCCTCCTTGTGGACAGTTTGCAACTTCCTAAATTGTCAGCGTGTGGGTCGGAGATGAAAGGATAACTGTATTTTGCTTCACTCTCTCTCAGCTTGGATTGACTCCAACCCCCCCGTGAACCTCATCCATTTAATGGGTGGATGGACTCTGGGTTTTGCAGGGAGCACAATGCTGGTCATAGTGTGGGCTAAGAGGTTGATTCATCACACTGTGGCTATGAGCATGAAATGCCCACACAACATCAGAGCCTGCTGCAGCAAATCTGAAACACAGCAGCGATCACAGCACTGTTTAAATACTTAAATACTTGGTTGCTTGCAATTCATGTTTGTTCTAGTGTTGTACAGAGATGCTCCAAGAAAATCTTGGCCTTAATCTGTGTGCAGCTGTCAGCCAAACCTCACCCAACACATACACACACATTCTCAGAAACGGTAAGATGAATTCATTATATCACTTCACAAACGCACATATCAGTACCACACAACTAATCTCCTCTGGTGTCACTGGGGTCATGGATAGTGTTTCACTGTGAAAAGTGTCTTAAACATAAGTGCACAAATCCCTGCAGACATTGGTGGTCAATAATCTCCAATCCTGATAAATGGAAGATGAAGTCAGGGGTTACAGCCAGGTACCCACTCTGGCTTTTTACTCTTAATGAGTGGATGCTGGTGATGTTCCTTCTTGGGTCCAACGCTCTCTTTGCAAACATCTAACACAGAAAAAAGAGGCGGATATGTACACATCGCACATCAGCCCAAAGTTGTGTTTAGCCTCAGGTCATATAAAGGAGCCACTGGTGGAGCTCCTGACTTACAGCTCTGTGTTGGAGGAGGTTGCTGTTACTAATCAGTTTAAAAATGCAACAATTGTTCAGCAGTCAATATAACCTGGAAATCAGTGACAAACATTAATCAAGGGTTTTATTCATTTTCATTAGATAATAAGAGAAGTAGAATAGAACACAGCAGAGGCACATACCTCTGAGGTCAAGGGTAAACAATACTACATTTGATTGTTTATTTCTTGTAGTCGAGATATAGGAGAAGAAGAAGGAGGCGGTCTTATCATTTAAATGATACATTCATCATTAAACATCTGGACCAAAATTACAAAATTAAATGTGTTCTTCCCCGGCTCAAATCCCATCCCTCCACCAGGAAATCTGTTCAGTAGTTTTGTGGAAATCTGCTGAAAAACAAACCAAAATAAAGATGTGAGTGAAAACATAGTCTCTTTGGTGGAGGTAACAATTAAAATAAAAATGTCTACACTTACATACAAGACTTTCACATACTTTCAAAAAGCCATAGTATCTCCTACTCGCAGGTTCCACTGTGAAATATCTTCCTGCTCACCTTTGAGCTGGTTTTAAAAAGGATCTCTCATCAGCAGAGTGATCAGCTCAGCATTTTTCTCCCTGACCTGAGGAGGTAACACGTGTTCTACTTATACACTGTTTGTGTAAATACAATTATGCAGATGAGCATCCATCTGGTTCTAAAAAAAGTTGTGGCATGTGAGCATTTTCTACAAGTTTCACGTCACACACCACCAAGAAGACGGCGCTACATTGGTTCAGATGATTCACGAATCATGTTTGCAAGGAGCTAAATAACCAGGTTTCACATCTCATGCCTGTCATATGCTGAATATGATTAAAACCAGGATAAGTCAAAGCTGGAATAGCAATGTTTACATGTTCAATGGAAATCTTAAAATCATTTTTTGCACAATTTCTGCATTATTAGTCCAAAAGTCACTTTGGAGCCATGTTGGTTTATCAAACTCAGACCAAAGATCCAAACACAAACCAAGATTCTTGCAAGGAAACTGTGTTGTTACCAAAGTTTTGAACAGTCAACATGATCTGAGTGTATGACAAAGAGTTATCATACTTCTAGAGTTCTATCAGTTGTTTAAATGTCAGAGCAGTACTGTTGTGACACCTGTGGAGAGAACTGCAGGAGCTAACATGGTGACAACAGCTGTCCACAAATATTTTAATGAGACTTTCAAATGTCATCAAATCTGTCTCTGTCCTTACACCTTCTCCTTCTCATTGTTCTGCTTTTTTAAAAATTAATCAATTTCCTGAATGAGTGGTCGCTCCTCTCTCAGCGCTGATGGACAGTGGAGAGCTCTGTGTCAGTGTGTGACCTGCTCCATACTGACATGAAGTGTTATTTGCACTATGGCACAAAGCTTAAAGACAATCAGCGAATCCTTGTGAGCCAAGGCTGTTACAAAGAATTGATCTGAGGACACCTGCAGGTTTTCAACCTTTCTCCAATTTGACCACTCTGAGATTTCCCCTGCTCCAGTGAAGCAGCTGGTGTTAAACCTAATGTCCAGGCATCATCGTGCATCTGTTAACATGTCATTGTCATGTCCTCCATGATTCCTGACCCACAGTAAGCAGAAAGGAGAAGCAGTGAGTCAACCACAAACATGTCCCAGCTGATTTGTTTTGGTTGTGTGTTGTCTCACCGCTCCTGAAAAATACACTGGCCCGCTGAGTATTGCGGTTTCCATAGCAACAGTAATAATGATGGAGAGTGGGTTAGTGTTGTGGGAGGGTGGCAGGGAGGTTGAGCGAGAGAACGACACAGAGTGTGAAAGTAAAGCAGTAACCGAGGTCAGATGGGAGCTGCGTGAGTGTGTGAGTGATGGAAAAACAGAAGGAATGGAGACCAGAGCCAAAGACACAGAAACAGAGATGTTTTCTTCATTTTATTTCTACTCCACTCATTCATTCATGCATCAGCCCTGCTCTCCTCTCACCAGGTGGGGGGACAATGACGCTTGCTGCCTCACTATCTCCTTTCATCATCATTACCCCTCCCCCTTCATCCGTCTCCCACTACAGCTGGATAAGCCAACCAATAACCAGCTTGTCTATCTCTTACAGAACGGGGATTTGAAGATTGCATCCTCACATTTGTAATCTGACGTAGAAGAGGATTATCTCAAGGTTTCCTCCATCTTGTGCACAGCCGGGGGCTGCTGAGACAAAGGAGGGAAAGTAGAGGAGGCTTTGGAGGAGGGATCACAGGCAGCTCGCTGAATGCTGTGGAGTTAAAGACAGAGCGGGAGGGAGAGGTCACCTGTGGAAGAGAGGAGGAGGAGGGTGATGAAGGCTTTCTGAGGAACTGCATCTTTCACTTCACTCATCTGCAAGGGAGATGAAAGAGGGGAGGACTGAGCGTCAGCAGCGAGGAGAGCACTGTGAAAGGTAAGGTAATATTCAAATCCTCTTTTTCTCCTGACAAATACACTCATCTTGTCCTATATATGTGTGAATGTATGCAGTTCTTATTGCATCTGCTTGTTGTCGCCTGGTGGGTGTGTGTCTGGTTTATGTCCAGAGGTAGAATCTGATTGTGACAGTAGTGTGCAGAGGGGTGTGATGTAGTTTGGTTTAAGGAGGTTCACCCACCTCACTGGGGTAAATTTAGCAGCAACAGACGCTGTTTTTTTGGAATGAGCCAGAACCTGATAATGCCCCACAGCTCTGGTTTAGGTAAATCTAAAAAAAACTCTAAGTTTCCTCTGCCTCCAAACAACCAGCTGTTGCTCAATGTCCATCATTGTGTTTACAGGATAAGAGGTTATAACACGTCCTCTGAGCAGTGTTATGTTTTCAGGGCAGACTGGACCACACTGTGATGAGACGCAGTATGTTCATTAGTCAGCCTTAGAGGTTTTGATAAGTGTGTATATGAACTGATAGAGCCATTGTTTCCGGTCTATGCTATGCTAGGTAAACTACATCAAGACTGATATAACAATGAATCAAATCAATTCCAAAAAATGTGAACTATTCCTTTAAATTGGATTGAAACCCAGCAGATACAGTCAGTGTGTTTTCTTTACACTCTTTACATTGTTTTCATCAGAACTGGCCAGAGCTGAGACCTGTCTGTGCTCATGTGTTCTTGGTCTCTCTCTCCCCCTCTTGACCTTCTATGTAAAGTGCCTTGAGATAATGTATACAAATAAAAAAGAATTGAATTGAAAGATGCTTCGATGAGTTTGGACTATGTCACTGGGGCTCTGCGGGGGGTGGGGTGGGGGGTGTTGTTGCAGGTGATTCAGATCCTCTTTCTCTGACAGATTTATTGTGTTTGCACATTTTGCATAATGCAACATTACTCTGATAACATTCTGCCCCATGTCTGATCTGTTAACAGCTGCAGCAACATTAATGTGGTTTGGAGAAGGCAGCTTTAGTTTGAGTGCATATGGCAGTCCTCAGCATTACATAATCATCCAAACACATAGGCTTCAATTATTTTACTTTTCTCATCAAATAAAAGTGATTTGGGCAGGAAAACCCAGGACATCCATGTAGGCTTCAGTCCATCCATTCATCGTATACTGCTTATTCTTTTATGCTATGGGGGGACTGAAGCCAAGCTGACGTTATGGAAAGAGGCGTGGTGCACCCTGGACAGGTCACCAGTCTGTCACACTTAACACAGGGCTGACATACACATCAGCCTCACGGTTTCAGACTTCATTCTTAATCTTAAAGGTCCAGTGTGTAAGATTTAGTTGAAAGGGATCTATTGGCAGAAATTTAATGTAGAATAATCCTCATGATGTTTTCACTAGTTCGTTTCATCTAAATTGTATGAATTGTAGTTTTCTTTAGCCAAGAAAAGTCCCTTTATATTTAAATACTTTATATTTACATCGAGGGGACCCTCTCTACGGAGGCCAACATGTTTTTTACATTAGTCCAGACTGGACAAACTAAACACCTTTTGAGTTTTTATGACAACTGAAGCTACCACAGTTTCTTTTTCATGTTTGGAAGGAGACGACGAGGGGTGTTCAGCTGCTTCATGCAATTTCAACACTAGATATCACAAAATTCTACACACTGTACCTTTAATTGGAAAAGGACTCTGAGGTGCACATGCATGCCAGCACAAATTTACCCTTTCATTACTTTACTCATCTTTCATCATGAACTCAGTGGTATTGGATTAGTTTGCTCATTTAAATCAGGCCAACTTGGACAGTGTTCCTGAACTTCTCCTCTGAGCTGCTTCAGAGCTCGTAAACATGAGGTGCTGAGGCGGGGGGGCTGTGGCTCAGGGGTTAGTCGGTCGTCCTCTAATCAGAAGGTCAGCTGTTCAATCACAGTCTTTCCAGGTCTGCATGCTGAAGTGTCCAAATGGCCCCTCCTCATAGAGAAAAGTGCTGCACATAGATGCACTGTATGGATGTGTGTGTGAATGGGTGAATGTAAAACTATACTATAAAGAGCTTTGAGTGGTCATCAAGACTAGAAAAGCTCTCTATATAAATACTTACCATTTATTTAATTTATATTAGATTAAAGCTCACTGATGCATTGGGTTAGGGGTGCAAACTTAGAGTAATTTAGTCTTTTTCTAATTGAAGAAAGTTAAGAAACATACATTAAAGAGGATTATTAGGTCTCTTGCATATCAACAAGTCAATTCTACACATGGATTTATGCTATATATATAGTACATATATATATATATAGTATATATATATATAGTATAAATATATAATATATATATGTGTGCGTGAGATGGTCGTACCAGCAGCTTTCATCTGTTTACACACACTTAAAATGCACACACACACACCAAACAGATAAATAACTGGACACATAGATTTTGGTTTTGGTTTAAAACATACTTCATCAATTTATTTATTTTTTGGGTGAGAATGAATCAAGTTTTCTTGAGTTACCAGTTCCAAAAGGTCTAGTCTATCCCCCTTTGTGTTTGAGTGGCCTGATCAGCCACTATACATGTTTCCCCTGTGTCTCAGTCAGAAGGTCAGTTCGTGCTGTTAACTTGTCTTCAGTTGGTGTCTGAGTAAAGTTTTGTTAGGTTGACATTTTGTTGTTATTATATAATTGTTATTATTAGTTATAGTAGAAGGTCTCTATTATATAGCGCCTTTTTAGTCTTGATGAACAGTAGCACTTTAAAGTACAAGCACATGTACATTCACCCATTCACACACACGTGCATCTGTGTGCAGCTCTTTTGGGGTTCAGTATCTTGTTAAGCACACTTGGGGGAGACACACCACCAACCTTCTAGTTAGTGGACAACCCGCTCTACCTCCTGAGACCTTGACACTTTGAGAACTTCACAAGCTATGTGACACAAAAGAGACAGCATGTTTAATCTGCGTTAATAAATAAAGTTCAAGAAATATCTTAGACCTGTCGTCTCTCGACCAAAGTCAGCTGAAATTGGCTCCAGTTTCCTTGCGACCCTCAATAAGCACAAGTGTTATTATTGATGGATGCAAGTCTCGTAGTATAGCTGTGGGATTGTGATAAAAAGATAAATACCAATAGAATTCCGAGCCTCAAATCACAGATTTGTTTGTGTATAGTCACATGATTTAAAGTTCAGCCAGTCTAATAATCTGACCTGTCCTGCCAGCTCGTGTTGATTGTATACTTTGTTTAGCATTTGGTGAATAATGGGACATCATCAGACACACATCAGTATTCATCTGTGTTTAATCAACCAAACACTCAACAAGCCTGGGCCTGAAGAATAAACCAGCAGAGGACAGTTATAAATGGTGCAAAGGGAGTGGGCAGAATGGAGGCCAGTCACTCATTTTAGCCCTGGGGCCCCCATCTTGTTTATTGAACCATATTCCACAGGAGCACAGTTTATAAACGAGCAGCCTGAGTGGACACAATGAAATATATTTCAATTATGTTTAGTCTTGAGATGTGCAAAGCTGTAGTTATTTAGAAGTTAGGAGTCAAGCGTTGTCTTGGGATTATCTGTGTTGTGTGTGTTATTTGTCTGAGCGGATCAAGTGTAAATCATTCACAAATTTTGTTTTATTTCTTCTTAAAGGTCTTTAATGGCAGAGGCCGGGCGTCCTGTGTTGGAGCAGTACCAACAAGGGGGAAGTGTTTCTTTGGAATCACCTCTCTCTGGTCAGACCCTCTTTGATTCCTCCAAGAACTCCTCACAGTCAATAAAACCCTCCACACAAGCTGGGCAGCCACACCATGTCTGCCGGGAGGAGCCACAGGGGGCTTTCAGTGAGATCTCTCCAGCAACTCCTGCGATCAGAGAAACTAACTGCAGCAGTGTGAAGGTCAGCAGAGATCAACAGGAACAAAACCCCTCCAAATACTGTGTGTCCCCCTGGGATTCAGCATGTCCTCATAATGTGGCTGACAAATATACACCTTCATATCACCACACGCTAACAGGGAATACAACTGATGACCCACGTCCAGCCAACAGGACTCCACAGAGCATAAAGCCAGCCTCTTTGCCTGTTCACAGGAGTCACTCTGATTCTTTCCCTCTGGTTAAAGTGGCAGTACCTGCCCAGGTGCCAGATAGTGACATTTGTAGACTTGTTTACCACGGAGAAAATAAGTGTATTCAAGAGGTTGAGAGTCATCGCACATTAGCCTGTAAGCAACCCATGCAGCTGCAACAGTGCAACATTGTCACCACTGTTTGCAGAGGGACCAGTTGTGGAGAGAGTGATGTTCAGCAGCCGAAGAGCAAGTTTGTCTTATCCACTAAGTCAGAAGTCAACATGGAGGGCCATGAAGAAAAGTGCCATCTTCTCCCCAAATGTGACAAGGAACTCTGTTATGGCTCCTACATCCATCATGCCAATTTTGAAGACACATTTGCTGCCTACTGCCATTCCAAGCCCATCCCAGCCCCCTCCCAGCTGCTGCCACACTTGACAGGCGTAGAGCCAAGCAGTGACATGCAGCGAGCCACAGCACCTCCCTCAGTGACGAACCACCTTGCCCTGACTCGCCTCATCTCCTCTGTCAGTGAGACAGGCCTGGATGCCAAACATCTGCTGCGATGCTGCGACCTCAACTGTTCTTGGATCAGCTCATTCCCTCCTGGTGCTGGGCCCCAATCCCAAAAACACTTCAGGGGAGAGGATTGCTGCAGCAGTCCCATTGGCCATGTGAGAACCATGACCCGAGACATCGGGACACTGACAACCCCTACAGAGCTGAGGGATGTTGGGGTGCAGACAGGACAGCCTGTCACGGCTCATGTGTTCCCCCAAATCTGTTTGGCAGAGGAGAGCAGATGTGAGACTTCCAGCAGCAAGACTCCATCACTGACAAACACTGACAGTGATGCAGGCAGGAAAACAGATGGTGCTCCCAAGTCCCCAGTGAAGGAGGTGAAGTGGGATGCAGAGGGGATGACATGGGAGGTGTATGGAGCCTCCGTGGACCCTGAGGAGCTGGGTCTTGCCATCCAGAAACACCTGGAGCTGCAGATCAAGGAGACAGCGAGTCGTGCTGCCAAGCTGTCGCGCCAAAATACTAACACCTCCCGGCAGAGTGGGGCCACCGGCTGTCAGAGAAAGAGGAGCAGAATGATAGGCTCCATTCGAACCTGCTGTACTCGCACCACTACAGCTGTCGACTGACTAACTAGCTTAGTGATGGATGGGACAGTACCTGAACACTGTGTTTAGTGGTCTGTATGGCTACTCATAGCCTCAGCCTCAAGTGTCATTCATCTGATCTGAAGGTGTATGGAAGATGGAAGGATCTGCATACTTACGAGAGTGACCTGCATCAGTGAAGAAGCTCCACATTTAATAGTGTCTGATATTTGTATTATTATTCTATTCAGTGAAATCAGAAGAAGAGGTTCTGAGGGAACTAACTAATTAACCATCATTTGTTGTCTATGGTTCTATGTTCAACACCGCTAAATGACCTCAAGGGGATTGGTATTAGAAAAAACACCTGTACAGTGCAAAGCAATCTGATGCAACAGTCCTGCATTAAATACAACAAAGTTCATTATCAATATATGGGTTGGGAAATAATATGTTTTACAGTGATACAATTCAGGATACTTTGGGTTTTGGTGCACCTCCCCCTGCTGAGCGGCGCTCCCCATGGTGGTTCGGTTCTTGAGTGACAGGCAGTGACACGTCAGTAGACACCGAGCAAGAGGAGCCATTAACAATTTCTTAGCTAAACCTAACACTAATCCCTCATACCCCCAGTCTACAACTACACACAGTCACAACATAAACGTTACAAGCACAGACAAAGAAAATAACAAGAAAGGAAAAAAGTAAAAGTAAGGGATAAAAGAATCTATGTTGGCAGACCATGGAAACATGATGGCGTATTTACATATGATTGTATTTCACAAGCATGATTTCAACCCTCTAGGCTTGGTGCAGCAATACAATGATTTTCATTATCAGCGTTTTGGATGTCTTTTCTGTATGAACATACAGGGGCATAATCAATCTTCAGCTATTTTTTTTTTTTTTTTCAAATATACAGCAGCCGAACAACACTGGAACATTTTAAATGTTTTATGTGTAACGCTCAGAAAACCGTTAATGACACCGCTGGCTGTTACATGAGCTGTAGATCATTATCACATTCCTTACACCCAAAGGCAGGCTCAAACAAGCTTCGTCCAAAACAGTGACGTGATGCTCAGACTGAGAAAGACATGGCATTCCCAGTGTACCTTTCTATCACCACTAGAATGTGTTGAGTTTTTGAATGGTAATAATTGACTCTGCAGATGAGAGGATGATGGCAGAATTCTCGGTCACAGTGTCACGACCTGGTACTCACACATGCAGAACCTTAACTGGCAAACAGTGAGGGATGGCAAAGAGAGTGACAGGGATAATAAAAACTACTGATAGCCGTCCACACTTTACAAGACTTGAAGGGATAGTTCACCCAAAAATGAAAATTCAATTCCAATTCGACTCGAAGCGGCGTCATTTACCCCATGGTTTCAGCATTAATGTCTGCTGTGATCCACGTGCAAACACAGCTCCAGAAGATTCAAGATTCAAGGTGTTTATTTGTCATATACACAATAACAGACACAGCGGTTATTATTGGGTAATGAAATTCTTATTTTGCAACTACCTGACCAAAGAACTATGCTTACTAATATAAAAAAGAAATATATATAAAATACAAAATATAAAATATAAAGTGCATATGCAATGCAAAATCTATAAGTAGAATGAAAAATAAACATAATTAAAATAAAGAATAAAGAATAACAAATGAAGAAGAGGATATCAGAGGACATTTAGGCTAAAACATGGTGTAAATAATCCTGTTTCATTGAATTTGAATGCCGGGGCCTACAGACGCTTACATGACACCACAGGAGCACTATGGAGGCATTTTATGGGGGGTTTTTTCTGTTGTTTTTTTTTATATTTGAAGAATCGGCCACCATTGACTTTAATTGTATTGGATTTGGCTGCAACGGTGTTTTCCCCTGAAACTCCATATGTGTTTTTTGGACACTTCAGACCACCCCTCCATCGGCATTGTGGTGAGTAGATAATGATTGAATTTTTATTTTTGGGTGAACTATCCCTTTAACCTGATTGACCAGCATCATGTTGATGTTATTATAGATTTACTATGAACTGTATTTGACTCTCCAGCTCTGACATGCTACTAGAACAAAGTGTGGACATGGGTCTGACTTTTTCTGAAATAAGGTGTAATATTGACATCAGCTTATGTTGATCCTTGTTTTCCCTGATGTTGGTCACATTCCTGTTCTGACAGACTTCACTAGATAAAACTTTTTTCTGTTGAATGCTAATGATTTTGCCAGGTATAGCTTTCCCTTGAGATACAGT
Organism: Paralichthys olivaceus; assembly: GCF_024713975.1. Lineage (NCBI taxonomy): Eukaryota > Metazoa > Chordata > Actinopteri > Pleuronectiformes > Paralichthyidae > Paralichthys > Paralichthys olivaceus. Next base: position 1,443,099 of record NC_091106.1, read on the forward strand.
GTAAAATATTTTTGTTATACCTTCTTGTTAGCAACAATCACAAAAGAGATGTTCTGGTTGCTGAGCAAGTGCTAAGGTATTGGCTGTAGATGGATAGAATAGCAGGTAAAGCCTTGGGCAAATGGAACCATTAATATTATCTATACTCCAAAAACAAATGGTACTTTGAAGTGAGAAATTAAATGCACCATATAACAGTTAACATTTTATTAGACAGTGGCATCGATCTGCTTTGACTTGTCATGTATGAGTTGAACATCAGCAAAAAATCAAGACACCAAACACGTGTGTTAGTATGACAGGGATACCTGGGTTCACAGATGACCTTTTTAAAGGGACCCACAGCAGTATCATGTGTCTATAAGAACCATTGCCTTTCAGTGTCAGGGCTGCTGTATTTTATTAAATCAACAGTGTTCCCATTAGAATCAGCCTCAGGAAAAGAAATGACTCTACAGCTGCATCATGATCTGCTGGTGTCAGCCCGACACCTCACCATTTAATGTGTGGGCAAAAGAACATTGCAGCCTCTAGAGGGCACTAGCAGAGGTTTAATTTGTTATCCGTGATGTAATATTTACACGAGGGAAAGTTATTTGTGCTGAAAATATAAATGATGAATGTGATGATGTAAGAAAACATCAAATCATAATATTATTGCATACTCAATTGAATACATCCCTCCGTTTCAGGTTTTTATCGTTGCGATACTTTCACACCTACTTTATTAAGACATCTGTGTACATGATGGTAATGTCATGCAGAAAAAATCAGCATCTAAACTGCTTACTGAAGCACTAAGGACAGTAGTGATTGAAGAACATATATGAATTAATAAATACAAAACAAGTAAATCAAACTTTTTAGTATGCTGTGGAAATGTGTTCATTCATGCTTTGCTTCTCATCTTTACATCGGCTGGTTACAGAGGCGAGACAGTCGCAGCAAGGAAACCACTGTGGGATTCACTGATGTATGAATGAAGCAGAAATTGAGGATCAAACATGGTTATTCATTGTGGCTCCAGAGGGTCGTATTCCAACTGGTAAACATAAGCTGACAGCTGAAGGAACAACGAGACATCAGCGCATCCTGCCTCCCTGCTGCTGAGTGAAAATCAATCATGAAGACTTAATGTTTCATCTTCAGGTTTAAAGCTAATAACATATGAGTCTGAAGCCATGAATTCACTCAACATGTGGAGCTTCAGTTATCAGTTTATTCAGTGTAAAAATTTTATTGATAATTGTATTTATTTTTTATTTCATTATATATGATGGTACAGTATATATATATATATATATATATATATATATATGTATGTATACTGTATTTATTTAATGCTGTGTGAAAGGACACTGAATGTATTCCTGTTTTCTTCAGTAATTTACAGCTATGTTGTTCATGTTTCTTCTCTGTCTGTTTCAACTTGTGTGGCGTTATATTCAAATGCAGAAAATACATGAAGTCATTAATCCTGCTGTTGTTTTTAATGTGAGGCTCCTAATAACAGTATTCTTTGTATGGCTACTTTTGAAAATAACTATCAGTGAATGTTTGTGTAGAGCCCTATATTGTCATATTTCAGGTTTCACACCGGGATTAATGTAGATTGAGTGTTTGTTAGTTGAAGGCGTTGTTAAAATGTTGTTCTAATGGTACATATCCAAGAGGAATGTGCCCAAACATTGAGGCAAGCAATAAAATCCCAGAAACTTTATATGGTGATTGTCTCAGTCAATGTTGAAAAGGCTCTCAAACATTCCCTCTCAGAACCTTGCAAAGCCAACAATTAATGAAACGTAATGGTTAAGTGCACAAAATTTCAAAAGAAGTTGAGAGCAGTTGAAAGATTTCATGACTCTAAGCTTCAGCAACTGCAGGTCACAGCTTCACTATGACAGTAAATTGTTTCATAATGTGTATGGAAACCTGCAACTGAGTTTATTTAAAACCACTGAGGTGCCCACACAACCCACAAAATGATCTTCTGACGATCATTAAAAGTGCTCCTCTTTGCTGCTGCTTTGTCTGCATTATGAATATTAAGTCTGTAGAAAAAAAAACTGAAAACAGTCATTAACAATCTCACTTTAAGTTCCTCCTTATAGTTTTTTGGAACTTTTGATCATGATGTTCCTCAGCAGATGAAGCTATTAAATCAATCAATCAATCAAAATGTATTTGTATAGCCCATAATCACAAATCTCAATTGGTCTCATCGTCTGACCCTCAACAAGTGTAAGGAAAAACTACCAAAAAACCCCATCCCAGGACGGACAGAAGTGCAATAGATGCCACTTGTAACTGAGAACGTAAAAAAAATTGCAGTATGTGCAACACATTGAATATCAGTTTTATTGGACAGTTTAGGGATTAATATATCAATAGCATATAAAGAAAAGCAATGTTTAATTTCCCAACATGTTACCTTGTTGAGATGTACTCTATTTTATGTTGCCACAAGTCGGCCAGATGTCGATTTTTACATCACTGCAGACTGACATAGTGACGTAAGTGACCTGGAGCGGAAGTGTGGGCGGAGCAAATACAGTTATTTTCCAAAATGGCTGCGACCATGACAAACGTGGAAGAGATTCGGAATCGAGTAATTCTCGGGGAATTTGGAATCAAGAATGTAAGTGAAGGATGTGACAGGTGGTGTTGTTGTTTTTATCACAGGAGCCAGATGTGGTGACCCTCAGGTTCTGTGGGACTGAGCCGCACGTGCTGATCAATACGGCTCAACAGTGTTAGTTCATGTACACACAGTGTCCAGCAGAACATACTGCTTCCATGTAAACCACGTCAGTGTCACTAACATGTATGATTATAAAACAGGTAGAGAAGCAGTGCAGAAAAAACCATAAAGCAACGTCAGGATCAAAATGTTTGCTGTTTGTTTACCGTTTGTTCTTGTAATTATTCATATTATTCATTTGGTGTGTTTAAGGTTCATACAACAGATTTCCCAGGAAACTACCCCGGCTATGATGACACGTGGGACATTAAAAAGTTTCAAAAGGTGAGTTGGTCATATTTTTGGGACTGAAATTGGCAGAGAAGAACTGACACTCTTACGTCACCATGTGTGATTGAAAATGTGTCAGTTAGGTGTATAGGCAATATTTCTCTATTAGAAGAGAGGAATGGGAAACTGAAACATAATTTTATGCCAGAATATATGGTTTTATCACTTTGTATTGTTGGATTGTATGTAAAGATTATCACTGACTTTATATAAAGATGATCACTGACTCTATAAAGATTATCACTGAATGTATATACAGATGATCACTGACTCTATGAGGATGATCACTGACTCTATAAAGATGATCACTGACTGTATATAATGATTGATCACTGACTCTATAAAGATGATCACTTACTCTATAAAAGATGGTCACTGACTTATATAAAGATGATCACTGACTGTATATAAAGATGATCACTGACTCTATAAAAGATGATCACTGACTTATATAAAGATGATCACTGACTGTATATAAAGATGATCACTGACTCTATAAAAGATGATCACTGACTTATATAAAGATGATCACTGACTGTATATAAAGATGGTCACTGACTCTATAAAAGATGATCACTGAAATATATAAAGATGATCACTGACTTATATAAAAGATGATCACTGACTTATATAAAGATGATCACTGACTTATATAAAGATGATCACTGACTCTATAAAAGATGATCACTGAAATATATAAAGATGATCACTGACTTATATAAAAGATGATCACTGACTTATATAAAGATGATCACTGACTCTATAAAAGATGATCACTGACTTATATAAAGATGATCACTGTCTGTATATAAAGCTTATCAATGACAGTATATAAATATGATCATTGACTGTTTATAATGATCAATGACTGTATATAAAGATGATCACTGACTGTATATAATGATCACTGACTGTATATAATGATCGATCACTGACTCTATAAAGATGATCACTGACTGTATATAAATATGATCACTGACTGTATACAAAGATGATCACTGACTGTATATAAAGATGATCACTGACTCTATAAAAGATGATCACTGACTGTATATAAAGATGATCACTGACTGTATATAAAGATGATCACTGACTCTATAAAAGATGATCACTGACTGTATATAAAGATGATCACTGACTCTATAAAAGATGATCACTGACTGTATATAAAGATGATCACTGACTCTATAAAAGATGATCACTGACTGTATAAAGATGATCACTGACTGTATAAAGATGATCACTGACTGTATATAAAGACAATCTGTATATGAATAATATCAAAAGATGACTACACATTACAACTTCCTCCGACTGTACAAAAATGAAGCCAAAGGATATCTGGTATAGGCAGTGCCACCTTGCAGTGGTGATGTCATTGGAAGTCTGTGCAGTAGTGATAGTGGAGTGACTCTCTGGTATGGAGGTCTGGCTGATACACATGTAGTCTCAGCAGCCAATCACAACGTTCAACCATGTTGTTATAGCATTCAAAAAAACGAATTCAACCAAACTCATCAGACACATGACTGCTTGAACATCAGTGTGATAAGAACAGGGTGCGATCCGGGTTTCCATTTTCAGGACTGTCATGTCCTCCATCTTTATTTCCAGTCATTTTATGAATGTATGACATCACTCCTGTTACGTGAAGATCTCTTGTCTGTTTTCAGAACTTCAGAATTGATGTAGTGCATTGGGATGAGAACAGCATGGAGTTTGACATGGTGGGCATCGATGCAGCCATTGCCAATGCTTTCAGAAGGATCTTACTAGCAGAGGTGGGATTCCCATTCATTCCTGTTTTGTCATCTGTGTCATTCATTGGCCACTAAGGACGGACATAGAAAAGAAAAAAAACATTAAGAGAAACTAAGAGAATTCCTACTCCAGAAGAGCTCAGGGAGGTTTGGACTCAGTGTCTGCTCTATTCCCCCTGTTTGTTTGTTTTTATCATATTTTAAGCTTTAAACTTTTTGTAATTGGATTGAATTTCATTAATTGTTTTCTCTTGCATGTGTCTTGTCCTTACAGGCCACCATAGTGTCATTGGTTTAACAATAGGATTTGTGTTTGGTTTCTAAATAGCCTAAAAAAGTATGAAAAACATTAATTTTGTGCATCCGATTTCTTGATTTTTCTTAAATTTATGGAAATATGTTGTTAAAGCTGTGCATTATTTTTGCTTCTAGGTGCCTACCATGGCTATAGAGAAGGTGTTTATCTACAACAACACATCTATTGTCCAGGATGAAGTCCTGGCCCACAGATTAGGTCTCATACCCATCAAAGCTGACCCCCGCCTGTTTGAGTACAGGAACACTGGTAAAACAACACCACAAAGCACTCCTACTGATGAGACTAGAACACAGTGCTCCCATTTTATTCTCCTGCAGTTTGCAGACATGACCTCTGGAGGAGCTCCAGAGAATTTGGTCTGGAGTTTCTCCAGAGGTTTCCTTTTACACACGAACAGAGCAGCAGGTGTTCCACTCAGACATGTTCACAACAACGCAGAAATCTCAAGAGCATTCAGGTGAGGGGTGGTGCAAAAGGCAGAGGCAGCACATAACACACATAAGTTCTCTGGAGTTTAGTGCATGAAAGCAGCTTAAAAGACACGTGTATATTTGGGGTTTGCGTTTGTTCATTCATTATCCTGAGATGTTAATGGGCTCCAGAAGTTTTGTTTAGAGCAGGAAAAAACGGACTTCATCTCTGGAGCTCAGATCAGGCTGACCATCATAAGCTGCTTTCACACATGCACTGAACTCTGGATAATATCAGATCCTCTGCAGGATTCACTGTGAGTTAGCGGGTTAGGTTTGTTGATGAATTTTCTAACATGCGACAGACTCAAAAGACAAAATCAAAAAGAATACAAATACTTTAGGATGAAAAAGCAGTGCCAATGCAGATGACACAGAAAAATATGTCAGGAGAGCTTGTGTGCGTGCACGATGGACCAACATCTGCTGAGTAATTTTCACAGATATCAGTTTAGAAATTCGAACCCTTCTCTGTAGAACAGTACAGTATACTTAATAGTGCATGCATGCTCTTTCAGTGCTTACAATGAAAGCTCCAAATCCACAGATATCATGTTTCCATCAACTAATTTTATACTTATTCTCAAACCTGTCCTTGAACTGTGGTTTAACATGAGTTTGTAAGATAGAGTCACTGGTGAACACGATGTTTTAAAATGTTGTAAATTCCAGGTGAGGAGACAGCAGAGGAAGAAGGATCAGAAATAGACACAATTCAACTGCAGCTTAAGATTAAATGCAGCAGAAACCCCAGAGCCAGCAAAGACTCCTCTGATCCACGAGAGCTGTATCTGAATCACATGGGTAGGTTTCAGATGACACCACAAGAATCATATTGTTTTAGATACAGACACCCAGCAGCACCTGTGACCAGACAACTTTTTTTGTCTTATTAATTAATATGATTTTTTTCTCTCCTCTGTCACATGCGGACTTGTTTCAGTTTATTCCAGGGACATAAAGTGGGCTCCTATTGGAAACCAAGCAGACGTCTTTGCAGACTCCAGCATTGGACCTGTACATGAAGACATCCTGATTGCTCAGCTACGACCAGGACAGGAGCTGGACATTGTTATGCACTGCGTCAAAGGAATTGGTAAGAGCTGTTAAGTGTCTAGATCAAATGCAACTCCTTAGAGAAGATATAGAAATAATTATACTATTTAATTATGGTATATATGTATTTAAAACCTTAAGCATGGAAGTGCATTGCCCTGAGATCTGTGTGGGGGACTCACGGCATCTTCCATAGCTTTCAGCAAACAGATGGGGTTATTCATTTTTCTTTAGTTAAATCATCAGTAAAAATAGTGGCAAACTTTTTATAGGCTGCATGCTTCCACACAGCTTCGTTACTTTATCACCTTTTTCAGTCCAGACACTGTCGTATTTACTTGTCTTGCATTTTCTGCTGCCTGATTCTGAACTATGCTGTCTGTTCTGTGCTCAGGTAAGGACCATGCAAAGTTTTCTCCGGTGGCCACCGCCAGTTACCGCCTTCTGCCAGAGATCACTCTCCTGGAGCTGGTGGAGGGAGAGATGGCCGAGCGTTTAAAGCGCTGCTTCTCTCGAGGAGTAATTGACCTGGAGGAAATTCATGGTAAGAAAGAGCTGACCTGCCTGATCTGTAGTTCAGTAGCACTGTAGAGCTGTTTGTCAACAAGTAGATCTCTGTTTTTCTTTGTTTCTCACACGTTTGTGGATACACACAATGCATTGTGGTGAATAAAGATGAGGTGAATATAACTCCACCTTTTTAATATAACGACTGCTTGAAACATAGTACATCAAGGAATGGTACATCATACAAGCTTCTCACCATTTCATCTTTTATATAATGAGGATTTCTGTTGTTTTATAGGCACTAGCTGTGCTAAAGCAAGGATGGGAATATTTTAGGATGGCATAGGAGTAAAAGAAGAATATTTCTAAAGGCATTTTCAGACATATCAGACACACTGAAGAATGTCTGCACAATATGGTCCAGAGTCCAGGTGAGGGGTGGCACAGCACGCAGGGGCTTTCATTTAGGCGCCCATGATATCAGGTTACAGCGGCCACACTGCCTGCGTTAGACACAAGTCTCAGGCATGTGAGCTGCACTGTTCTTCTAAAGAGTGGGGTTCCTACCTATTTTCTTTGTGCATGATTTACAGCAAAATATACAGTGAAAACAATATTTTTCAATGTAAGTATTTATTTCAAATATCTGTTGAATATATCACAAACATAAATATTTGCAACACTTCCTGTACCTGTTAATTCAAAGTAAAAGAACTTTAACATATCTGTTGAAAGAGTCCATCGTTTCGTTTTTATTATTGTAGGACCGGAAGATGCACAGCTTCATAGTGTACTGTACCGGCATTTACTTGAGCACACAGGCTACTTTGATTCGAGGAAATACAGTGGTCATACCAGAAACTCACACAGCAGCTCCTCCACTGCAGACACACTGCAGACATTGTGCCTGTGTGAACAACAAATGCCTGTGAGACTCAGCAAATCCGCATTGTCAAGTGTTGCACACGCAGCCAGTGTGGCCCATGGATCACTTGGACATTTGCGTTCTGCATACAGTTGGAGAAAGTCTGGAGGTTCTCAGGAGTCCAGTGTATGAAAGCAGCTTAAATGTATTAATCTGTCTCCCTGTGTTGTCCACCTCAGGGAGAAAGGTTGCCAAAGTAGTGAACAGTCGCCTGGATACATGCAGCAGGGAAGTCCTCCGACATGATGACCTGAAGAATCTGGTGAAACTCGGAAGAGTGCGAGACCATTTCATCTGTACGTTCAATACAGTTCATGTGCATTTTAAAGAGGTTGTTCAGACTGTGCAGCAGTCCCAGTAAAAGAAAATAACTAAACTTGGGGGCTCATTAAGAAACGGTTGGATATTTTTAACAACAAATGTTCCTATTTCCAAGAGTGTAATGTGTAAAATGAGGATATCAGGCCTCTGTCATGGCTGTACAATGATTTGAAACTTACCATAAAGAAGGTGAGAGGAACCATTTTTCTGGTTCTGTTTGAAGGAAACAAAACCTTTTAGAAAGAGGAAGAAGAAATCAATATTGCTGTTTTCATGAGACTCTTAAGACTGCTCCTGTCCTGCATGCAGCATGTCAAGCCATCAGGTTGTATAACTTTATTTACACGGTTTGTCTTGTTTTCTCACAGTTACTGTGGAGTCGACAGGCATATTGGCTCCAGACGTCCTGGTCACGGAGGCTGTCAAAGTCCTCATGACCAAGTGTCAGAGGTTTCTCAGTGAACTGGACTCTACTGACATGGAGTAAAATGATGACTTTGTGTGCTGAGACCTTTTGTTGAAATACACCACAGTCGACCAAGGCTTGGACTTTGATGCGCCGCTTTCAGTGGATTGGCAATAAACTTTGTTTTCATGGTTGATAGACTTGCTATTAAATATGTATATACTACTGTGTATAGTTTTGCTACCAGTTTTGATTTATTGATGAAGTCAGTTGACATTATATAAACATGCTGATATATCTAAATGCCCAGACACACTGCACAATTTTCTGTATGGATGTGTGCATAACCTGCTAAAAGAAAAGTAAAATATGTAGTAAAACAGAAAGGAAAGCAGTTATTACAGGATGAGCAGAGTCTATATACTTGATGTATTTCTCCAGTAAGTTTGTAATCTAACAGCATCCTGTCAGGTGTTCATTAAAGCGCATACTAATAATGTCGATTACTGTCACGTATCCTAATAACCCATAGATATGTTTCCCTGTTATATCACATCTTCATTTCAACAGCACATCACAATGAGAAACACTGCACATAAATGATTTAATACTTGAATGAACAACTTATGGGACTTAAGAGTATTTGTTTATGAATTTGTTACAATCCTAAACAAGAGCTGGTAGTGGAATGGGTAGACATCGATTCATGTATGATTCAGAATGTGGCTTTGGATTACTTTATTGTATCAGTATATCTATGGCAGAGTTCCACCTTCTGTTAAATATCTCTCTCGTGCCTCCAGTAGTGGTCCAGTAGCAGTCCAGTAGCGCCACCTTGGCTCCTTTGTGAAATTTCAGTGAAATGTCCTTCCAAAATCTCCTCAATTTGCACCATAGTAAATGTGTATGATAACTAATTTTCTATCCAAATTTCAACATGTATTTGGTCGATTTTAGTCCCTATTTCTGGTGTCTGAAAATCTTTTAATACCTTCCATTTGAATTCCCTTCAGGTGTTTGTTAATAGATCTGCTTCAGTGCATATTTCTTCCACCATGACATGTGGTATGTTTGTATTGATTTTAGTTTTCTAATATTTAGTAAACAAATGGCCTGTAATCCATTACAGAGCTGTAGTTTTTATAAAGAACTCATCAACTGGAGTGATATATATAACACACCATTCTATTCTTAATGTTTTGTTAGAAAGCTTGAAGTTTGTCTGAACAAATCAGTAAGTATTGACATAAAATATTTAACGCTGTGATCCTTATTGAGTATGTAAAGATAAATCCAGATTACATTTGCCAATCTGAATGGTACTTGTAAGATTTATAACTGTGTGAACATAATATCTCAGATTTGGCATTTTGAGCGCTACTCTTAAAATGGCTGTAATTAGTCAAAGTCTTAGTTCCTTTCTTTGCCATATGTGTATGTACAATACCAAAGAGGCTTACAATTGACATGAATGCTATTGATACAACCTAATGGAGAGAAGGGGTTGCACTGATCAGTCTATATCTTTACAAATATGTTGGATTGTACTTTTGGAATTTGCAACATCTAACCTGCCTTGTTTTACCAATGTGGGGATTCTAACATCCTATCTAAGGCCATCTGTATTCCAATTAAGACCCACTCTGGATTTAAACCATTTGTAGAATTCTATTGCACACATGTTTTGACCACATTTATTTTATAACCTTGGTACTTGGCCAGATAGAGACATCAAACTCATCTAATGGTAATTTTAAAATATGAACAGGATTTCAAAACTTGCTAAACAAATTGATGTCTATTAGTTCTTTATCTCAAAGTAGAAGCACGCTCGCTTTGTTGCTGACATGCAATGTATACATATATCATTTTATGAATAACGTTCCCTATAAAATCTTCATTACAGATAAACCAGGCAGGATAAACACAAAGTTTTCTAACTTCCCTCTGCACCATAGACAGTAAATAAAAAGATCAGGAAAACATTGACATGTTTCCTCCATAAGGAGCAACCCAGTAAACATGATTTTCTTTTTAATGGGAACGTTTTTTAAATCACTTGGGGAAAATGGCACCCTAGCTTCCTTTCTATACGTCACTTCCGCCTCCTCATTGGCAAAGCAAGATGGCGGCCGTCGTTGAGAGGGTCGACGGATGTGTTGGGTCCTTGGACTCAGACGCGGTGTCACCGAGACAATCCACTCCTCCACCGGACCAGCCGCACCAGAACAACCCGCTGTTAGGACTGCCCATCGTGGCCATTGAGACTATCCTCAATTTCTTGTCCTACGATGAAATCAGCCTGCTCCGCTCGGTAAGCAGAACAAAAACAAGCCAGCTGGAAGGAGAACAAAGCCACAGTTAGTCTCATGCACTGTCTCTTTCTGCAGGATGCCTCCGAGACATGTGTGTGGACACAGTGTCGGGGCGGCGTCTCACTGAGAGCCCGAGTTTAACGTGGGATTAGCGGTGTAATTCGAGCAGCCGCTGCCCGCAGTGCTCATTGTGCTGCTACATGGTTAGCACAGAGCTGAGAGACAGACAGACAGACAGCAGGGACATGTAGAAAACAGAGCTGAGAGACAGACAGACAGCAGGGACATGTAGAAAACAGAGCTGAGAGACAGGCAGACAGCAGGGACATGTAAAGAACAGAGCTGAGAGACAGACAGACAGCAGGGAAATGCAGAGAACAGAGCTGAGAGACAGACAGCAGGGAAATGCAGAGAACAGAGCTGAGAGACAGACAGCAGGGACATGTAGAGAACAGAGCTGAGAGACAGACAGCAGGGACATGTAGAGAACAGAGCTGAGAGACAGACAGCAGGGAAATGCTGAGAACAGAGCTGAGAGACAGACAGACAGCAGCAGGGAAATGCAGAGAACAGAGCTGAGAGACAGACAGCAGTGGGGACATGTAGAGAACAGAGCTGAGAGTTAGACAGAGACAGCAAGGACATGTAGAGAACAGAGCTGAGAGACAGACAGCAGCAAGGACGTGTCAAAAACAGAGCTGAGAGACAGACAGCAGGGACATATAGAGAACAGAGCTGAGAGACAGACAGCAGGGACATGTAGAGAACAGAGCTGAGAGACAGACAGACAGCAGGAACATGTAGAGAACAGAGCTGAGAGACAGACAGACAGCAGGGACATGAAGAGAACAGAGCTGAGAGACAGACAGCAGCAGAACACGTAGAGAACAGCTGAGAGAGAGAGACAGGCAGCAGCAGGGTCATGTAGAGAACAGAGCTGGGAGAAAGACAGCAGGGACATGTAGAGAACAGAGCTGAGAGAAAGACAGCAGGGACATGTAGAGAACAGAGCTGAGAGAAAGACAGACAGCAGGGACATGTAGAGAACAGAGCTGAGAGAAAGACAGCAGGGACATGTAGAGAACAGAGCTGAGAGACAGACAGACAGCAGCAGGGACATGTAGAGAACAGCTGAGAGACAGACAGCAGGGACATGTAGAGAACAGAGCTGAGAGACAGACAGCAGGGACATGTAGAGAACAGCTGAGAGAGCGACAGACAGCAGCAGGGACATGTAGAGAACAGAGCTGAGAGACAGACAGCAGGGACATGTAGAGAACAGAGCTGAGAGAGAGACCGACAGCGGCAGGGACATGTAGAGAACAGAGCTGAGAGAAAGACAGACAGCAGGGACATGTAGAGAACAGAGCTGAGAGACAGACAGCAGGGACATGTAGAGAACAGCTGAGAGAGACCGACAGCGGCAGGGACATGTAGAGAACAGAGCTGAGAGACAGACAGCAGCGGGGACATGTAGAGAACAGAGCTGAGAGACAGACAGCAGCAGGAACATGTAGAAAACAGAGCTGAGAGACAGACAGCCCCAGGGACACGTAGAGAACAGAGCTGAGAGACAGACAGCAGCAGGGACATGTAGAGAACAGCTGAGAGAGGGACAGACAGCAGCAGGGACATGTAGAGAACAGAGCTGAGAGACAGACAGCAGGGACATGTAGAGAACAGAGCTGAGAGACAGACAGCAGGGACATGTAGAGAACAGAGCTGACAGACAGACAGCAGCAGGGACATGTAGAGAACAGCTGAGAGAGGGACAGACAGCAGCAGGGACATGTAGAGAACAGCTGAGAGAGGGACAGACAGCAGCAGGGACATGTAGAGAACAGAGCTGAGAGACAGACAGCAGGGACATATAGAGAACAGAGCTGAGAGACAGACAGCAGGGACATGTAGAGAACAGAGCTGAGAGACAGACAGACAGCAGGAACATGTAGAGAACAGAGCTGAGAGACAGACAGACAGCAGGGACATGAAGAGAACAGAGCTGAGAGACAGACAGCAGCAGAACACGTAGAGAACAGCTGAGAGAGAGAGACAGGCAGCAGCAGGGTCATGTAGAGAACAGAGCTGGGAGAAAGACAGCAGGGACATGTAGAGAACAGAGCTGAGAGAAAGACAGCAGGGACATGTAGAGAACAGAGCTGAGAGAAAGACAGACAGCAGGGACATGTAGAGAACAGAGCTGAGAGAAAGACAGACAGCAGGGACATGTAGAGAACAGAGCTGAGAGAAAGACAGCAGGGACATGTAGAGAACAGAGCTGAGAGAAAGACAGACAGCAGGGACATGTAGAGAACAGAGCTGAGAGAAAGACAGCAGGGACATGTAGAGAACAGAGCTGAGAGACAGACAGACAGCAGGGACATGTAGAGAACAGAGCTGAGAGAAAGACAGACAGCAGGGACATGTAGAGAACAGAGCTGAGAGAAAGACAGCAGGGACATGTAGAGAACAGAGCTGAGAGAAAGACAGACAGCAGGGACATGTAGAGAACAGAGCTGAGAGAAAGACAGCAGGGACATGTAGAGAACAGAGCTGAGAGACAGACAGACAGCAGGGACATGTAGAGAACAGAGCTGAGAGAAAGACAGACAGCAGGGACATGTAGAGAACAGAGCTGAGAGAAAGACAGCAGGGACATGTAGAGAACAGAGCTGGGCTTCACTTCTCTCCACTGCTCCTGTGCCATGTGTCACTTGCTGTGTTTAGCTGGAAGGGATTCACTGCTCTGTCTCTGCAGCTCCTCCAGCACACCCTTCACTTCAGTCTGCTACATGCACACTCACAGTGTGATCGTCACACAGGCTCACATGGACCTTGTTGGAGTAGCTGGGCTCTTGCTCACAGTTTGGTGCAATGCAAAGCTCTCAGCTTCTGTCTGTGCCTTTCATGTAACCCTTGTTTTTAATGATCAGTTAGAAGGTGAAGACGTTTTGTTCCTGCTAGAGCTGATGGGAGGATAGTTTTGGTGCGATGGTGTAGTATGGGGTGTCTCTCATATCTTAAGTGCAGTATTTCCCTCTGTTCTCTGTCCTCTGGTCCCTGTCATGCAGATTCTCTCTGTTCCTGCTCTAATCTGTTTGTTTGCTCTCAGATTTACTATTGCTGCACAAACTGCCTCTGTGCTTTCCAGACTTCTGCTCTCATTTCTGCTCTTTCTCTTAGATTTTGTGAAATGACCCTGTCAAACTTCTCCAACTAATAGAATGCCAGCAATGTTGTTGACCAATGACATCATCACTCCCTCATTACAGGCGTGTTTGCTTTACTGCTCACACCGTCGCCATCGCTACTGTTTAACCAGGTTCAGCAAATTACTTTCAATTCACTTTCTCTTATCTGTCTTCTCCAGGTGTGTAAGCGCATGGACATGATCTGCCAGCGTGTTCTCAATCAGGGCTTCCTAAAGGTGGAGCGTTACCACAGTCTGTGTCAGAGGCAAGTTAAAGCCCAACTACCCAGGTCAGTGTTACACCAGCATGAGCTCTGCAGATAACAACAATTGTTAAGTCTTGTTTTAGCCACACTCACTGTGAAATAACATAATTTGTCTCGGAAGGGACAATTTAAAGTCTGGTGTCAGTCTTCGGCCCCCTTGTTGTTAGTGATGGTGATGGAAGAATGTTTTGATAAAGGTTGATAATATGAAGGAAATGTACCTGCTTATTAAAGTATTCAAAATGAGATTACTACATGAATTGAATGATACAGACAGACAGCCTGGCACTGGGTTTGCATCTTGTGTGCGTAGGCTGTGTAGTAAGAGTGTGAGTCAGCAGCAGAACAGCAGCAGCAGCCCCAGTCCTCTAGACTCATTCCAGCCACAGCACTGCTCAGAGCACAGACTTTAAAGGTCCAGTTTGTAAGATTTAGGTGAAAGAATCTATTGTCAGAAACTTAATGTAGAATAATTCTCATGATGTTTTCACTAGTTCATTTCATCTAAATTGTATGCATTGTAGTTTTCTTTAACCCAGAAAAGGTCCTTTATATTTAAATACTTTATATTTACATTGAGGGGGTCCTCTCTACAGAAGCCGCCATGTTTTTAACATTAGTCCAGACTGGACAAACTAAACACCTTTTGAGTTTTTATGACAACTGAAGGCTACCACAGTATCTTTTTCATGTTTGGAAGGAGAGGGTGAGGGGAGTTCAGCTGCAACATGCAATTTCAACACTAGATATCACTAAATTCTACACACACTTTAAGGCTCAGAGCTAACAGCCCAATACTGCTTTCAAACTTACATGAGTAGAGCAAAGTTGAAATTTAGCCTGTGTAGCAGCTGTGCCAAATGACAGTGAAGCTGTACCTATTTCATCGGACATACACAAGACAGGCCACTGAAAGCTAATCATGAGTGGTGTGACTCTCCAAAAAGATTCAGATACACTGGTTCAGGGGATGTCTGCAAAACTAGAGCCTCAACATATAACCTTTTCAACCCAAAACCAGCTCCAACTGATTGATTCCACTAAACTGACAGAAGTTCACTTAATGTGAGGCTCTTCAGAAACTTTAAAGAATATTTTAAATGTGCATGACTAAATTATAAAGATAATATGTTTTCACTATCAACTGTCTAAATGGCTAAGAATAAAAACTGCACTGGTGCTCTCGATCAGGAGGTAGAGCAGCTTGATCCCAGTCTCTCACATTCCGCATGCCAAAGTGTTCTTGAGCAAGATACCTGACCTCACATTACCTGACTGTGTGTGTCTGTGTGTAAATGTAAGCGACTGAATGGCAAGGACTGTACTGTAAAAGCTCTCTGAGGGCTCATCAAGACTAGCAAAATGCTATATAAAAACAGACCATATAACATTTTAACTTTTACTCATCTCAACAAGCCCCGACTGTGTTAAATATAATATATATAATATATATGTGTTCTTGGATTTCTAATTGTGCAAAGGTTGAACTCACAGTATGGTCAGCTAAAGCTCTGTAGTCAGGTTCTATCATACCTTTTGATCATGTTTGGTCAATTGTCTTGTCTTCACCATAGTGTTTATAATGAATTGTCTGCAGGCGAGAGTCAGAGAGGAGAAACCATTCACTGGCCCGTCATGCTGATATCCTGGCTGCCGTGGAAACGCGCCTCTCTCTGCTCAACATGACCTTCATGAAATATGTCGACTCCAACCTCTGCTGCTTCATCCCTGGAAAGGTTAGCTCAGCTGACTGTCCACAAAACAGCAGCAACATTCTGTAAAGAGAGGGCCCGTATGAATACCAAATTAATAGGCTTCCTCACGCTAATCCCTGTTTGGATTTATGCCTTGATGTGCTGTCTTCTTTAAATATTCAGCTTGTACTTTAAGTGTTGTACCTGTCTAAATTGTGATCTTTCCCAAAATTATGTTGCGTGAGGTTTCATTTGTCAGATGTTGGGGCGATGTTCCATCTTTCCATTTCCACCTGCCCCTGCAAGTTCATGTTTCCCTCCAGCTCTCCATAGTAATCTGATCATCTATTATAGAAACCACCTTCCATGTACTTCAGACCTAAAACTGGTTCAATGTGTTTTGATGATTAAATATAAAATCAACAATCAATATGTAAGAAGGAAAAGGTGGCATGAGAGCTACTGGTGTCCCTCAGACTATTGGTGCTCATGATAAGGAATATACGTAAAATAAAAAAACTTTTAGGATAACATCTGTCCAGAGAATAATGGCATGAAGAATCCAGGTCCAGCCACTCATACAGTGGTTTGAAAAATGTAAAAGGCCTTTATTTATATGAGCTTATGCCTTCTCCAGGGTGTACTGACACACAAAGACAGAGTCAGCAGTTAGCGTCACTACAGTGTGCAGGGTGATCAATCATGGAAGGAAAACTCCTCCTCACTGGTTATTTCTTATTGGCTGTAGCTCCCATACATGGTCAGCAGAGGGCCCAGTCAGATTACCAGGGCTGTACAAATTGTTTCAGTGTATACTTTTTCTGATTTCTTGAATTATTTGCTCATCATGTGTTGTGTGTTATCAGGTGATAGATGAGATTTATCGTGTGCTACGCTATGTGAACTCCACTCGTGCCCCCCAGCGAGCTCATGAGGTTCTTCAGGAGCTGAGGGATATCTCCTCCATGGCCATGGAGTACTTTGATGAGAAGATCGTCCCCATCCTGAAGAAGAAGCTGCCAGGTGCTGATCTGTCTGGCCGTCTCATCGGGTCTACACCAGGTAACAAACATGTGTTTCTCCTGGCTCATTAACGTAGGCCTCAATATTTAAACACAGTGGTATGTGATAATATGACAATTTCAAGTCACTTCATTCTATTGTGGCAGAACATTGTCAAACCAGAATACCTGGAAATACAGATTTAAACACTTGTGTCTCAGTACACCGCACTGGGTGTACATTTGACATTAGTACCAATATGAATGACTATAGCGTTAATGTCCAGGTACCAATGAAATTTCCAACTAAAATGAGGAGTTGGTTGATTGTTTGGAGTATTTCTCACTTAAAAGACAGAGTTGCCTGAATGCTTGCATCCCCGATACTCATGTACATGTAGACCTGCAGGGGTGGCTGTGACTTACACGGTAGAGAGGGTTGTCCACTGACCTGAAGGTGTGTGGTGAGCTTCATGTTCACCTAAAACTTAAGAAAGGAGATAAAATGTGGCCTTAGTGATTTTTGACTGAGACGTTGTTGCTGTCGGACTTTTTGAGTGTTTCTGAAACTGCTGATCTGGGATTTTCTCTCACATCCGTCTTCAGAGTTTTTCTCCTGAGTGGAGCCTTGTTTTATCTTTTTTGTGCATCAGTAAAATACCCCTGACACTGTCCTTTTCCATCAGTGGCAGGTCCATCTACCTCCCTGACCACCATGTCCCTGCTGGCCAAGAACACACCATCCCGCTCTGAGATGACCAAGGTGCAGCAGCAGGTGAAGGTGAATGGGGCGTCCATGACAGTAATGCGGAGGGAGATGCAAGAAATTCGTGTCAAACAGCTGGAGCAGCAGAAGCAGCTGCAGGACCAGGAGCAGAAGCTGCTGGAACAGACCCAGGTGATTGGTGAACAGAACGCCCGGCTTGCGGAGCTGGAGCACAAGCTCCGTGAACTGATGGACAGTAGCGCCGCTGCAATTGGAGGACCCAGGCCCAACACAGCCGTCCCCTCCACATCTAGCAGCGTGTCTTCAACTGTTGCCAGTACGTCTGGTACTCTGCCGGCAAGTGGCAGCGTGGCTGCAGTCTCGATACCAGTAGAGCCAGAGGGTCAGGGAGGGTCATCACTCAAACGCACCAGAAAGAACCTGGACCTTCCACGGCAGTCGAAACGGCTGCGCAGCAAGAAATAAGAGACTATGTGTGTCATTTAGTTAAGTTTTGTTTTTGGTTTCAACATCTGACTGATCACACCTTATTCCCAATCCCTTGCGTCACCAACAGTCATTACCTGTTCGGCCTGTCAGATGAGTCACAAATAGAAATATCCCTGTATGCTTTACCAGTGTTATCTCTTTTTTGTGGTATTGGATTTGAGAATAGTGTTAAATACGTTGCTTAAAACAATGAGCCCACAGCTTCATCACGACTTTGCACACCGTTGACAGGGTCAACATTAAATTTTAATTTACTGTTACTGTCTTTTGTTTTTCTATATTTCTCTTGTTAACACATTGCATGAAAACCCCCACAGCAACAGGTTGATGTGTCCTTCAACACTTTCTGATTTCCCCTTCCACCTGTGGCTTTCAGCTCCGAGCCCATTGGTTCATACTGAAGACGTGAATCTCATAAATATATAGTCAATTTAAAAAGTTCCAAACACAGCTGCACGCTGTAGTATTTATCAAACAAACAGGAGCAAATGGTGTGAGAGTTAGATGATAGTAATGAAGGAACATGTGACCCAATGCAGCAATGTGGCTATCTTTTGTTTTTAGGGCACAGAGGATTATGATGTATCATGCTTTAGACACATACAGTAGTTGTTAGTAGGATCAGTTCAGCGTTTTTTTCAGTCTAAACATGGGAGTTGAGAATATCTCCAAACTTACAAGGATTGTTTGAGTTGTCATCAAGACTAGAAAAGCGCTCATAAATACAAACCATTTGTTAGTCTCAGCTATATCAGGGGGTGGGCAGGAAGTAGGCCTACGCAGCAAGACTGTCTATTGAAGATCACATTGAAATTACTGCACAGATTTTAATTGTAGATGCTTTTCCAAGAAGCTTGTATGTTTATGTTCTGGTATTACAGAGCAGAAATTCAGATGTTCTGTGAAAAAACACAAGTGACAATGTGCATGAATAATCCAAAATACTACTTATAATGCTGGAACCAAATTGAAGTGATTATAGGTAATAATTGATGTCCCTTTCATTTTCTCATGAGGAAGTCTGCATCCATAAACATTTATTTCATTCACATTTGCTTTTTCCTGACTTGAATATGTGCAATAACAATCATCTAAATAGTATGTAGTTATATTCCTTTCCAGTTGCTTCACTATTCTATTCAAAATTGCTGCTCAGACCTTTCCAATTCAATCTGATCAGTTTATGAATCCCCCTTCAAGGAAGGATGTGGTCTTACAGAAGGAAAAGGCAGCGTTCAGGTAGCATTAGTCAGTGTCACCTGTCGACTGAAGCCCTCTCTGCTTTGCAGGGCCTAACAGAGAGGTAAATGTTCTTTATAAGGGGATTGCATTTCCAAGATATCATTGTTTGAAATGTAGCTGTGGCTCTGCTTTGTGTGAGAATAGTTTCTTCAAAAGATGTACAGCGAGAGCAGACCCTTTAGCTTCACTTTCTCATTAGAAGTTACTGTATGTGGAGAAAGAAACTATATGACTACAGTCCAATGGCAACATAATGTTTAGCATCTGTCCTTTAAGGATCATACCGGTGTTTTTACGTATTTCATCCCATATTCTGCAATTATTGTACTGCTCAATACAGCTTAACATTTTGCAAAGAACAAGGAGTGTTACTGTTTTTTTGAATGTGGTCTTTCTACTTTCCAAGCTGTTGATTTCTACTGATTTCACTGCAGAAACTTGCATCCCATGACTTGCCTTAAGTTTTTCAAACTGTAAAAAAAACGGACAGGTGGTCAAAACTAATCAAATTTGTCCCCTTTTTGACCCTGTAGTTGCACAATCATAGCTGATTCTGTACCAACTATCCTTGAAATGAACATATACTACCCTTTTTCCACAGCCATGTTTCTGCAGTAGCCTGGAGTGGACAAACTTAACAAATAAGTCTATTTGTGTTGCCTGGAGGGCACCATAGGTTCTTCTACACAATTGGAAGGAGGGGTAGTAAGTTGAATGCAATATACATATTCACCGCTAGATTTCCTAAACACCGAATCTTTAAGCAGTATATATATTTTAAGTTACATTGTAACACGTACTTTGAAACTGAAGGTTGAAATCGTCCTTTTGTTATCAGTGTAAATGAACCTATGACTGGTTTGCAGTTACAGATGAGGCTTGCTTGTGCACAGCAGAATAGCTCAGAGTAACGAGTTTCCTAAGTGGTTAAGGAAACATTGTCTTAGTGCCCTGGCAGTGGCACTCTTCCCCTCTCCTGTACAAACTTGGCTATTGCCTTGTGAGGTTAAATTAGCTGTGAGCCCATATTGTGGCTTCACTTTCCTCTTCTTTGTTTGAAGCTTTTCTGTTGTTTGGATGGCCTGAAACCCTCATGGCATGAACCTTTGGAAATGCAGGTCACATCTTGGGGGTATTATGACACTCGGCAGCAAAACACAACAAAAGGTGTAATCTAGTGGCTTAATTTGAGACTACGTCTCAGTTTAGAAAATTGTACTGTAATCTTTCATGTACTTAAAAGTGTAGATGTGGATTATTTCATGTATGTATACAAAGAAAACAATCTTTTGAGTTGGCCAACTTGGTGCTAACTACAGTTTTGTTGTAAACATTACTGTTACAAATGTACAATTCAAACCTATTAAAACTCAGCTTATCAACTTATCCAAGTGTTTACACCAATCACAAGCTCTACTTTTATGGGTAATGTTCTGCGTCACATCATGGTTTCATTTAGAATGTAGTATTTGATTTAACTTTTTTGCAATTTCGGTTTGAAGTGACTTTGGAACTGCACTTTACAGCAGGACTGTCTAAAGCCACGCCAGCAGCAACATGAGACTGCTGTTGCTTTTAGCTAAATGTTAATGTGATGCAGAGGGACTAACCATATTAATTGACCTGTTCCACATTCAAATCTCTACCATTCATTCCATAGGATGACAATGTTGCAATAGATTCTCCCTCCCTGGTAACCACACAGATCTTCCAAACTCTACTTGGTGTGTACCAGGCAGCTTTTTTGTGCTAGATATTTTGACACTTCAGGGTCAACTAGCTGTAAGCACATCACTTCTTAAATCTTATTTCCTGTGTCACTTGTTCTAGCTAAAACAAAGAGGAACACTGAATTAAAAACTAGAATGAGTGTAAGGCACAATCCACAGATAGCACCCTTCCTTCCAAGTTCACATTGTCTGCATTCCAGTGTGTGAGAATATTCTTCAACATACATTTAGTGTTTCAGGAACAGCAATGAAAGAACGTAACCCCATCTTCACATGCCGTTAAAATACATTCTATTTCATATGTGTTCCAACCCCTAACAGGTTTTACTATGAATTGCTCTGCAACCTGAGACATCTGCACTCATGGCCTGAACAGGGAGTAGCGACTACATATTGTGTCCCCTATAAAAACCCAGCGAACAGTGTGCAGGGGGGGCAGTGTGCCTTCAGTCTGTGGACCAAGTTGAACATGTACATCCTCTGATAAACTAAGGCAATGGTCAGCAACTAGGAGAAAGCCCCAAGTTAAAATCGCCACCAGATGATATTATTTTAATTATTGTTATTTCAACATTAATGGTTACTTTATTGTCTGTGTCTGTCTGCAAGATTATGCAAAAACTACTATATGGATTATCATTAAACTACTTGTTATTTTTTTACCTCCAACCCCCCACTATGCTTTCTGACATCAATTAGCATTATTTTCAGATCCTCCGTTAGAGAATTAGAGGAGCCATGGAGTGTTACCACAAGGTTTGAAGAATCAGAGTTTGTCATTGACTAAAACTTCTTAATTCTTGACCTGCCTAACAAGCCAACAAGGGAGTTTTTCCTCTCCAGTTGCCAAAGTGCTGCTCATTGTGGGAACTGTTGGGTTTCTCTATATTAATAAGATTTTAAGGTCTTCATTCTATGTAAAGTGCCTTGAGATAATGTATATTATGATTTTTCGCTAATGGAGGCCGAAGGAGCTAATGGAGTTACAAGGAGAAAGATTTTGCGCATAATGATGAAATCAAAAACATCTTGCATTTACATTTGAATTAAGCGTTGGTTCCTTTGGTGCAGGGGTTGAATTAAATATGGAGTTTACCCAAATTTTGCTCACAATTTTTTCCTTTTTCTAGACTAAAATTGTGGATTTCTGTACTTTGAGACTAACAGTGAATTCCTTTGACAGTAATTGTCTTTGTTTTCCATATCACAAACTCCCAGTTGTGCCAGTTAGGCTTGATGAGATCCCTCAGAGCCTCATTTGCAGAGACAATATAATCCTTTGTTGAACATACAGCTTGGGGTTGTTGTTGATGAATATTCTCAGGCTGTTGCATGTCACTCTCCCTCTGATGACACTTGCAACCTCTGTGCATTTACAAGTATACAGTTTTATTTATAAAGCACCTTTCATATACAGGTAGTGCAAAGATGCTTTTATCAAAAGTGACTTTCAATTATTGCAGTCAACATCTATGAGGGGCCATTCAGGGTTCAGCATCTGGCCTCTGCCAGGACTGGTTGGGGTGATGGAGAAAGAACAAGTAATATAGGGGAACAAAAGGAAATAAAGGGGGTGGGGTTGAGTCACAGTGTCAGGTCAAGGGCTTGAATCCAGCCCGGGAATCTCCACATGGACGTTCGCATGGTCTTCCAAGGGTGCGGTGGTCCCCCCGGGCACTCCTGCCTCCCTCATGGTCCAACATGCGCAGTAGTAGGACCCATGGCTCCACAGGTGGGAGGTCCTCAGGTGAGAGTGCTGGTGGTTGCGTGACCCTCCTTGGTGACTAAAAGTTCGACCACCCATTCTACTCTAGGCACCACAAGGAGTCCAGAGTTTGTGGTCTGTGGGGGCTCTAAGGGGTTAAGAGCTCTTTAATATATGATGGGGCCTGATTGTTGAGGGCCTTGTAAGTCAGTAGGAGGATTTTTAAATCTATCCTCTGTTGAACAGGGAACCAGTGAAGTGAAGCTAAGACATGAGTAATGTGATCCCCTCTTCTGTTTCCTGTCAGTACTCTTGCAGCAGCGTTCTGCACTAGCCGAAGGGTTCTTAAGGATCTGCTGGGACACCCTGATAATAAAGAGTTGCAGTAGTGTAGCCTAGACGTAATAAAGGCAATATAGATATGATACAATATAGTATCTATATAATGATCGTTTGGAACAGTAAGGTTGGCATTAAAACCAGACGTTGCATTTAGTTGTCACTTTGGAGCAATAGTATGAACTCGTAGGGGTGAAAAGAAGGACGGACGTTACCTAACACTGTGCGGTTGATGGGCCTGGCCTAGCGGGAGGAGGAGCTGCGCCCCGGGGGCTGAGCTCCCTGATGCCTGGGCAGGTCTACCAGCCAGGGCCGCGGTCTCATGTGAAGAGGGAGGAGGCGCAGAACATACACACAGTTTGTTTTCTCAAGCGACCTTGTGATTCTTATATACTTGTTTCTTAAAGTGTACACTTTCAAACAGCCATCGAACAGTAAAGATGGGCAACCGGGTCGCCCGTGAGGACTACGAATGGGTGTATACGGACCAGCCCCATGCCGACAGGAGGAAAGCGATCCTGGGTGAGTTAGCTTGTTCTTTAGCTACTTTTGGATTAACACGTCGTTAGTTTCATTTCGAATCAACGGAGCTAATGTATCCGAGTGGTTACGTTTACTACGTGTGCACGAGTTAAACATGTGTCGGTGTCCGTGGTGTTCAGCAGACCGGTTTACTTTTGTAACCAAGCTAACGGTTCCATATCCGCCTGTGTGTCCGCCACAGTCCCCGCTCTCTGGCCGCTGTGAGCAGTTTACGGCCTCAGTATCACGTGAAATGTGCATAATGGCTGTTAACCAGTCGGCTGTTGTATTAGTTCAGTGTTACACGCTAACAACGTTAGCAGGGCATCGCCACTCCCCGACATGGCACAACAGGAAAGTTCCGGTAACGGTTCACGTCCTGTTCTCTATGGACTCAGATTAACACCGTCACCAATAGGACCGGGAGCTGAGTTATTCAACCAGTCATTTGAACTCTTGGTGTTCTACATAGGCCCAACTACTAACCAATGGATTGATTGATTAATCAGCAGATAATGACAGTAGTCCTTAATTGCATCCACAACAACATGTGTAATATACAGCCCAACATCTTTACCTTCTTCAGTAACCTGAAGACTTCCACTAAACGTCACTGTCAGCTCTTAATCTATATTGATTAATGGACATTAAAGGTTCAGTGTGTAGAATTTTGTTAGTGTTGAAATTACATGTTGCAGCTGAACACCCCTCACCTCACCCTCTGCTTCCAAACATGAAAAAGAACCAGTGGTAGACTCAAATTGTCATAAAAACTCAAAAGGTGTTTAGTTTGTCCAGTCTGGACTAATGTAAAAAACATGGCCTCCGTAGAGAGGGTCCCCTCGATGTAAACATTTACGTATTAAATATAAAGGGCTTTGTCTGGGGTCAAGAAAACTACAATTCATACAATTTAGATGAAATGAACAAGTGAAAACATCATGAGGATTATTCTACATTACATTTCTGCCAATAGTTCCCTCTTACCTATATTTTACACACTGGACCTTTAACATGGACCACAGGTAATGTAACATGGACATTTGATGATTGAAATGTGACATTTGCCTTGTGGCTCTGTGAAGCATGATTCTGAATTTAAGTGGCAGCATATTATGCTCCTTTTGTTGAGGCAAACACTAAAGGCCTCCTTTGTCTCTAAAGTGGCCTTTTCTGCCTCAGGCGCCTTGAGCCTGGATCTAGTTTGGGATGGTTGAGGATGTTAAAGTCTGTAGGCTAAAGCTTTTGTGCCTCCGCTGTCTTCGTACTAGTCAGCACAAAGTACAGTTGATGTATTGAGAATGAGACCAGAGCCATGGGTGAAGATACCCACTGACCTCAGAGCAGTTTGAATTATTCAGTATCAGTAAGACTCGGTGATGGCTACACCACTGATTAGTACGGCTGTTGTTTCTACAGAGTTTGAACAAACTATCTGAAAATTCAGAAACTGAGTTTATATACTGCTGAGCATGAAAACTGCCAAACTTAACTTGTTCAAGATCTCATATTTTGTTTGTTTTACTCTTTTACGCTTGCCCAGTGTTTGTAAAGAGTTTAGTTGTGTGCAGTCACATGCCTCAGGGCACTCACTGAGGCCTACGATTACAAAGGTGGGGGTGGGCGACACTTCTATTGTCTTCCTACATTTTAGGCAGACACATTTATGTTGTCAGGAACACTTCATATTTTCTGAAAGCCAATTCATTTTGAATTGGCTGAGCAGCTTAATATTGAGCCCTGACGTAGTCACAGAGAGAAAAAGTTATATATCAAGGCCAGGTTTTACTACACTGGTTGCTTGAAATACTATGCTACTTCAAGTTACAATTAATTTCCTTGTTTTGATTAATCCAAAAACAAATCCTTCCTTTTTCACAAGTTTCATACTGGTCTGACAAAAATGATTATTTCAATATCCATATAACTACCAGTGACAATCCAAATTGGACATTTGAACATTCTGCATTTTACATGTTGGGAATCAATGATGGTTGTTCAGCCGTTTCATTTTGAATGAAGGAGTTCAAGAACCGTGTGCATCTCCCTCCCTTCTCCTCCAATGTTAATGACATCCAGTGTAAAGGTCAGTGATTTGACCATGATCAGGGACTTTAAACAAACCAACTTATCAGCTGATGTCTTATCAACGCCTGACTGTTTAAACAGCCAGCCATAGTTTACACATTGGTAAATGGACTGAATGTCTATATTAATGAATCACGCATTCTCACACACAGTTGAAAGTATCAGTATATTACCCTAACACACAGAGATACACTGACTGGAGCATTAGTGGACAACATGCTCTTCTTCCTGAGCCTCAGCTGCATGCATTGTGTTGGTAATATTCAACCAAATCAAATAAATGTGTAAAATAAGTCAAATTGGAACCTATTGAATTGAAATGTAATTGTTTTGACAAATAAGAGACAATACTCATTTCTAAAAAAATACAGTGGTGTATAGGACATAACACATGAAACTGAATCAATAAAAAAACAAGATAAAGAGTTGTATTTCAAGATCATGTAAGAAAGTTCCAGTGGAGATTAGAGTTTGTTTCCTAGCAGCTGTGTAGTTTCCTCTGGAATTCAGCTTGGATCAAGGCGCAGTAAGAACATATGACCCCTGGTGTGATGCAGAGTTTAGTACATGTTGAAATATCTAATTCAGCTCTGACTGCTGACTGCCTGTGTGCAGTCAGAAGAAGGTGCAGGTCTGTATTCAATGAAAGGCTAATGCAGAGAGGCTAACATGAGAATGATGTTAGAGCTATGTTGAAGGTCAGCTGTTTGCTCTCAACCTGGAACCTGCTTTCCCAATGACTTGCTCAATAAACAAACAAACAAACTCACGGCTTGCTTGCATGGACTTGTGTACGAAAGCAAGGCCTTGCAACAGCAGTGTAAAACATGCCTGTTACTGCTGGAAATGTTTGACAGAATCCTGATCTATGAAGAATCAAGGCTGAACCAGTGGCTTCACATGTTCACTGGTTTAGATATTGGCCTGACACAAAGAAGCACCATTAAAACGTTTTCCACCTGGCTGCCACTCACACAGAGGAATTAGAATTCTGTGGGATACAGTTCACACTGGTTAAGAAATTATTTACAAAAGCCTTTAAATCTTTTACCTTACCAGTGTGTTGGCTTACCTTAGCATGTGGAAAAGACCTGGAGCTATTTGACTTCTTTAGCTAGTCACCTGAAATGTACTTACACGTGATAGCTTCCAACCAGTGATTAAGATAACAAACATTTGATAAAAGGATTTACTGGATAGTTTCAGTCTATAGGTGAGAGTCATTATCGGTCTCATGGTCAGGGACTTGGTTTCTCTTTGATTCTCTGTTATATTCCAAGGCGGTTAAGTTTAAGCAGCTTGTGGCTCTTGAAATTTAGGAGAGGATAGGTGAGTTTTCAGAATAGACTCTTAACCATAAGGGAGCGAGGGACATATTTAATGGACACATCTAGTTACATAAGCCTTGTACCACCAATGTTTCACCCCAAAAAATACATGTTTAATAAACAATGTAGGTGCATCAACCCATTTTCTGTGTTGATTTTACATTACCATGTTTAATGGAAACATTCATTGAACTCCTTCATGTAAATGTGTGTTACTGGTTACTAAGTTTTGCATTCTTGTTTTTTTTGACAGCTAAATATCCAGAAATCAAGTCGTTGATGGGTCCTGACCCGAGGCTGAAATGGATTGTGTGCATGATGGTGGTGATACAGTTTTTAGCTTTCTACCTGGTCAAAGACCTGGACTGGAAATGGGTTTTGTTTTGGACATATGCCTTTGGCAGCTGTATCAATCATTCAATGACCCTTGCTATTCATGAAATCTCCCACAACACGGCCTTTGGAAACAACAAGGCTACGTGGAATCGCTACTTTGCCATGTTTGCCAACCTGCCCATCGGCCTGCCCTACTCTGCCTCCTTCAAACGCTATCATCTGGACCATCATCGCTACCTTGGTGGAGACGGTGTAGATGTAGACATCCCTACTGAGTTTGAAGGCTGGTTCTTCTGCACACGCTTCCGCAAGTTCATCTGGATTATTCTGCAGCCACTTTTCTATGCCGTCCGGCCTCTCTGCATCAACCCCAAACCCATCACTCAGCTGGAAGTGACCAACCTGGCAATCCAGCTCACCTTTAACATCCTGCTCTACTGGGTGTGGGGGGCCAAGCCTGTGGTCTACATGATGGCTGGTTCCTTGTTGGGGATGGGGTTGCACCCCATCTCCGGTCACTTCATTGCTGAGCACTACATGTTCCTCAAGGGCCATGAGACCTACTCCTACTATGGATCCCTCAACCTGCTCACCTTCAACGTGGGCTACCACAATGAGCACCATGACTTTCCCAGCATCCCAGGATGCAGACTGCCTATGGTTAGTACATTGGGTGACTCTGTCAGCCACAGTTCGCACACTTTTCAATCAGACCACAATTTCAACTGCATTTCCATGAGCTAAGAAAGGAAGAAATCAGTGGGGTGGAAACAAGTCTGTCTAGGTAGGCAGCTTATGTATGTCAGATACAGTATGTGCAAGCATGTTTCTGTGTGATAATGACGTTTCACACAAATGTGTGTTATATGTTAACTTAATTGAACTAACTGTGTTGCTGTTAAAATGGTTACTTTAATTAGGTTAGTAGTTATTAATTAATCACTGTCCACAATGTGGAAATTGTCTTTGTCTTCTTAACATCAACAGACAAGACAAACAAGACAAAGACTTGTAGAAGCCCATCCACTAAGACAAAGGGAGCTATAGGTTGTAATATTGAGCTAATAAAGAAAATTAGTTGCAGTAAGTGTCAAACAAGACCAGCATACGTTTTTAAGTCATTATCAAAGAAAGTGCATTTGGTAAGGCGAAGTGCTCAGAGATTTCCTGGAGACAGGTCAGTCAGAACCAGATCAGCAGCGTGTGATGAAAAGCATTCACAGGCTGTTTACAGTGTCATGTGAAGGCAGCATTCTGTAATGTTTGTACTCCTTTTTGGTTTCTAGGTGAAGAAAATAGCAGCTGAGTATTATGACGACCTGCCTCAGTACACATCATGGGTGAAGGTCCTGTACGACTTCATCATGGACGACGCATTGAGCCCGTACTCTCGAGTCAAGAGGAAGCTGAAGGGTGACGTCAAACAGGAGTAACTTCCCTGAAAGCAGCAGTTTCCACCATGACACCAGCACAGCTCACCGTCCTATTAACTTAACAGCTTCTGCGGATTAATACATTCAACATGTGAAATCATGGTGGCTATTGTATACATGAGTCTTGGCGTGTGTGTTTGCTCCAGAGGAATGGGCAATGGTTTCAGGCATTTGTTATCCAGGTAAGAAAAAAACCAAGAGAAGTGGTGTGAGATTAAAAATGTAAAAGGGGGGACTGACTGCACAAAGACTTCACCTTAAAATAGACTTATTTAATCTTATTAACCGTACATATATAAGGGCTAGGCAATTAACCAAAAATGTATTGAAACCGAAATTTGTCTCATTAGTGAAACAGTAGGAAAAAGTTTGTCAAAGGTGTAACTGGATCCTAAAACCTCATTACTCACTGCATGCCAGTGAGTAACCACTAGTCAGCATTTGCAGTGGACGTAGGCTGGCCGAACTTAGAAGTCTTTGTGCACCCAGCCCCTGAACATTAAGATCGACAAACAGTCAATGATAAACTCACACATTATTGTACCATTTACATACAAGGTGACAAACCACTCCCAATGGTTTCTACGTTCAACGTTGTGCAACAAACATGAATTGTATAAAATCAAATGACCCAGGATACCTTCTTCCTATTTTGGACCAAAGTTGAACTACCCCCCCTTTTGAATTGATCTGTCACAGAATTCTGCTGTTTTATTTCTTGTTTGTGTTTTGAGCCCCCCCACCCCCCAATTTCCCTACTTTTTAACCTGCAACATTTTAATGCACCACAACATGATATAACCTGTCATTCGTCCATGCAACTTGTGAATGAAACGGTCAGGAGAAGAGACAGTTTGAGGTTGTATTTGCATATGAGATGACAGTGTGTTATCATTAGTGCCTCAGAGCTTTGTTTGTCTTAATTTCCATTTTATGAATTAATTCATGTTGATGAAAATTTGTATGCCAAGAAGTATTTAATGTTAAAATTGCTGGGCTTTATCTCTTTTTTCCCACGTCATCCTGTTTTCTTATGAGGAGGTTCAGGGCACCTGAAGTCATGTCCTCTGTGTGTCATGAAGAGGAACCAGAGGTTTTTGGAAGATTCAGCAAACAGCTGCTTATCAGTGGTTCACCCCCTCCAAACTGTCTGTCCTCCAAGTTAACCTCTGAGCGCTTTAGAAAAGCACCAATTGGTGTCATGTAGCTGCACTTCACAGTAAATATAAAATTTCTTTCCACATTTATACACAATATAGTCCTTTTTAAAGATATTCATTGAATTTCAAAACTGAATTGAACAAAAGGTCACCTAATAAAATACTCCAAGTAAGACTGAGAGATGTTTTTTATCCACATAATGTACACACACCTGTGTGAAGGAGCAAATCACCATCAGCATCAATACAGAACAGCCTTAGTAAATGACCATGTACCGGCTCCAGCTAACAAAGAAAGCATTAATACAGGACACTTATGGACATTATCCATTTCTTCAGTCCTTAGACTGACCTTAGCCATGTCAATTCCTGACCTAGTTCTAAGCCTAAACCAAATTTGAACCATCAATCACTGTCTCAAGTATCAAGGTCATGTTATTAT
This sequence comes from Paralichthys olivaceus, assembly GCF_024713975.1. Lineage (NCBI taxonomy): Eukaryota > Metazoa > Chordata > Actinopteri > Pleuronectiformes > Paralichthyidae > Paralichthys > Paralichthys olivaceus. The sequence continues at coordinate 1,473,901 of NC_091106.1, forward strand.
CACTCCTGTTGATCTGCCTTAAAACTACATCATGCTGTATGTTCTGCTTGGAGAGGACGCCATAGCCAAATGTATAAATAAGACGTAGGTTAAGAATAGATCTTACTCAACCAAGGATTGGTTCTCAATTCTGGATCACATCACATGTCATTTTTAGGTTTAGTTTTTAGACCTACTTGAAACTTTAGTGTAACCAGCACCATGATTATGTTCAGTTTATGTTCCTGCTGTGTATGCTGGGATATTTCTTCAGATTCAACTTCTACAATCTGCAGATTGGTTTTCAACACAATATGACCCACGTTTTAAACTCCTCTATCCAATGTTACTGTGGCCTTTCTGTGTGTAATGCATTTGTAATCTTTAGTCTAAGTTTAATTGAATTACATAATCAAAGTCAAAGGCATGGTGAGTCACTGGCTGGTATCACTAACACCTGTACATTATCTGCAATATAAGTTGAACTCGTTGTGAGGCTCATAGGTTCCACAGACACCTCCTGCAGATCTGATGCAGACCATTTACCATGATGCATCTGTCACCAACACCTTCCTTCAATTGCGCCACTGAAACAGTCGAGTCATGGAGCTTTAGAAGGATAGAGTATTTCACAATATGAAATTTGACAAGTTGGAAGTTCTTCTGTTAGGACTAGAGTAATAAGTTGTGTGCATCTCAAAAATACAATGTTCTCTTCTCATTGCGATTCTTACAGCAGCAAACAAGGTTGATAAAGATGGACAGGTTACATTGTCTACAGGTGAGCCATGGGAGACACAAGCTGGATAATGACAATGACAAGCACGTGTCTCATAACAGAAGTGAAAATAAAATGCAGTGTGTATTTATTACAGCATTTGTGCAGTCATTGAATGAACTTAGGGTGAGTCAGGCAGTCTGATGGCACTACAGTAGCTCGTGATAAGAACTGAATATTTTATCAGAAAACACACCAGATTTATTTATTTTCGTTTTCCACACACTTTTTTATTATTAAAGAAGAAAGCAGTATTCAACTATAGAAAATGTGTATATGACTACTAGCATAATTATGGAGAATTAAAAGGGGAACTGCTGGTGAAGTCAGCTGTAGTTATCTGCTGAGGGACTCTCTGAGCTCCTCATATGTCCGTTGATCCTACACAAGAAACAAAGCAAAGGCAGAATCACTGCATGTTTCTGGTTCTCCCACACAAACAAAAGGTGAGCAGCTTCATAGAGAACTAAAGAGGGACGTGCCTCCCCCTAAAGCCCTCACAATGCAGCAGAGTGTTACAGGTGACGTGTCCACCTGACTCCGCCTGTCTGCCAACAGTCCACAGTGCTGCTGTTTAAGTCTTATTCCTGGAACTTAAATGATTATCTTCTGGTAGCATGAAGAGCAACCCTCTGTTTAATGTCACTGTTCTGTGTGGAGACGAGTTGGACTGGTTCTCCAGGCAACTTGATAATGAGGATATGGGGACTGTGATCTGATAGACAATATAGCACAGAGCTGCCTGTAGCCAAGTCAAGTCTCATTTCCCGCAGCATGTGGAAAGGTGCCAGATTAATGGACACACAATGAGCCACTGCATTCCACTGTGAGGTGTTCCTGTACAACAAAACAACCACACAACTGTTCTATAAACATGTAAATCCATGATGTGAGTTCTGACAGGAGAATGGAGCTGCTGACTGAACTTCAACAGTTTTAAGGTACGAACTCAAATGTTTCAAAACCTGGCATCAAATGTCTGCTCTGATTCTTCATCCAAATGAGTTTTAGAAGTGTAAAACTTCTGTTTGGACATTTTTCGAGACTTAGTTTGAACTTGTATATATTTCTAAGTAATGTGGTGAACTGTGTACAATACAGTAAATAGTCAAAACAAATATCTAAAATATCAAACACTGCCGAACCTTATCAAACCTCATCTAGTTGGCCTGTTGATTACTGTTGATGGCCTTGCAGCGTGCACTATTTAATTTGTACAGGATCAACTATCCCCCATGAAAGGAGCTGGACAGCACAGGATTTCAGAGTTTCTGTACAGCTTCGCAGCTGTAGGTGATGTGATGTGCTATGCTCCAGAAAAAGAAACATTCACTTTGGATCGTTCAGTTGTGATAAATCAATGAGTCTCATCTAGTGACCATCTGACTCCAGAGAAGATCTGGTGGGGGCTCAGAGCTCTGAGTCACAACTCATATCTGCAACTTGTTTAGTGATTTAAACTAGTGAGGAAGGCTTAAAATACAAGACACAGATTAGATATAATAACTTAAACAAAACAAATCCAATTCTGTTGATATTTACTTCAGTGAAAATTAATTCAGGTGTTACAGGAATCGCTGACTGATCATTTTCTCACCTTTTTGGACACAGATGGTCTAACTTTCTTGAAGGCATCCTCAAAGTTCTGTTTACTGACTCTGATGTGAGCGACAGACCCAGCGGAGCATGTGTGACCTGTGTGAAACAATGAACAAAATGAAATCACTGGATGCAACTATGTCAAGTTAGCGTGAAACACCATCCTATAAATGGTATGATGCTTTCATGTCATGTGAGAGTTTCCAGTTTCCTCAATAAATGGTTTTCTATCGGGCTGTCAGCCCACAGAAGAAACTACTATTCTAAACTTAAGTTGGAGTCAAATCAAGTGCATGCAGGGGCTGTGGTGCATCTTTAGTTGGGGCTGGGAGTCTGGCTACACGAGTCTGGATGAGGTAAACACTTCTAATTTGTTGGACAATTTTATAGATGCCTGCAGTGGCTAAGTGCATTCTTGAGCTTAAACATTGTTTCCATACTCTCAGACTAGTCTAGTCTGTCACACTCAAGGATCTGAGCTGGTGTTCCTGCCCAGTGTTGCTGTCAGTTCTGCAGTCCGCTCCAAACTGAGACCACGACGTCCAAAGGGGAGAAGGAAGCATTGCATGGCTCCAGCTGATCCAAGAGTGAGGCAGTTAGATGTACAAAGAATGAATCCAGTGTTGAATAATGCAGACAGTCACTAAGACACACCGCGTTCAGACATTCAATTTAAGGTTTAAGATTTAAGGTCTGCTTGTTTGTCTACATGTTTAAGCCGTAAACTAAATATACTGTATCATCCCATCTGAAGACTGAGGGCCTGATCTACTAAGATCCCAAATTGCGTGTGCATTATAAAAGATTGCATGTTTGGTTGGTGGGCATTTTGCTGATGATATACTAAAAATGATTGCTCGAATGATAACAGATGCAAACATGGTAGAGGCAACAGTATTTAAATTAGTGTTTTGCGTGTGTTACTGGTTTCCGTCATGGAACATTATGGAGAGCAGAGATCCCATGCACCGCAAGTGCATAGGATCAATGGAAGAGGCAAACAAACATGTTGTTGAGCTACAGCAAAGAAATATAAATATAACTCAGAGAAACACGATATGGGAGAGCATTGCATATTCATTACGGCAAATGTACTAAATGAACAGTGCGCACTGTTAGATCAGCCTGCATAGTTTTTGGCGAGTGAAATCAAGTTTGCACACGTTTCACACGCACAAACAGACCTTAGTGTTTCTGTCCAGGACTGTCTGCCTGAACTCCTAGGATCTTGTTCATGTAACCACTAAACACTCCACATTTAAACATTTATGCACACGCACATTAATATCAGACTTGATGGTGTAACACTGTGCATGAGTATTAAGCTTTTAATATGCTCTAATTTTTAGTGTCTTTGGGACATATTCCTATAAGCCAGAAGTTATATAACAGGCAACTCTGCGTTCTGTGAATAAAAAGAATCAACCCAACCCCCAGTGCACACAATTGATTTGTTTTGTGTTGTACACCAAAATGACTTATATGAAAATAAGCATTAATGTATTAATCATGAACCATTCACAACATTGTAATCCCACGTGTCAAACTGCGCCTCTAACATCAGCAGAGCTCAACAGTGAAGTGAAACCATGGGAATTCTTGCTGATCACTGATTTTAGTCCCACATGACAGTTCAGTCCCATCGTTAAACATCAACATAGTGCAGGTATGCAGAGGTAAGAGTCAGGTTACCAGAGGAGGAAGCTAGAGGATTCTGGCACTTGAGGTAGGCCCTCAGGGCATTAACAGATGCTTCTCTCACTAATGCAGTCAGGTCAGCCCCACTGGATCAAACACACAGAAACACATATTTACACTCTGGATCACACTCATGGATCAATGTCTCAATGTTTCATCATTTTCAATGTTGGCAAGAGAACTGACACTGCAACTTGAGAGTCCAGTTTAAGTATAAATACATGCAAGTGTCAGTCGGTGTTTCCAGCTGGGACTTACGTAAAGCAATCACAGCGCTTATCAAAGGAGATCTCTTCAAGACTGACATCCTGCTCCAGTTGAGGTTTGGTCCCCCCCTGCAACAATCATCAACATCTCTCAGTTCTGACTCATTGGAGAAGGTCAGCATTCAAAGATGGTCTGTGGTGGGGTTAGTTTAGCTTAGCACAAAGACTGAATGCAAGGGGAAATAACTAGCCTAGCCATTTAAAAAAGCAATACCTTAATACATCCTAGTAACACAAGCTTGTTGTAGAGTTGTTTTTCTAGTTGACTGCTGCATGGCCGTTTATTATGTCAATCAAAACACTGGCATCAGGTCTAAGTCTCCTCAGTTACTATCAAATTTCAGAAAAACTATTTCCATGTGGTATTTCAAACCCTGTAGTAGATGGGGTGATCCCTCTTACACAACAAAGAGGTGAAATTAAACATCACATGAAATTCCACCAGAAGCTGTAAGAGGTAACATGGATTAAGTTTCTAAAAGAGGCTGATCAGTGGATAGAGACATCACTTACTAGAAAACTAGTTCAAAAAGCTGCCTGACAAACTGACAACATGGCCAGTGTATGACTCGCGTTTTATTCCAAACAAAACTGGTTTTGAATTAACTTTCTTTGGTGATGAAACATTAATTCAATTCAGTTTTATTTGTATAGTGCCAAATCATAACATACATTATCTCAAGGCACTTTACATAGTAAGGTCAGTTCCTTTTTGCAGGCATTTCAAAGTAATCTTACTGGGATATAAATCTGAACAATTATCTCTTACCCCTTTTTCTCCAGTCACCCCACCAGGCAGGGCATTGAGTCTGGTTCTGCTAGAGGTGTCTTCCAGTTAATGAGGGAGTTTTTTCTCCACAGTCGCCAAAGTGCTTGTTCATTGTGAGAACTGTTGTTTTCTCTATAATTCTCTATAAAGTCTCGACCTTACAATGTAAAGTGCCGGTTGTGGCAGACTTTTTTTCCCCTCCATGGTCAATAAAGTGTTTCCTCAATGTGGTAACTGTATTCACCTTAGTAATAGTAAGCAGGATGGCATGGCGATCTGTTGGAGGTGGCAGGCCCACATACAGGGTTTTATCTAAGCGACCTGGCCTCAGAATGGCAGGGTCAATAATATCTGGAAAGAGACAAAGCAGCAACAGTCATTGAGTGTTTAGAAGATCATTGAATTATGGTTTTAGTTACAAATCCTTGATAGAGGTAAAAAAAAAAAAGATCATGTCCTTCTTTACAACTACTAATAAATAAAATTAAAATGTAAAACTACTACAAAGAAACATTCATTAGTATTACCAGTAAAATCATCTTGAAAAATCAAGAGTTAAAGTACTCCACAGATTAAAAAAAAACACTGACTGACTATATATACGACTTATTAATGAATTAATACTTATGTATCAGCCTTTTACTGCTGCAGGCGGAGATAGTTTTAATTACTTTACAGTGAATATACAGTTTCTATACAGTTTGGTGGAGTGGTTAAATATAAACTGCACATTGAGCATTATTGACAACTAGACACTTAAAGGTTCAGTGTGTAAGATTTAGTGATATCTAGTGGGGAAGACTTCGGTTGTCATAAAAACTCAAAAGGTGTTTAGTTTGTTCAGTCTGGACTAATGTAAAAAACATGGCGGCCTCCGTAGAGAGGGTCCCCTCGATGTAAACATAAAGTATTTAAATATAAACGGCTCATTCTAGGGTAAAGAAAACTACAGTTCATACAATTTAGAAGAAACACACTAGTGAAAACATCACAAGGATTATTTTACATTCAATTTCAGCCAATAGATCCATTTCACCCAAATCTTAAACACTGGACCTTTAACTCTTACTACTGTATAGAGGTCAGAAAATCCTTCATGTTTAATAATGCACTGTAGTATGTTTTCACAAGTCCCACTCCAGTAGCTTATTACACCCCCTAAATCTCTTCTTTGATCATCAAAATGAAATAATGTTGGACATCGGTTTGTCAAGAAAAAAAGGCCTAAAAATAGCTTAAATGCAACTCTATGCCTTCTTTCCTCATTGCATGACGAGGATCTATAAATATGCCAATTCAACCCCGCCCCTGGCTCCCATCCCCACCCACATGGATTGGTTACTTAAAGGGATAGTTTCCCCAGAAATGATAAATCACTGCTTATCTACTCACCACTATGCCGATGGAGGGGTGGGTGTCTCGGGGGTAAACAGTGTTAGAGCAGAATCCAATAAAACTGAAATCTTCAGACGTAATCAAACACTATATGCCTCCATACTGTTCGAGCGGTGTCATCCAAGTGTCTCGTGCCCCTTCATTCATATTGGAAATGAAACATCATCGTTAAGTCATTTATACCATGTTTTAAGCCCAAATGTCCGCTCATATCTTCCGACAAGGTGTGTTCAGGGACCATCGAACGTGCCAACGTCCACTAGCTTAGCAACTTCTTATGGACTTTTAGGCTTAAAACATGGTGTGAATGAGGCCTTTTCAAGTCGGATATGACTGTCGAGGCTTACGGAAACTTAGATGACACAACATGAGCAGTATGGAGGCATGTTTTGTTTTTTCTGTTTTATTATGTCTGAAGATTTGGTCAGTCGTATTAGATTTTGCTTTAACACTGTTTATACCTGAGACTGTTTTGTGAACTGAAACACTTCACCCACCCCTTCATCAACATAGTGGTGAGTAGATAATGAATGAATTTTCAGTTCTGGGTGAACTATCCCTTTAAGTTGCAGATCTCTGGAGTTTAGTGCATGCCCGAAGAACCCTGGAAGCTTGACCCTCAGAGAAGTTCAGCTTTCAGCGGGTCTCTGGTAACCCAGAGGGCATTAAGTCAGACTGACGGTGGATCTGTACCTGGTCTGTTTGTAGCAGCCATTATGAAGACCTGTCGTCGACTCTCTAAGCCGTCCATCTCTGTGAGCAGCTGGTTGACCACCCGCACACTGGCTCCTGACTGCACACACGCACACAGAGAGTATATCATAAGCGATACTTAATGGTAAATGGACTGTATTATTTGTATAGCTTAACTACCACTATACAAAAGCTTTACACTACAGGCCACATTCATTCATCCATTCACACTCACATTCATTGCGCTATACATACAGTGATTCACTAACAGAGCACAGTTCGACATGCAAACAGGATGTTCTGCTGTGGAGAATAAAATAGTTTTTCATTGTACTGCTTAGTCAAATTTTGAAAACCTACTATGAATGAAACAATGAATGATTAAATAAATACAGATATAAAATGGAACAATGTCTTCTAACATGGCTGCCAACTCAGAAATTCAGTCAAAGTTTATCCTACTACTGACACTGTTACAAAAACTGATCATTTAACAGATGACATTCGTCATTTAGTATTAACACACATTTTTTTATAAACAAAAGATGTAAAGTAAGGGATATGAAAGGGAAGAGATGGACTGAAGAGGTATATGACACAAATATGTAAAGAAATTGTACTGTACACTAAAATACTGTTAGTATGTACACACTGGTGATGCATGACGACCATTGATACAACCAAACACGTGTTTTTGTATAGAGATTGTTCTGTTAGGAAGTCCATCCCCCTCACCTCATGGCCTGAGCGACGAGGACACAAAGCATCAATCTCGTCAAAGAAGATGACACATGGAGCAGAGTTGCGTCCCCTCTGGAAGACCTGTCTGACAGCTCGTTCACTCTCTCCAACATACTGTATAAACACAGGGCCACGAGTTAGAGCAAATAACTGGTTCACAACAGCCACCTGTTATTCACAGAGTGCTCAAACAGGGCAGACTTGTTGTTTTTACAATATTTGGTGAAAGTGTGTGATGAGAACAATGAAAACAGGTTGTGGCGTTTGAAAAAAGGAACTGAATGGCAGGGAATAGAGAAACACCAGCTACTAGCACAATGATGTGACAAGAGCAGTACAATTCAATGCACAGACAGCCTCTTCTACATCATGTTCCTGCAGCTCACTGACTCACCATATTGAGCAGCTCTGGTCCCTTCACAGAGATGAAGTTGAGGCCTGACTCATTGGCCACTGCCTGTCGGGAGACAACACAGTGAGACAAAAGAGGAGCCACAGTGACAACTTCACTGTTATGAAAATACTCGAGCTGCACACAGCCTAAAATCACAATATGTAATTTTTACATTATAAAGTATGATGACAAAAGTATGTCTTTCTATCTATCTATTCTCAGCTCTCTTGTCCTATTAATCAAATTTTCAGAGCCACTACTCAGTCTGATTGGGAGATGCTTGATAGATACAGGAGGCAGCTCTGTGAATTACAAAAAACAAACTCCAAAAGAACCAAAATACTAAATACATTTAGGAACCATTTTCAATCCTGTAAAAAGTTTAGTAAGTTGATCAGTCATATAAGACTAGATACTGTAAAATATTGTAGATGGCATTAGAACTGTTCAAAAAGCAGTGTCAACCTTGGCAAGCAGTGTTTTTCCACATCCTGGAGGTCCAGCCAGCAAAACTCCAGATGGAGCACTGAGACCCAGTGCTTTGAATTGCTCAGGAGAACGCACAGGCGCCTGCAGGACACACACACGGTGAATATCATCACAGTCAGTACAAACTAATAGTAAGTATCAAACAACATGTGCAGAAAACCTATTGGAACAATCGATTCAATTCAATTTTATTTGTATAGCGCCAAATCATAATATACATTATCCAACAGTTCGCACAATGAGCAAGCAGTCTATCGATGGATAGACTAACAATGTTTATCAACTAAAAACCTGTTACTAATTCTGAAACACAGAGGGCCCCCAAATTTGACCTGCAAGACTCAATGGTCCCAGCTCATGTGAGATAAAAAGCTGGTCATCTTTTTACACCTGACATTCAAATATGTCCAGAACGCATCTCCTGTGACCACTCGTGATTGAAACTCACTTCCCTGTTCTATATGTGAATAATCACTTACATCATGTGTTTGCAAAGACCAAATGTTGTTTTTACCCAGTCTGAGTTTACACACGAGTCACTGTGTTTGTGAGAGAGCAACACAAAGAGAGAGAGAGATAGTAGGGTCAGAAGGGGCTGAAAGAAACATTGTGCTTTAAAAATGTCTGCTCTGGATTAAGATTTAACCACTTCGACAATAAAAATATTAATCATTATGTGGTGGACACTGAGAAGTGTCCAAATATTTTTGGCTCATTATACAATTGTGGCGTGTCAGAGCACATCAATTGATAAGGAGATTTTTAATATGTGGCCGAGGAAGCATTTGCATTCACACAGCGAAAAGAATGTGGTCACATGCACATGTACTTAGAGCTATCCACTTGTGTGAACAGGGTCTAGGTGATGGATGTTAAATGTGAAGAAGCCTGCTGTTTACCAGTATGGCCATCGTGAGCTCCTCTCTGATATCCTGCAGGGCCCCCACATTCTCCCAGGTGACGTCAGGCACAGTGGCGAAGCCCTCCCTCTTGGCTGAGGGCTGGATACTGGACAAGGAGGCCTGGAAGTCTGACATAAGGATGGACAGGCTGTCCAGCTCTTCCTCTGACAGTGTGTCAGTGGACTTTAGCAGGTGCAGGAGGTGACACAACTCCCCCTGCTGAACCAGCACACAATGCATCAGGACAATACATGGAAACAGAAAATAAAAAGGAAAGTCATTTAAAGGCCACTAAAATTTCAAAAACAGAACTGGTTATTGTTATCACAAGCTAACTGGCAGGTGCTAAGATAATGTTTTTTTGTTTTTTTTTTAAAGTTTAATTTTTATTTCCCTTCACTGTATCAGTCCACATATGATATGTCGGGGAGTCAGGTTTTAACCACTTGATTGTGATGCATTTAATTGCTGCTGTTACCAATATTTGTAAAAGATATTTTTTACTAATATATTATATATTTTTCTTTCATCAATGCCCCTAATATAATGTTTTGAAAGTTTACCAATGAGAATAAAACAGAAGGGCAAAAGACTTATATTATCATGTATTATAAATTACAGTAAATACTGCTCAGCATCAAGCATTAGTATTAACAACAGTCCATCAATGAATCAACCACAACATGGCAGAAGGCAGTGACAGTGCTCCAGTGATGTTTTAGCTTTCAAAGAGGACTAGAGTGTGTTCATGTGCTAAACGAAATGTGTGCGTGTACATCTGATAATACATGTGTATCAGTACATGCTGAACATTTAAGCATATCTTAACACTGTGATGATACTGATAATTTATGTTACTGTCATCGTGATATGAACATCTCAACGTTTCCTACTGAAAAGGGAGTTTTAGGTGTTGATGAAGTTCCTCATACCTGCAGCTGACTTTGTCCTGACTCTTCCTGAGGTACTTGATTCATGTCTGTTGTCTGCTCTCTGACTGCTCCTTCTGTCACAGCAGCCTCAGTGTGAACTTTGGTTGTTAACAATGCAGTAGTAGCAATTTGGTTCTCGCTCTGAGGCCACCCTCTCATTTCCAGCAGAGCCCTGTTTACAGCAGTCATGGCAGCTTCGCGGCACAGAGCCATGAGGTCAGCCCCAACGTATCCTGGGGTGAGGCGGGCCAGCAGCTGGTAGTCAAAGTCCTCCGGCAGCTTCAGCTTTCGACACAAAGTCTTCAAGATCCTGACAAAGCATAATGCATTCTGTTTAAACACAATTAATTCCCAGCAATTTTCACAGATCCCTCCACTTTCAAAGACGGAAGAATCTACTGGAATATTTGGTTATGAAATATGCAGCTGTTTGTATATATAATGAATAAAGTCATCATCGTTTCCATTGTCAGCTATACTATCCAATGAAAAATGTATAATAAAAACTGTTCAATCAATTTGCCTTATAGGTCTTAATCTCTACGAAGTGCAACATCCTCTGTCCTTAACCCTCGACTCGAGTGAGGAAGAAAAACTAAAATGCATAAACTTCAGGGAGAGTCACAAGTGAGGAATTCCGCTCTCACGAATGTCTGTGTAAATGGGAATTTAAAAACCTGTTCCTGTCACCACTCTTCATCGTTGGTCAAACTACTGCTGTGGCTGTAATAATAATGCCTGTTTGGAATGGGCTGTTTTCTTGGCCTGTGGTAATGCTCTGGAGTCTACTTCTGAATTATTCCTGGTCATGAGTGAGTTTACCTCAAACAGGGCTACAATATACTGTCACTTTTTATGAGAGCTTTTTATAAACAATCTATGTTTCAGAGTGAAGTTAGAAAACCTTGTGTTTATCCTACCTGGTTTATATGCAGTGGAGATTTTATAGTTAATGTTGTTCTTTAAATAAACTGAATTTTGTGGGGTTTGTATACAGTATAAGTTTGAATAATTACTAAACTAAATATTAATAACTGCTGTTATTTAATTCAATTTTATTTTATTTGTATAGCGCCAACTCATAATAAACATTATCTCAAGGCACTTCACATAGAAGGTCAAGACCTTAAAATTGTATTAATACAGAGAAACCCAACAGCTCCCACAATGAGCAGCACTTTGGTGACTCTGGAGAGAAAAACTCTCTTTAATGTCAGCTATTTCAGAGGTCTGTTAAGCAATCGACAAAATCTTCAGACCTAACTTCACAACTTTTCAAAGTAAAAGCTCTACAATTCAGCTTGATATAAAGAATGCAGCAACAAAACAAACACCTTCGTACCATTTTTAGTGGTCTCGCTTTTCATCTCTAAATCTTTCTTTAAGTCCCTTGATTCTATTCATTCATATATTTGGTTTGGTAAACATTGCGGAAAACCCAATGTTACAATTGTACTACTTGCCCTTAGGAATCTGCAGTCCACCTCATACTCATTGTGCTCTTGATTCCAAAATAAACATGACTGAATCTATTGATTAATTACCACAAGGGCAACATTTACCATCATGATGCCTTTCTCTATGATAATCTATGGCTGACCTGAGACGAGCTGCTTCATCAGGGATCCCCAGGCAGATCTCTCTATCAAAGCGTCCAGCTCTGCGGAGGGCAGGGTCCAGGGAGTCTGGCCTGTTGGTGGCGCCGATGACCAGGATCTGAGCTGTCACGGTCAGACTGTTCAAGTCTGCCAGAACACAAGCAACAGTAATATGTCATATCCTCAATCATTTCATTAGTGGTATCAGATTTGGCGTAAGTGAGAGTGAGACTGTAAGTGGAACGACTCTGTGTTACAGTACAACTAAGATCTGCACTGGGGAAACATACAGTTGATGAGATAAAGATAATGAATGTGAGAGAACATTTTACAGAGTCAATAATTAAAGTCCCATAGAAGAACTTTATCACACAAGTTCCGTATATTAATTAAAATCTAATCTTAAAACTAATTTCATGGAAAGGTTATTTAAAATGTCCAAAAGTATATTTAGACCAACTGACAACCTATGTTCAGCTACGATCCAGAAGAGAAGGAATCTAAGACTTTAAATGTTTTTCTCTCGTTTTTCTCTCACAAACAAAGGGTTGCTCTGTTTGGGCCATCAGTCTGACCTCTGCTGATTAGTCAATGTCCGCTCGCAGTAACTGATATATTTAACATGGTTACTAGTTAATAATATGATAATAAGTGGCAGTATCGAGACACTTCTTCATGTGACTGTGACGGCAGTGTAGCATACCATCCATGCAGGTTAGCAGCTGGGCTACAATCCTCCTCTCCATGTCTTTAGAGGCCACCTCTCTCTTAGGGGTGATGGCGTCTATTTCATCTATGAACAGGATGCATGGAGAGGAGCTCTGCAAGGGAGAAAAGAGCCAATGATGTTCAGAGGGTAGGAGATGGTCAACATGATTTGTCAAATCAGTAATACCACTTCTACTGAAACAGCAATACCAGTCCCTGTGCTTGCTTCACCTCCTCTAGTCGCTACTGTTTTGTTGAGACCTCTAGAATGATGAATAGATGAAGAGCACTACTGACCACAGCCAAGTCGAACAGCTCTCTGAGTTTCTGTTCAGATTCTCCGGACACTCCAGACACCAGCTCCGGAGCCGACACCTTTAGCAAGGGCAGCTGCAGCTCCTGAAAAACACAATCACATCACTTCATCAAACAAGCACACAAAATACACACAAGCTTTTCTGATACCCTTCTTACTGTGATGCGATGGTAATAAACATGAAACAAACAGCAAATCTCAGTTAATATGCAACACATCTCCTCACTCCTCCTCCTTAGCTTCTTCATTCAACATGATGCATACTGTGCTCTTCCTCCTACAAATACACCACAACACTTTGACTGATGGATCATGATGTTGGATGGCTAATCAGAGATTGTGATTGTGATCATGGCGGCAGCTGATCGTAGCGATGCTACTGCACACCCTGCACGTACCCTTGGGGGAGAGTCTGTAGGCGGTGTGTGTTTGCAAACGTGAATGCAGCTCTAGAGGGGGATAACAGATGACTTTTAGGCTAAAAACATGCTGTAAATAACGCGTTTCGAGGTGAATTTGAATAGCAGGGCTTATGGACACTTGGATGACATCACAGGAGCAGTATGGAGACATTTAATCTTTCTTTCTATTGTTATATACATTTGAAGAGGTGGTCATGATTTACTTCAATTGCATTGGATTTGGCTATAATGCTGTTTACCCCAAAAACTCCATAAGTGTTTTTTGGACTCAAACACTTCAACCAACCCTCCATCGACACAGTGGTGAGTAGATAATGAGTGAATTTTGATTTTTCAAAATATCCATTTAAGGGTGGCTGTGGCTGAGGGGTTAGAGCAGTCGTACTCTAACCAGAAGGTTGGTAGTTTGATCCCACTCTTCCCTAGTCTGCATGCCAAAGTGTCCTTTCTATATAAATACAGACCATTTACCATTTAAGCCCTATGAGTCAAATTGTGATTTGTGAATATAGGCCATACAAATAAAATTGATTGATAGATAAATATTTACAGACCTTTCCATTATGCTAAAAAATGTTTCTTCTAATCAATGTTGTAAATATTGTAAATTTTTTGATGTGTTCAGCTACACAAGGCATTTATTGCACTTTTGTCCGTCCTGGGAAAGGGATCCCTCACATGTGGCTCTCTGAGGTTTCCACATTTTTTTCCCCTGTTTTTTGGTAGTTTGCCCCTCATAGAACAAAAACTGCTGCTAATAGATGCACTGTATGAATGTTTGTGTGAATGGGTTAAAAAAGCGCTATATAAATACAAAACCAAACCATTTAAGGACAGAGGCAGTGGCACATTGTTAAGCCCGATGAGACAATTTGTGATTGGTGAATATGGGCTATACAAATCCAAATAACCAACCAAATCTAGGTAACAAAGAATCAGTCAATTATGTGTTATCACAGGTTCATGTCTACTCATTGTGTTGCTGAATAAAGCTGCACAGAGGAACAGTACTTACACCAGCCACAGCCTGGGCTAGCAATGTCTTTCCACAGCCAGGAGGTCCATGGAGGAGGAAGCCCCTTGGAGGAACCATTCCCAGATGTTGGTACACCTCTGGGTGACGCATGTGGATCAGCAGCTTACACACCTCCTGCAGTAATGTGAAATAATAAAGTGAAAATTACAAGTGCATAACTCATGCAAAAACACTTCTGAATTCAATTGAATAGAAAAAGGGATATCTCCTGGTGAAAAAGCGCTGACACACGTAGAAGACACAGACGTCAAGAGAGCTTGTGGTTATAAGAGCTGATGTGTCCGCCTGCATATAGCGATTTGTTGCTGTTTATTTTAATACATGTCAATAACTATGTTTCTTTTTTCTCCCATAGTCCCTCTCTGTCTTTCTCTCTCTCATTGCAGATATCTCTGACTCCAGAACTGCAGGAGAACTATTATTATTATTACAACAACAATACTTATTAGTAATTAATTATTATATAAATTGTTGCTGCTATCATTAATAATGACTAACTTCTTTACACTGTTATTGTTTACATTAGAACTAGTCAGAACTGATACCTGATGGTGCTCAAGTGATATTATGATTTGCAGGCTTTAAAAACCTCTGCCTTTTACCACAAAAGAAAACTTGTTACAACTACAAACCAAGCAGGAAGATTGAAGGTTACTAACCGTTAATGTGTCTTCATTACCTCCTACATCGTCAAACTTCAGAGTCGGATACTGCAGCTCAGGTAACTTGGATTTAGCTGGGGGAAAAAAATCATCAGAAAAACTAAAATTACTGCCCTATGGTTATAAGACTCTGCCAACCAGCGCAGTTTCAGTTATGAGTTTCAGACTCATATGAGGTCACCGTGACCTTCACTTGTGTCCAAGTTCAAATTTGAGGCAACGTGACAGTTAAATTGAAATTGAAATTCCCTCAAGGTGTTGTTGAGATATTGTGTTCACTAGAATTGGATGTAAGGGCGGATGTAAAAAATCTGATGTTACAGACAAAGTCATCTTAGGTGAATTGAGAACATATTTCCTTATGACAAAACCATCGAAGACATCCTTCGAATAAGCAGTCCTTCAATGTGGCCTTTCCATTCAAAGCTCAGTAAAGATTCAGTTTTATTGTGGTGTTTAATACTACGTTAAGAATATTTTATAGTTACACAAGACAACTTTACCTTTTTTGGCCAAGGTTTGAGGCTCGGCTGTCTCAGTTGAGCTCTTTGCCCTTTTTTTAGACTTCCTGTGAGATTTCTCAGGCTCCAGCATGGACACGTCTGTCTGCTGGTGACAAAAGCACACAGCAGTTGAGCCTCTGAGATTTCTTCCCATGCAAAATAACAGCTTACTATGTTTACATTCAGATGTTCAAGAAAGGAATTCAAGAAGATACAATCTAAAAAACTAATATTTTTGTGACATTTCTAAAAGCTGATGACAAGAACATAGTTAACACTTATTTAGAACTGTCTGAAGATCCTCGATATAAGTACACAGACTTTCTCTCATTGGGTACATACATTTGTTGCTCCACTTTTTGGCTCCTCATCACACAGGTCAATGAGGATGTTGCTTTTCTCTGGGCCCCTCCCTTTATCAATGAACCAGCCTCCTGTGGAAACCACAGTGCCTGCACTGGGAGGGGGGGTGGCTGTGCTGACATCACTGCTTGCAGAAGGCTGATCTCTCCTGGGTGAGCAGGTAATGGAGTCAGGGTTTCCCTTCCGATACAGAGATGTAACAGAGCTGTTCATGTGGTTGATGGGCTGTGGACAGCAAAAAGGAGTAGTATGGAACAGTTAGAGCTCATTGTCAAAAGGTGCTGTGCCAACAACAGTCCAACAATTGGGAAATGTGCATGTTTTCCATCTATCCCTGAGTCAGACGACTGGATATGCATTTTATCTCAGTGCATGGATAGGTCCAAGATGTGTTTAGCCTGAGTCACGAAAACTAGGAAGAGAAATTAACTGCAAGTCTACCTCTATCAAGACCCGGAAATTCAAGCGCAAGAGTTAGATTTTGTTAGTGTTCTAATTGCCAAAATATTTTTTATTTAACTTGCATTAAACTAAATTAAGCAGCAAAAATAATCTGAAATTCATTTGTGAAAGTTCTGGCAATTTTGTCTTATTTACAGACAGAATCGTACTTCCCTTTAGTTTAATCATTGTGTGTATTCAAACAAAAATCCAGAACCGGACTCAGATTTAAATTCTGTATTTAACGCTTTGTGCAGGGTTGGTGGAGCTGAGGCCCTGTTCACACCTGACATCCGTACTGAGTGATCCAATCACAAATGGTTAGCTCTAAGCACAGGCATGAACACACCCAACACATGTTGAGAATACATTTGAGATTGGATCAATCAGACCAAATTCGGAGGTGATCTAACCTTCACATTATTTCTTACAGTGTTTTCCTGAATATGTTCAGTGTCAGACGACTCCGCTGAGCTGCTGCTGCTGCCTTCACTGTGAACACACACATTTGTAAAGCATTAGTTGTGTATTTAAAGGGACAGAACCAGCACAGGAGAGAGGACTGGTTAAACACCTGAGGTCAAGGACATGAGCTGCTTTCAGACCTGCACTGAACTCCGGAGAATATCCTGACATTCTCCAGAGGGGCTAAATGTGAGAAAGCAAATGTCCAAGTGAGAGGTTCTGGACTTTCTCCACAGTTTCTTCTGTCAGCCACCTGATAAAACTCAGGAGAATGTCAGAGAGAGACTATGTAAGAATTCAGATGGAGATCCATCTGAGGATTCACTGCGAGTGAGTGTGTTGGGTAAGCATCTAACATGCAACAAACGCTAACATGAAAAAAAAAAAAAAACAAAACAATACAAATATCTCAGGAAAATACCACTGAAGATGTCCACAGAGTTTTGGCAACATCGGTGTCGATGTGCTGTAAACAAAAACATGTGATCTCTGCAGAGGAATTAACACGTTACGCTTTGTTGTTCATGTGTGAAAGGCAAACTCTGGAGAGAGTCCGGACCCACTTGTGTGGACATTCTCCGGAGTTCATGTCTGAAAACAGCTATAGTTTTGCTGGTAAGCAGGGATGCTTTACCCATTGTCGTTGCGGCTGTGCTTGGCTCTCTTAGACAAGTGCTTGCTCTCCAGATAATTCAGCCCAGATTCCTTCATGATTGCTTCATACACTAGGAGACATAGATGGAAAAGACAGATCGGATCACACTACATTATCCAAAAGAAGAGTTTGATCATAAAACTGTAAGGTACTGGTCTATACAGAGAGCAGCGGAGACCATGTGTCTCATTATTTGTTTTCTCTGAGTTACAGAATATTTCTTATAAGGTCTTACCTCTTGTAATGACATGATGAATATTTCATTATGATTAAAAAACTAAAACCTGCAGTCCTATTCTTTCCAATTTGAACTTACAGTTCAAAGAATCTGTTCTAGAGCCTCTTACCTTTCTCTATTTGGATCCTGAAAGCTGTCTTGTTTCTTCTGCCGTACTCCATTCTATAATACACACACCATAGTATCTTTAGCACCAAAATTACATTCACATCATTACAAACTAACTAAATTCATAAGAGAGGTGTACAGTGGTCACTTTATTCTCATTTTGAGGTCTGTAGTTTGTGAGGTTTAAAAATTATTTTATACGGAGAGGGGTTTAGCCTGATGCATGTCAATGATGGTAGAGGTGTTGATTTAATGGATATTTTCCTGAACAGACATAGGTAAGCTTTGGTAAGTGTTCTGTAGAACTTACCTGTGTAACTTCTGAAGTTCAAGGGCCATGGCTGAAAGGTCCACATATTCACGGTCGCTGGACGCCAGATACTGAAAATACAAAGCACCATAAAACTGGGCCAGATGGCCGAGACTGACATCACATACTCCTACTAAGGCTAGCACTTTGTAAAGTGGGTGCCGCACAAATGGAGGAGGCTTGAGCCCTCCTGCACCAGCCTCAAGTTTGGTTCCAACCTTTGCTGCACCAGTCTTCCTCACTTCATGCGTACACTGTCTTATTAATACAGACAAAAACTAAAAGATTCAGTCTCTGGTCACTCTGATCATCATCAAAGACCATTTTATAGTGTTTTGGGTTTGCATCAGTAATTCCTTTGTTTTTCCTTCTCATTGGTTTTAGTTCATTTGCAGTGTGACTTCTTCAATATAAAGTACCAGATGCATCTTAGCACACATTCGTACCAGTTAGTGTAGGAGGTTAAAGGTACAGTGTGTAGAATTTTGTGATATCTAGTGTTGAAATTGCATCTTGCAGCTGAATACCTCTCATCTCACCCTCTCCTTCCAAAAATGACAGAGAGCCTGTGGTAGCTTCAGTTGTCATAAAAACTCAAAAGGTGTTTAGTTTGTCCAGTCTGGACTAATGTAAAAAAACATGGAAGCCTCCGTAGAGAGGACCCCCCTCGATGTAAATATAAAGTATTTGAATATAAAGGGTCTTTTCTGGGTTAAAGAAAACTATAATTCATACAATTTAGATGAAACGAACTAGTGAAAACATCATGAGGATTATTTGTACATTAAATATCTGCCAATAGTTCCCTTTCACCTAAATCTTACACACTGGACCTTCAAATATTGTTAAAAAGGCAGATTGATCTGTGAATTTTTCCTGTTGATGCATTCATGTGCTATAGTGTCTGTTGACAGAGCGTCTCCATTCAGACATCACTGTGATGAAAATTCACCTTGGAAGACAAATACTTGTTGGTCTTGTTATCCTTTAGACAATTGCATTGAATGATAAATGAATGTTTATTAATTTCTCTAAAAAACAGATGATCAGGTGTGTGTGTGTAAGAATACTACTTCTCTGCTTTTACTAAACTCAGATAACGTAAACAGTTCTATCTATGCTGCAAATGGAGCCGTGGGATAGTGAGGATATAAACTTTACCTGCTCCACTCTCTGTCTGAGCCGACTGTCCACCAAACCACCACCTCTGTTCTTCATGTCTGTGCTTCTCTCAGTCTGCAGGACACATAATCACAACACATGACATCATGAGCGCTTCACACGCTGTAAAATAAAGTTCTACTTTAAATCACTGCTTCACAAAACTGCTGCTGGCTTCATCTGCAAACAGTGTAATTGCAGAAGAAGTAGTGAACGATCACTTCCACATACAACTGCACAACAGCCCAATGCATAGAATTAAATGATACCCTTAATTATGTTATTTCACACTTAACAAGTCTTCTATACATTATGAGAGTACTTTATCAACGAGGTCATATATACAGTTTTAGTATCAATTGGAGTAAAACAACAACAAAAAATACAAAACAACCAATCAGGAGAGTGCACAGAGAAAAAGAAAATGTCAGAACCACTGTAAGGTCTGTTTATAAAAGCACAATGAACTGTGGAATCCTGGGATGTGAAATGTAAAGAAATATTTTGACAGACTTTGTCTTAGTGTTTTCCTTTCACAGTGTGATGATAGTTTGTTCTCAGAACATTTGTTAGCTACACACACACCCACAGAGGGTGAGACAGAGAGAAACAGAGAGAGAGAGACAGACAGACACACACACACACACACAGAGAGAGAGAGAGAGAGAGAGAGAGACAGAGACAGAGAGAGTGAGAGAGAGAGTGAGAGAGAGAGAGAGAGAGAGAAAGACAGAGGGTGAGACAGAGAGAAACAGGGACACACACACGCACACAAACATACGGAGAGAGAGAGAAAGACAGAGGGTGAGACAGAGAGAGAGAGAGAGAGAGAGAGAGACACAGAGGATGAGGATGGGGGGGGGGCTGCTTACCTCAACACCACCATCACCTTCGTCCACAACTTCTGTGTTGAAGTGTCTGAAAACAGTTCGGTATCCGGCAACGTGACCGTAAACACACACACATGCACACACGCCGCTCAACCCGGAAGAGAACAGTAGTGTATCCGGTGGAGGATTTTCAAATTAAAACCGCGGTTAAACTGCACATGGCAACCAGCATGCATCAAGTCAGTCATTCATGACGAACTGTGTCAGTCAAACATCCAAACTTACGATCTTTGAGCTCTAATTCATTATGATATTATTTCAGATGGATCACCAAAACACAGAGGGAGTGAATTTAAAGAGACTACAATGATCATGGACAAAAACATAGATTTTTGTAATTTGTGGGAAAAGTTGGCCTTTTGTTAGTGGAGTCAGAGCTGTCTTGGAGCCAACCCTGCCTGTCCTCTCTTTACTATTGTCCTTCACCTCGATGGACAATGTGCGGAGGTCCAGAAAAGATGTGGAGGAGAACTCACTGTTTGCATTTAAGGAGCCTAAATGCACTACAGGAATAATCCACTGGAAGAAAATTCACATGAACGCAATTCCAAGAGCAACAGTTTTATTAGAGCTAACTAACCTGTTGGTACATATTCAGAGAGAATGAAAAAATTATGTGTCATGGGTCCATTAGTCCAATAGATGGACAGACTGAAATCTTACACACTTAAACTTATGTTGGGCATCAAAGGAGGAAGAATTATTTCAGTTGCACCTTTAGGGTTTATTCTTATCTGATCAGACACGTCCTGTTTCAAAAATATGCAGAAAAACTAGTCCATGCCTTTGTCACATCCAGACTTGATTATTAAAATTCCTTATTATCAGGCTCCAGCAGTAAGTCATAAAAGACTCTGCAGCTTTTCCAAAATGCTGCAGCACGTGTCCTGACAAGAACCAGGAAAAGAGACCACATTTCTCCTTTATTAGTTTCTCTAGGCTTCCTGTTAAATTTAGAAAAGGATTTAAAGTTATCCTCCTCGCCTAGAAGGTCCTTAATAATATGTCCGCATCATACCTTAAAGAGCTCATATTACCGTCCATATCACCCTACTAGAGTACTGAGCTCCCAGAATTCAGGCTTATTTTTCCTTAAATTCTATCTCCCAGTTTCAGTTCGGGAGACAGACACCCTCTCTACGTTTAAGAGTAGGCTTAAAACCTTCTTTTTTGATAAAGCTTATAGTTAGAGCTGGTCCAGGCTTGCTCTTAGTTATGCTACTATACGTCTAGGGGACGCATCATGACACATAGAGCTTCTCTTTCCCACTCTCCTTCTTCATCACATTGATACATGTTTCTGACTACACTTCTCCACTGGAGTCCTTGTGCTGTATTGTTTACAGATCCAGGATCGCAGCTGTGGCTGAATGGAGGATTGTGATTTGGGGAGACAAATTGTGATTTGTCAGTATGGGCTATACAAATAAAATGTTATTGGTTGAATGATTTACATTCTCAGACTCATCTCAGTTAATGGATGAGAAGCCCAGTTTATCTCAAGGTTTTCTTAATTCATTTCAGTGAACCAGGCCTTTGCTCTCACTTTCATTTCCTCATTCGGTTGTTTGGCAGCCTGTACTTCCTCATTCTCTCTCTCTCTCTGTCTCTCTCTCTCTCTCCCTCTGTCTCTCTGTCTCTCTCTCTCTCTCTCCGTCTTACTGTCTGTGTGGAAGTAATGCAGGACGGCAAAGGAGCAGGAGAACAGGCCGAGGCTTCTCGCCTGGAGCTTTATGAGGATTATGTGAAGTGTTACAGTGACACGTGTCCGGAGGTTCAGCCTTGCCATGATGTGCAGCTGCAGAAGAAGGTGGCTCAGTATCTGCTCAGGGAACCGACACCTCCAGGAACTTTCACTGTGTTCCCGTTCTACCAGGCTGTAGCAGAGGCATGTGGCCCTGTGAGCACCGACTGCAGGAAACACCTGACAGCCTTCATCAGAGCCACTGAGCTGCTGGAGACCCTCTGTGTCAACCTCTTCCTGCAACCATGGAGGAAGGAATTTAAGACACTGAAGGTAAGGCCTTTTCTTTCTTTCTGCCTTTCTGCCTTTCTCCCTTTCATTCTTTAGTTCTTTCATTCTTTCTGTCTTTCTTTCTCCCTTTCATTCATGACAACTAATTCATAGTTTAATATATTAGAATTTTGTACTTTCACACAAGGTTTTTCTTTTGGAATTAAACTTGAGTAATGTTTCCAAAAAGTTTGATGAGTTGTCCCAGTTCCTGGTTCTGTAGATGTGGTAGAAAGAGGAAACACCTAAAAGAACGAGACAATGAGGGAATGACCCAGCGAACAAGTAATGACACATTTAGGAGATTAGAATATGAGTGTCATAAAACCCTATTCATTTTTCTGACAGTTGAAGACTTTATAAAGAGTTTGTAGTTCATTTATGTCGTTAGTGTACTCCAGAAGCTTTGCTGGAAGTGAATGATTTAACAAAATTCAGCATATATAGCTTTTATATGTTAGTGGGATCATTAAGTGTTTTTGATGTTGCAAACTTAGACAGTTGGTTGACGGCAATATCAGTCGTATGTATTTCCTTATCAGCACTTTGAAGCAAGCTTTCAATCTATTGATATATTACTCAAATATTTCATAATAGTTTTCTGTGGAATGTGTGATCACGGTCCCCAGAGGATAATGCTTTCTCTAGTGCCACCTACAGGCACTGGGAAAGAATTCCATTCTTGATATGTAACTTGGACATATTTCTTTAATGACCAATGACAAATAATTAAGACAATCTCATAATATATGAAACTGTGTCTGTGTCTTTTTTAGACTTTCACTGGTCCATTTGTTTACTGTCTTCTACCAGTTCTCAGCAGTTCTACCATTCAGTCAGTACTGGCTTCTATTGGCTACCTGCCGCACACTGACAGCCCACAAAGGTATGAACAAGGAGAAGAATCAGGACGAGACAAATGTCCTGAGCATTTTGGATCACTCACCGTGTTTTTTGTTTTCCTCTTTACTGTTTATGGATGTCAGTGAGTTCAGACTCTGTGAGGATGCTAACCCAGACAGAGCCATACTGATGGGCTTCGAGCTCCTGCTGGCCAGGTTGGAGTGTTACCACCTCCTGGAGCTCCTGGAGAAGGATCAGCTAGGACCAAAGGTAAGATCATTATTAAAGCATGTTTCATATTTTCAATACTATTGTCCAATATATTACAGTTATGTAGAATTCTGCTTAATTTAAAGTACCAGTGGGAATTCTTATGTAATTAAAACCTATTGTGATGTATCCAATCCAAGGGCTGGACATTTCTTTTCTGCCAAATTTACCCAAATCCATCGCAGGATGGCTTTTATCGGGATGAAAAAAAGTAAGATGCATCATTTGGAGACAAACTAAGAATCAATAATTAAGTGCAATAAAAGAAAGTCAAAGGATAAATATAGTTCCAGGCTGCATTGAGCAGAATACAACTATGACAGCAGTTGGCTTTCAGAAAAGGAATGGGTTGAAAAAAGATACAAATAAATTATGATCCTCATGATATTAAACATTCATATTGAACTACAGTGTGAATGTAGCTCATTACCATGTAATATGGACACAGTAACACTACACATGACAGTTACAATCCCACGTTGCAGGAGTGGCTGGAGGTTCTCCAGAGAAGAGTGGGGCCTACAAAAGTGGAGGAAACCACAGGAAAGGAGACACCAATGGGGCAAAAGGAGGAGGAGAAAAAGAAGGAAGAAGGAGATGGAAAAGAGGTAGGGCAGAGTGCAGAGAGCTGGTAAACTGTGTGGATGAAAGACAGAGAAGGAGCTGAGACCAACAGAGAAATCAATAACAATATCAGCTGCAGTATGTACTGAACTCAGGTGTTTTGCTTTTTCAGGTACCTGTGAATTCAGGCCCCAGGCCTCCAGTGAGACCCAGGGGCATGCCTCGACACCAGCGTCTTATCAATGCAGACCGGTCTATTTTGGAGATGCAGAGAACTTACCCTGATCTGGCCTTCAGAGGCCGCCTTCTGGTACCAGACAAACCTCAGCCAGCAAAACGCAGCCGAAGCAGCAATAAAGTTATTCATACTGCCAGTGGTCATGGCAGCGATAGCAGTAAAGTTCCTGAGATCCCCAAAAGAGATGGTATCAAAGACATCAGTACTACTTCTACAATTATCTCTAGTAAAAATGATGAAGGCAAAGCTGATAACATGTTGAGTGATGATGGCAGAAGTAATGGTTGTGATGATAACCCCCCTGGAAACACCACCTGCAGCAGCTGCAGAGACACTGATGGAAACAGAGACATTTCCCTTCACGTCACATTAAGACCTGTAATCACAGGAGAGCAGGACCTGAAGCCTGGAGAGAGCTCGCCCACAGTAGATCCCTCAGCCGCAGGTAACATACACACACACACACACACACACACACACATACACACAAACACACACACACACACACACAGACACACACACACGTAACACACACACACACACACATGTAACACATGCACATCTCAAAAATTAAATAATAGTGTCTTTACGTCTAAATCTGTCTTTTCTCTTCTTGTAAAATGGTTTCAAGAGTTGAGTATAAATTCTGCTATTTGAATGACCTATGCTGACCATTTTTTATCTCTCGACAACAGAGAGCAGGCTGTTGTCATGTATTTCCTTGTTGAGCTGATGGTTACTGTTAACTCTGCCATGGGTGCAGGACACACTAGGCAGCTGTAAACACCAGTAAACAGTTTACAGTTGCCTCCATAGCTTTGTGTTTTTACAGAACACAGGTAGATATGAGGAGTCAAAAGCTCCTCACATCTGTTTCACTGAGTCACAGCAGATGCTGTGTGATGATGTTCCGAAGACATTGCAAGGCCAATAAATTCTGCTTTGATGGATATAATTGCTTTTCAAAGCCCAGTGCATTGTATGTGTAGACAGTAATCTACTGTGACAATCAATAAAATAAATAAATCAATACACCATAACATGTCTATGTACAAAACATCTAATTGGCTAGTTGGCTTAAATCCTATATTACAATATATGCAACTGTATTAAGAATTAATTGGCAAAGACTTCATGAATAAAACAGCATGACAGGAATGTTTGTGCCATATTAGCAAATTAGATTCTGGACAAATCAAGATACTTGCTTCTTGCTGTACTGGAAATAAATAACACCCAGTTTTCATCTGATTCTAACAGGCACACAAAAAAAGAGACTGTCCAGACCACATACTGCTTCTCTGAGCTCCATGGATGAGGAGCAGGAGTTGATGGAGCTAGCAGAGAGGATGAGGGTCCAGCTCCATGTGCAGGAAACCAATGAGGAGGTGATTAGAAAAGAAGACAACAAAAGAGGAGATAACACAAATAAAGAAGGGAGGAAGAATAAAAGAAAGATAAGCACAGAGGGGGAGGTAGAGGAGCAGGACCTCATGAAACCAGTGGTGGAGACAGGTCAAGCACTGAGCTATGATGCAGGTAGAATCACCAGAACCTCTCAGCCTGGTCCTGCATGGATGAAAGAGCAGAAGCAGACCGCCATGTGTCACTGTTCAGAAGGACAAGAAAAAGAAACAGAAGAAGCAGAAATCAGTGGAGAGGAGGAGCAGAACTTTGTCATTGTGGAGCTGTGAAAAGGAATGAAATCCCCTCAAGGTTCATTTGCATATTTGTTTATTACAAAGATCTGCTCTGCCACCCTCAGGACTTTCCTCAGCTGCTTTGGGTGCAGTTGTTAGAGAGAGGCCTCACCAGTGCACACTCACATTTGGCTCTTCAATCCCGTAAATGTTGTAAACATTGTTATTTGGTTGATGTGCTCTGTAACACGTGACACCTATTGCACCTCTGTCCATACTAGGAGAAGGATCCCACACATGCTACTCTCTCTGAGGCGTTTTTTCTCCTGATAAAAGGGTTTTCTGGTAGTTTTTTATTGAGGATTAAGGACAGAGAATGTTGTACCTTGTTAAGCCCTGAGACAAATTGTGATTTGTGAATATGGGCTATTTAACTAAAGATAGTTATATCTACCTTTACTGGTGTTATGGACAGACTTGTGTTGACCACAACATAAATGCAATGCAGTTCATGCATTTCCTCAGGTATTCATTTTGAGTTGATTTCAGATGTTCATGAGCTGTTTTAACAGCTCGAACAAATACTGATTTTCTCACTTTAAAATTCTACAATCTTATTTTAATTCAGAAATAAAGAAAAAACAGAAAACATATCTGTGTATCAAAGCTTTGTTTTGATCTGATGATCATTCAGATTTGTCTGGTGTCTCTGTTTATAAGATGAAATAGTTCAAATTAACTCCAGATGCAACAACAGTGAAGAATTCCTGACATGCTGCAGTGTTCATTATCTAACAGTGTCATATTTCATAATCAGTCAGAGGGACCAAACCAGTACTTTTACTCTAATACTCCATACTACAGTTCACAGCAGTTTCTGCTAAAATGCAGGTTCTGTAGGATTATTCATACAGGACTTAATGTGGGAATTCTGACATAGCTTAAGTAAAGGTATAAATCAACAGACACGAGAAAAGATTTATTGTCTTGAGCCAGTATACAACTGGATCCATGGACAAAATACAAAAGAAATTCACAACTAAACTTCCAGGGAATTTTGAATTTTGACAAATGGATTGCCATCCTCCAAAGCCACAACACATCAGCCAGAGGGGTGTTTTACCTCCAACCACAGAGGAGCTGCTGCAGACACAAGTCTATACAAGGTAAAGACGTTCTCTCTGTTGGCCTCTGGTTTAGATATTGTAATGTTGTGATATAGCCAAAGTGCCTATTTCTGGTTTCAATGGCTGCTGAGTTCGTTCAGTGGCTGTTTGTAAACAGTGCATATTCCTAAAATGACTATATTGAGGTATTTGGTTGTGGATTGTGATATTTGACTTTGTCTATCTCAACCAGCCCTAATATGTCTTCTTACTTATCACTTTGCCTGCTCATTTATTTGACATCACTCTTTTTGACTGTAAAGAATTTCGTTAATCCGTTAAGCCATTTGGATTTTGAATGTACCTAAAGCTTTTATCAATTACAATCAATGTATTGGCAACTAAAAATATGTTTTATGATTGATGTAATAAAGTAATTACATTTGATCTCACATTGACAGTTTACCTAATGAATTATATGGACACTGCATGAACTGCATATAATACTACACAAGCACAGGGTTGTTTTAGAAAGAAAAGGTTAGATCATTTTACTCAACTGATACTACTTTATCCGACAAATCTGACCTGTTCAATCACTATTTACATTTAAGGTGAAGATTTGACATAATGGATAATATAACCAGCTTTTAGAATACTTCACTTTTTTAGAGGTTTAATTTGATGATTGCAACCATTTTAGCTTCTAAAATGTACAAATCTTTAATTAGTTAATTAATTAAGATCTGTCAGAGTTTTCTCCCCAAACTTCTTGTCAATTTATTTTGATTAATCATCCACTTACAATGTATCTCACCACACTTGTGATAGTCAAAGCGTGACCGGGTCTCATCCCTGCATGTCAGAGCAGCTGATCAATTCACACAAATGTCAAAAATGCAGAGAGAAAGAATTTAGAGAGACATTACATTTTGATTGGAATGGAGGACTGTCAGGGGCTGAGCAGGTAGAGTAGAGAGACATAGGTAGTTAAAAAAAAAGTTTTTGTCTTTATTAACAAAAAGGCAAAAATAAAACTGAAGACAAGTTAACAGCACAAACTGACCTTCTGACTGAGACATGAACATGCCAGCATAATGTCATCTAATATTAACTATTCTCCTTTTGATGGTCAGCCAGTAGACTCCAGCAGCAGCAACGCTCAGGAACTGGTAACTCAAGAAAACCTGATAAATTCTTACCAAAAAAAGAAATACATTGATGAAGTATGTTGTATGAAACCGAAATCAATGGGTCCAGTGTGTGTGTGTGTGTGTGGTGTGTGTGTGTGTGTGTGTGTGTGTATAATGTAACCTAAACCAAGCAAATTAAACAGGTGAACGAAAGATTAAGTGCAGCCATCACATAGAACTTTAATTGTTGACTAAACTTTTAAGTCAATCAACAGTAACCATAACAAGGTTGATCCAGGGAGCTATATAAATAGCTAAGATTTCATTGTTTTATTTACCAATTATATTATTTATTTATTTTAACTTTAATTCAATTTAGAATTGAATACAAACAGAATATATGAGTTGTCACTTTGTTTTTACAAACAGTGGCAACTCATTATGTCCTTCATTAAGTCCTACATAAAAGAGCAAAACACATAAACAATCAAACTTGTGATTGCAGATTTTACTTTTTACTATTAATATATATATTAATAAATGTGTATTCCTGGACACAACACGGAATGTTTTATTCACATACTGATATTCAGTGGAATGTTTCCCTTGCACTGAAGTTAGTTCCGTTTATGAAGCTTCTCCAACCTGTTAGTGAGAAAAAATTGTCACCTACAGTACACACCCATCAGCCACAACAAAAAGGTTTGAATGTTGTGGAGACTGGAGAGAAGGTTTTACATAGCTGATAGTTGAAAATCTGATTCTTAAATAAGATGCTATTGTTGTGAAAACCTAAATAAATGTAACAGATCAGAGCTGTAACTATGGTTTAGTCTGTATAATTGTATGATTGGGAATCAGATGCAACTAGCAGAGAGGATCTTGTCACGGTTTTCTTCATACTGTTGCAGCATCTTCTGGAGATCGTGGTCAGCAGGGATCACCTGCACACAGAGTTTTTTTTACAAACAGATCAGAAGAACAGGCAGACAACAGCTGCAAGAAATAAAAATACACTACACTTACAAGGTCATCACAATTAATGGGGCATCACTAACTTAAGTTTTTAAAGGACCCCTCTGTTAAAGTGGAGCTTAGTACTGAGTTGTCAATGGAATTATTTCCTAAAATTATCTAAAATCACTATCAGATAAGTTATCTCGAAAAAAACGTTTTTTGCAGTTCAATAATAATAATCAAAGTTTATTAAGTTATAGTCTGATAGAACAGGATTGTGTGGAAGGAATATTAAATGTAAATTTGACACCATATGTTAGATCAAGGTTAAGTATTTGGTTAAAACAATGAGAAGGTTGATCTCCACACCGACTGAAACCAGCTGTGTCTAATATTGAAGTACATGCACCACTAAGACAATGATTATCAATGTCCAACTGAATATTAAAATGACCTATAATAATTACTGCTTTATGGAATAGGCTTGATAAAAACTAAAAAAAAAAAAAGAAATTCAGAATAAGCCCCAGAAGCATGGTAAACCTCAACAAATAGAATTGGCTGCTGTGTTTTCCAGGATGGGTGTGATCAACTTAGAACAAGGCTCTCAAATGAGTTATAGATACATTTAGGTTTGGAATTATTGATAAACTGGAGTTTAAAATAGCTGCAACTCCACCTCCTCGGGCAAAGCATCTTGGAATATGTGTATTTATATGACTAGGGGGAGTAGATTCATTTAGGCTGACATATTCTTCAGGATGCAGGCAGGTCTCAATGAGGGACAATAACTCAATATTGTAATCAATCCAGAGATTGTCTGAATAAGCTCATATGAGAACACAGCAGTAGATCCTTCGGATGATTCACTGCAAGGAAGTGGGTTTGTTGATGACGTTTTTATCAGGCAAAAGAGATGCTGACAAAGAGGTCAAGAGAGCTTGTGGTGATAAGGGCGGACACTAGTCTCGATGTGGTGTTAACAAAAACATGCGATCTCTGCAGCAGAAGCAATATGTTACGTTGTGCCTCTGCCTGCTGCATCACCCCACTCCAGATATTACTGTGTTGCTGTGAACGCGGCTGAGCGGAGAATTTCCTGCTGCGTTATTCAGTGTGAAAGGCAAACTCCAGAGAATGTCCAGAAACAATTGTGCAGATATTCTCTGGAGTTCATGACTGAGAACAAGGTGTGACACCCGGACATAAAACATAATCAAATAAAGTCAGAGAGATGGAGTGGAAGCACACCACAGTGCACCAAAGTGTGCTAAGTCAATGGAAAAGGGTCATCTGAATGGTCCTTCGTGGCTACCTGAAACTACCAGGATGTACATGCTCAAGGTAAAATATCAACACAATCCAAAGCAAGGATGAGTCACTCACTAAAACAGGAGCAGTAAGAAGGGAGGAGGTCCCCTTGATGAGCCAGTCTTCATATAGCTGGTGGATAGACTCCAGATATTCCTGGTGGACGCACACAGATAACAGAGCTCACTTGTGACCTCTTCACAGAATCTCCCTATTCTTTAAAGTGAAACAATATGCTTTGAGTTTGCCTGCGCACCAGTGGAATGACTTTTTCCTCCTCTCTGCATCTCTGCTTCAACCTCTCGTGGCAGGTCTCAGGAGACGTCTGCAGGTAGACTAGAGCCAAAGGAAAAAGTCTTATAACAATGTAATTATCAAACAAAGCTGAGAGTGAGACACTATTAAACTTTGATGCCTGAGCGGTGGAATATGGGGGTTTGTCTTAGTGAAGGGGGCTGAAGGTCTTGACAGATGAAACAAGACAAATCTGACATCTGACATATTTCTACCCTCTACCATACAGACAGACACTAATTATCATCATTTTAGTTTCCAGTCTTCATAGTATAATAAAATATCAGTAAAAAATAACACTGCTATGACTGTGTTTTTTATCATTAAATATATAGTTTGTGTAATTCTCACCAATCAGATCAACAGGAATGGAAATGTTAGTTGTGATCCAATCAAACCACTCGCTGAGAACAGCATAGTCCACCTCTGGCATCTTCCCACTGAAAAAAAGAAATCAAGGGATGGGACATGAGCATTTATCCATCATTATGCTGTTAATTTATGATTTAATAATAATATAAACCCTGAGAAGATCATAACAGATTTTCTACACTATTTAAGGTTCCTTTCCTTAAAGAGTTTCCCTGTACTCTTTGTATTACTTTGTATTTACTGTTTACTGGAATTTAAAGTAAGCAAACTCTTAAAGGTATCGACGCTATGTTGTGAGCGTGGTCTCATTTTTAGAGAGAACATCTGTCTATCAATCTATACTTTGTTGAAACAAATGAATGGATTCAGTCAACAGAAACAAGAGTGGGCTTTTACTTTGACACAGGTACAGGAAATGTTAAATGACGTATTTAACAAATAGAAATTGAAACTATGGTGAAAGATCATTTTACTGTCTATTTTGCTGTGAACCATAGGTGAGACTCCAAGGGCAGCGCGGCTCACAGGCCTGAGACATGCCACTCACGCAGCCAGTGTGTCCTTGGCATAACAGCCTGAACATATGCAGCAGATTCCATGACAATAGCCATTTGGCTCAGACTGTGCATGGTATGGATTTATTCAACTAGTCTCTTGGTGTAATCCAGGCACTAAGAGTTCTCAAGTCACAGATGACTGTACCTTCTGAAGAGATTCTCCACAAAGATGTACTTGGCACTGAAGAGGGAACGCTCCATCATCCTGACAGGAGCCGCCTGGAACCAACAACAATATTTTAGCTCATAGAGCTAATTTCCTGACCAGGTTCGACATTTCACTGTGTATGCCAGAAGTGCAGGTTAACACAGCCTTTCCTAGCTAGAGTACAATAAAATGTGTGTGTTCCAAGTAAACAGTACACTTACTATGGATGACAAGTGACGATCCAACATGGTAAGTTGAATGTAGGTCTGCAGGGTGATGCCCCAGCGCTCAGGATCCTGGTACATCAGAGCCTGCAGGGACACAAACAACCCAGTGTGGCAGACAATCAACTGACCTGCTACCATAACTACTCGACACTATTCTATAGGGTAACATGAAAATAATCCATATATATGTGTGTGTGAGTGCAGTACTTCTTTCTTATTCATATATCCCATGTACTCTATTATTTACACACTCTCTGGGGTTGTTTGGACTTCTATGCCTTGCCGAAGGACACTTCAATATGTGAAATGGAGAAGCCGGAAATGAAAACCAACTTTCCAGTTAGTGGAAAAGAAACACTTCAGACTCTGTAGGCCTCTATTGGGTCTTAACATTAATTGTTTTTTTTTCCATTAAAACATGAATTAATATTATTAACAACCTCAATATTATTCTATCAGAATCTTTGCTGAAACTATTTTTAGGTCCTACAATGGGTCCTGTATGTGTGTGCGTTTTAAGTGTGTGCATAATGTAACCTAAACTAAGCAAATTAAACAGGTGAAAGATAGATTAAGTGCAGCCATCACATAGAACTTTAATTGTTGACTAAAATTTTAAGTCAATCAACAGTAACCATATCAAGGATTGATCCAGGGAGCTATATAAATAACAATGGAGTCATGCACGGTACCAGAGGATTGTGTCCACGGACATTCCTCCATTTAGCGACTGGTTCTGTAAGGACCTGGTATAAATAAGACAGGGGAAAAGAATACATTTATCACCTTTCTGACTTCAAGGGCTACAGTCTTTCTCTGAATACTAATATTTCCTGACAGCCAGAAAATGTCAACAGGGAGAATGGGACTCAAATGTTCAAGCTGAGGGAAACACAGTGTGTAAAAGCTAAACAAAACA
Organism: Paralichthys olivaceus; assembly: GCF_024713975.1. Lineage (NCBI taxonomy): Eukaryota > Metazoa > Chordata > Actinopteri > Pleuronectiformes > Paralichthyidae > Paralichthys > Paralichthys olivaceus. The sequence continues at coordinate 1,507,005 of NC_091106.1, forward strand.
TTTCCTATCTTTTATAATAAATCAAGCCTCAAGTTGTGAAACAACAACAGTAGAATTTCCTGGGGGAGTGCATGCACACAACTCTTAAGTAAGCACAAACTTGATGGAGAAGGACTTTGTTTTATTATACCTCTATATTGCTGGTCTTGCTGAAATACTCCAGACATGTTGTCTTCCCACTTGCAATGTTGCCCTCAACACAGATCTGAAAACAGTGACAAAGAGACATTCATTGACAGGCCTGTACACAGACAAATTAAGAAAATGTATGTTAGTTTGTCAAGTGTGTGGATTAGGATTTATTCACTGTCAAATGGGTTATAATAATAACAATGGAAAAAGCACCCCACACAGCCAACGTAATGAGTGTCACTTGGAGGATTAATGCAGGGAAATGAAATTTCAGACTACGGACCATATGGTGGATACTCACCACTGCTTTCTTATCCTCTCCATTCCGCACAAGCTTTCCTTGGAAGGGAGACAACATAGTGAGACAAGACTTCACTTCCCACAACTCCTAGAACTGGCCCCACTCAGGTCAGCAGGCTAAAGCGAGGTCAGAGGGACAGAAAGATGTTGAAATGCACAACAGGTACTGTACAGTGTGTAAGTACATGTCTAGAGTTGTTGTGGCTCTGTACTATAGGACATTGGATTTGAAATGAAACTCTCCAAGTGCTTTACATTGAGAGTATTTACACCCACAAATATGATGTACAATTTAAATTAAACAACTTAAACTTAAATATATAACTTGTTGGTCATTTCTTTACTCAATTTAAATCAGAGACCCTGGTCTTAAATGACTTGTACGTCTTTGTAACTCATCTACAATTCAGCATGGCACTTCTCACAGGAGATTGTGCATACGGGTCACAGGGTGGGAATAAAAGAGGCACCATTCTCCCCATCAAAGTCAGTATGGTATCATGATCACCAACATCACTATGAAGATTTTGAAGCTGCTATTTTAAGGTAAGCCAGTTGCATAAGGTTGCTTCAACACTATCATTATCACTCCATGTCACTTTGCTGAAGTACAGAGACAGCACAATGACATAGTACTTACAGACTGCAGTGGACACGGTAGATCGGTTGGTCAAAGTAAAGGGGAAAGTGTTTGAGTAGATGTGAACAACTTATCAGCCACGTCTGCTCTGGTTTTTTGATCGCAGTGTTATGAGGCAGCTGGTTGGAGCGAACAGTCTCTGCTGACAGATGACTCACTGTCTCAAGATACACCAGCTTGTCAGCCGTGTTTTTCTTCCCGTTTGGTGAAATGTCCGTGCGTTGAAGTGAGAACTAAGAAAGTTTAACTGGACAAATCTGTCATTCAGACGCAGCTATGATGTGCACCAAAGTGAATCATGAGCTCCTCTCTGGCACCTGATGAAAAGGCTCTTCCTGGGAAACAGGATGTTTGACACAGTGCACGACCATTTCTCAGCGATGCTCCTCCCCCTTCATAGTGTAACTAACTAACCAACCAACTACTGTTTACATCGGCAGGCGCATGCGCAGTCTGTGGTGTGATGCGCAGTTGCTTCAATGGAGCCAGAGTTTGACAGTGGAGTGAAGGCTGCCGCTGTTAGGCACAGACGAAATACGTTTTTAAATGTATACAATAAATACGTCTAGACACTTTCTCGGGTGTTTGAACAGGTACCACTGACCTGCGCTGCTGTGCGTTCTGCTCTGGATCACACTGACGCCTCCTGCACCGAGCTTCAGGCCTCTGTTACATCCTGTCGCGCTAAGACACGACGAGACCACAGCCCAGTGAGCAGACAGGACTCGAACACTCCTCAGTGACACACCGACAGCAGCCAGCCGCATCTCACACGACACCGGACTCACTGATCAACCGCACATGTTGTTTAACGTGCGGTTTAATAACACACTCCGTCACAAAGGAAGGAAATACAAGACTTCTTCTCAGCTACATTGAGTAACATACCGGTAGTAACATTAGAGGCGCACACTGCCACCTACTGTACAGGAGTGTGTACGGATGTGACACTGATCAACTGAGTACTGCGCGCGCGCGCGCGTGTGAGTGTGTGTGTGTGTGTGTGTGTGTGTGTGTGTGTGTGACAACTCCTAAAAAAGTATGTTTCCAATTGATACAGCTATTTTCAACTTACTATTTCCACTTTTATTTTCAAATGTCTTGCCTCATTTGTTTATTAGATACTGAAGACATCTGAATTAAAACATACTAACCTTTGGTTAATGGATATCCTACAAAAGAACTCAAATTCACTCATGTTGTGGAAATCTATTTCAGTGTTTAAGAATTTGATTACAGTTTTTTACAACCGCTATGACCCGTTTGTCAGAACCTTAAACACTTTTTCAAAACTGTTAACGCACACAAATCCCCAAACAGTTAATTTCATGCTCAAAACCACGCAGTGTAACTAAACACAGACACACACTTCCAAAATACAATAATACACTAACACAATTCACCAACTCTACCAAAGCACTGACACAGGTTGTCTTCCAACAGAAACATTTAGTCAGTCACAGCACAGTGTCATGAAAAACACTGACAACTGATGGAATAACACAAACTGAATCACTTTGCATGTGTCAAATCTACTTTTTTCCTTTTTCTTTTACAATCAACAGATTATTGTATTAATCATACATGGAAATTAATGTTTGTGATGATGATCTAAATTTTTCATTTGTTGGGCATGAATTTTGTTCCTTTTTTTGTACAACACTCAGTACAAAAAGTGAACAACCCATGTCAGAGCAGCTTTGCAGAATGTTTATGAAAGAAGAAGACAGTAAATGACAGGATTTGCAGTAAACACTTTACTGTATTGCAAATGAAAATGACTTACAGTAGAGTAAAGAGGGAAAAAAAATCTGCAAAAAATGTAGCAGTCATTCATTACTGTATTGTCAAATACGCAAAAAGAAAAAGGAGCAGAAGAAACCACTGTAAAAGAGGAAGATAAAAAAGCTAATCTAATAAGCTAATCAAGATACGCCTATAAATATAGGTGATCTGATTGGTGATGTGATTGTAAAAAGCCCAGCACCTCAGCTCTGTGAGACGGGGATCAGCTGTAATCAATGTAGTCTTCAATCCATTAGTTTTGATCATGAGGTTTTGTGTTTTGACAAACCGTGTGAAAGCAATTGAAAATTCACCAGTTAACATCTACTGTTTCGGTCTTGTTTGAGCTTGTGTGTAAAAGGAGTTAAAACTCATTCTAAACGTGTAAAATGTGTATTTTGTGTCAACAGAAGAAGAATTGTGTTAATTGTATAGCCCACACAAGCTGATGTTGTGGTAACTATGTGAAGAGTTTTGAAAAAGCGTTAAAAGTATCGAACAACGGGTCATAGCGGTTACAAAAAAACTGTAAGAGGATCTTTAATCGGATTCACCCTCCAGACCAGTTGGTGGTAGTGTAGCACCATTTTGCTGTTTGCCAGCTGCCGATGAGCTTCAGTGAAGAGGAAGAAGTAGCAGCAGTGGGGAGTTATGGCAGAATCCTCAGAGACCAAACTGCAGCTGGTTTACACTCTCATCCGAGCTTTTCCAGACTTCCCGAAGAAAGGCATCCTGTTCAGGTGAGCGACTCCTCCCTGACATCCACGCCGTGTGTCACAGTCCTGTCCGCGGCTCCAGCTGCTGTGAAGCTCCCCACATGGTCCCTGTCCTCCCTCGCTCTGAGCCGCTGCAGGAGCTGCACATGTAGTCAGCTGCTCTGGAAGAGAAAAGCTCACTGCAAACATATTTGCACATTTATTTTCCAACATGTATCTGAACATACAAATCTATGATCTGAACACTTCCTGTGCATGAAAATAGTTTGTCTGGTTACTGTCCTCCTAAAACAAAGCAGTACTATACCATTCATTTGTTTGGGTTACTTGCTAAACAAAAAAACACAAATCCAAATATAGTACAGTAACAAATACAATCTTTCCTTTTTTATCAAAAAGACAATGTGTTAATTCTCCATTCAAAAAAATGAATTACAAACAGAATTACAACTCCCAAGAAAGGCTGTTTTCAGTGTATATAGAAGGAACATTTAACCAGCGGTCAAACACAAAACCAACAGGATGACATATTGAAATGATATAACATGAGGTGCTCCACCACCACAAACTTCTAGATGATGGTGGTGGTGTAGACAGCTGTTTATCACATCGGGCCCAAATCTCTCATAGGTGTTCAATGTGAAGGCTGTAGAATATGATTCATAATAATGATAATTCAGAATATGACTGACTCAGTCTCACTCTGAAATCGTACAGAAGCCTACACAAGCACTTGATTGTAATTCATGTATTTCCTTACTTACCATCAATAAGCAGTAATTAGGAGGTTATTAAGGGAAAACTGTTAATCAATGGAGTAGTTGCAGAATAAGGTCATTAAGAATAAGGCATTAATAAGTGCTTTATAATGACAAATAAAGAGCCAACATGCCTCTAATACCCATGCAAGTAGTTAATGGTTGAGATGTGTTCCCTAATATAAAGTGTTACCGAAAATGAATTTGTTGGCACAAGGTCCCCTTTGTAGACATTTTCCAGGGCCTTTATCCTTGATTTCTCAGAGAACAATTCGTGGATCTTGATAAAAAAATATATCAGGTATGTCTAGGGGTGACATCTATGAGTTTGTGCTAGTTGGTTCAGATCCGTCAACCATCAAGCTCAGATGGGAAACACTGTTCCATATTCTTATAGGCTGAGTTTATGTAGTTATACTCCGCAGCTTATCTGCAGAGATGTGTGATTGTGGTGACTCTGCTAATGTTTACAGTTTTTGCATGAGTTCACCAGGGGTCAAGTATCAAACTCCACAGTCTGACCACTTTAGCAGGTTTCAGAGAAGTGTGACGTTTCCAGAGCTGCATTATATGGTATTCATCTACTTCTGCTTGTAAATGAAACACTATGACATCATCGGATGCTTGTAGTGACTGTAGCTTTGCTGCTGGAAGAATATGTTCATGTTCACAAACAACTCCCCATGAAATGCTTTACATTGATATCTACTTGAAATGACTAGATGCTGATGTATGTTGTGTGTGTGTCCTGCAGAGACATCTGTCCCCTTCTGAAGGATCCAGCTGCTCTGACAGCAGTGATTGACCTGTTCGAAGAACATGTGAGGAACAATTACAAACACGTTGATTTGATTGTAGGTAAGAAAACAAAGCAAAGGCTCTTTAATAAATATCTTCATATTGAATTGTTTACTCTTAGGTAGTAAGAATGCAAAAAACAAGCTTGTAGAATGGTAACAGCACCTTTAAAATAGTATTCATCGACATGCATTGAGAACATAGTGCTGTTAATTATCCATTTAAACCAAGTTGGTTGCACAACAGGTCAGCTTGCTTCTAATAATAGGCTTGGCCAAACTTCCTAATTTTACTTAGTATCCACTGTATCATTTCAATCAGCAAAACCCTGTGATACTGTCAAATGGCCTGATCTGTTTACATGACATGTTTGACTGTGGCCCTATGATTTGAGGCTGGGGTAGGACAGCTTTATACAACTCCCCTCTCAGGCCTGGCCTCTACCTTAGTCTCTTATCTAGTGAGAAGAAGCACGGCTGCCCTGCCCTTTACTCTTCCCTTTGGTAATACAAACTTTAGTCTGTGCTGCATCTGCTCAAGAAGATATTGAATGTTTGCATCTCAATGGGCTTAACTAAATATGTATGCATTTGTATGAAATACTTTTAACTCAGCCTCATCTCATGTAGCTAGTGGAAACTTTATGAAAGATATCTTGTTATACCAAGTGCACAGTGTATTCCATTGATCAATCAATCAATCAAATTTTATTTGTAAAGTCCATATTCACAAATCACAATTTGTCTCATAGAGCATACAAGGTGTATGCCCTTAATCCTCAACAAGAGTAAGGAAAAACTTCAGAAAAAGCCTTTTAACAGGGAAAAAAGAAACCTTAGAGATCCCTCTTCCAGGACAGACAGAAGTGATTTTCAACACAGTTGTTGGAACATCACTTCCTTTCTAGTTTTCATGATGCTTGTTTTAATTCATGTGTGTTTGATTTATAACAGGGAGCTAAATTATTTTCTTTTACACGCTTCTTTTTTTAGAGGCACTTTGGAGTCTAATGTTAGTTGTAATGAGTTTACAGAGCTATCGACAAGATGGTAAATTTGAGTGGTGCTTGAGTTATTACAGAATTTGTTGGTTACGTCGCTGTATAATACAGAGTTAAATGTAATTCTTTCCTTAAATGTAGCTACAGCTCTATCAGGTAGACATGTAGAACATGAGTTTTTCATTAATGGCATGTAATCTGATAATGAGAAATCAAAGGTTATTAAATTAAGGTCTGATAGAATTGGATTATGTAGAAGTTCTATTAGATGTTCACTTTTGACACTGTAAGATATTACAAGGTCAAGTTTATGGTTACAACAATGAGTAGGTTGGTGTACACACTGACGGAAACCAGTTGAGTTTAATACTGAAATGAATGCAACCCTAAGGCTATCGTTATGAGTGTCGACATGAATATTAAAGTCACTGACAATAATAACTTTATCTGTTTTATTAAAAACTGAGGGAATTCTGTTGAATATTCAGAATAAGCCGCAGGAGCACGGTAAACTACAGCAAATATGATTGGCTGTTGTGATTTCTTGGATGGGTGTGGAAGACTAAGAACAAGACTTTCAAATGAGTTGTAGCTTAGTTTGGGTTTAGGATTAATTGATAGACTGGAGTTAAAAATAGCAGCAACTCCACCTCCTCGGCCAGAATCACGGGGAGTTTGTGTATTTATATGACTGGGGGGGTACATGTTGATACATTCAGGCTGACACATTCTTCAGGATGCAGACTGGTCTCAGTGAGGGACACTATAAATCAATATTGTTATCTGAGACTAGTTCATTTACTAAAATAGCCTTTGATGACAATGATCTTATGTTTAAGAGTCCACATTTAATTGTCCCTCTGTTAGTGTTTAATTTAAATGATTTAAAGTGACCATGAGAAAACACAGTCTCTATGGGGTTGTGGTTGTGTGACTGATCCAAAGGGAGTGCAGAGAAGTTTGTAGAACTGCAGCTCTGCATCCTGGTCCCAACTCTGGGTGGTCATTTTGGGTTTATAAACTGAGTTGTACTCCTAGATAAGAGAGCCACTCCAAGTGGGATGAACGCTGTCTCTCCTCACGAGACCAGGTTTCCTCCAAAAAGTTTGCCAATTGTCTACAAAGCACACAACGTTTGCAGGACGCCACCTCGACAGCCAGTGGTTTACCATCATATACACGTGTAGGGGAGGCCCTTGCACTTGTTAACACACAGTAGTAGTCAGAAATATCTCATGTATAATAGAAACTGTTCTGACTCTGCTTTGGTGCTGCCACCTGCCTTTCCTCTTTGTTTTTTTTAGTAGTGATTACTTTCTTCGGAACATTAGCATGTTCAGTCTGAGTATGCAACTGCAATGTCCTGTTAAAACAGGGCGCAGTGGATGCTCACTGGAGGCTGTAACTGCCGGTTACAGACTTTATTACCCAATCTGACACTCCACAGGCCCCGACACATTTGGGCTTGGTTTACCAGCAGAGCCAGAGGTTGTTCTGCTGCAGCCCCGGGCAAACCAGGTTGTGTCGCTACAATGCACCCTCTGCTCCGCTTCAGACAGATGGGCCCACTGCCCAATAGGTGGAGTCATGGCTCCCCCATGTGTTTTCAATCCACACAGTCATGTCTGTCCTTTATTTTATGTTTTCACTTTCACTAAGGAGAAAAACTTTTTTTGTCTGTCTCTTTGCAGGATTAAGCAAAATGTCCTGGATGGATTGCCATAAAACTAAGTTGAAAACTGTGATATGGGTTTTAAGAGAAAATAAATGTGGCTGCAGACAAAGATCAGGGGGCAGATGTAGGATTTTTTAAAATTGTAAAATATTATTTGTTTGTAAAATTTGCATTAGTTTCTCAGACAATAATTCATGGATCTTGATGAAAAAAATCAGGCCTGTTTAGGGGACTGATATTTGTGAGTTTTTTAAATTTTGTGCAGTTAGTGAATCTTAATGTGGTTTCATAAAGAGACTGTTGGGTCATGGCAGTGGCTTTGTTTGAGAGTAGGACTATGCAAAAACTATGTAACTGATCTTTGGAAGGGCCCCAGTAAGAACCCGTACAATATTTGGGCTGATAAGGATTTTTTTTTTCACTTTCTCTAACATTGTCAGATAGTGTGTGTCTCAACATTTTTGTTGATTTCTCAGAGAATAATTCATGGGTCTTGACTTAATGTCTAGGGAAGCTGTGCTGATATTTATGAGTTTGCACAAGTTGGTGCAGATCCAAACAAAAAGTGCTGTAAAACATATTTATGTAAGACTGGGGAAGGAAAAGTTGGTGTTTAGGTACAGGTGTGTGCCTGTGAGATTCGGTAGGTATGCCTGCGCTTGAACAGAAAGATGCTCCCTCCCTGATTACCGTGCATTAGATAGCATGTCTCTTTATCTCAGTCCTCAGAGTGACAAGAGCAGCAGCTTGTTCTCTTTCATGTACTTTGTTCAGTATTTTGTTATCAGTTTTCTCACTGGGTCTGTTTGTTCTGTAGAAGAGACTTCATTAAAAAACTCTTGAACATCTGGATCAGAAGTTATCAGTTAAAGACCCATGTTGGTGTGATGGAAATCTGAAAATACAAGAGGCTGGATTACCAACTTTGTCTTTGTGTATTTATTAGGGGCTTTCTGCAGAAAGGATCAACACAGAGAGTCACAGGGATCTCAGAGTGTTGATGGAGAACAGTCAAATGCAAGCATCAGGAGAACTAAGGCTGTTTGACTGAGCCAGTTCAGACTGGTTCTGTAGGCACAGTTTCAGACAGGAATTTAGACACAGGAAACTTATTTGCAAATGTTTCCTTTGAAGATTAGGTATAATCCCTTGGACAGTCAATAAGTAATAAAAAGGTAATAAAGGTTTCAGGTCACAAACCATACAGGTCATAAAAGTCTCAGACAGGTATAGTTACTTTTCAACTACAAAATAGTTTCCTTTTTACAGTTTTTGTATGATTACAAATTACATATTGTGCCTTAAGTAGCCCAGATGGTATAGAGATGATGGTAATAGAAGGTTGTCCCTTGGGGATGTTGTTTCCTCTGCTTTCTGCTCAGAACATGAGCAATGCAGCCAACGTCAACCGTTTCATCAACAATTTCAGTGCGATCATTTTAAAGCCCTTCCTTTTAATTTGAGGTATTAGCCTACATCTATATGCATGCATAGGTATATATATATATATATATATTAATTTAACCCTTGGCTTATGTTGTATTGCCTCAGTCCTTGTGTCCTGTCTCTGTCCTGTCTTTGTGTTTTGATTTATGGCAAAAGGTATTGGTTGTCATGCATTTATGTCTTTTTGATTTTTTTTCTCTTCTTTTCTCTCTCTGAAAGCCAATAAAAAGAAAATTACAAATGTTACAATACTCTTGCACCTGGAAGATCCAATATAAGTCAGCTCTATTCCAAAAAGTGTCACACTGACGAAGCAGATTTTATGCAGTTTATGTTATGGAAAAGTACCTGTATTTATTATTTATACTACTGTACTATATCTTCTCCAGATGTGTATTTCTAATGGACCTTTGTCTGATGCCACCTTTCTTTCTGGTGTGTGTGTGTGTGTGTGTGTGTGTGTGTGTGTGTGTGTGTGTGTGTGTGTGTGTGTGTGTGTGTGTGTGTGTGTGTGTGTGTGTGTGTGTGTGTGTGTGTGTGTGTGTGTGTGTGTGTGTGTGTGTGTGTGTGTGTGTGTGTGGTGCATGCGCAGGTTTAGATGCACGTGGTTTCCTGTTCGGGCCCCTGCTCGCCCAGCGGCTGGGTGTTGGCTTCGTCCCGATCAGAAAGACAGGCAAACTGCCCGGGACCACTACATCTGTGTCGTATGATTTGGAGTATGGCAAGGTGAAGAACACAACACACATACTAAGCCGTGCTGCTCCTCTACAGAGTCTCACCTATTTTCTCTGCTGACCGTGCATGGTTCACAGTGAAATACACAAAATGATACTTCAATACATTTCTATGTCAATCGTTGGATGTCACAAACATACTATAAATATTTGCAATACTTCCTGTACCATTCATTATTCAGAGGGTTGGTGGTTCAATCCCAGTCTCCTCTGTTTCACATGCTGAAGAGTCCTTGAGCAAGATACTGAACCACAAGTTGTCCATGATGGCTGAGTTGGCAGTGTGTGAGTGATGTATGATAGAAAGTGCTGCACGTTAATGCACTGTATGAATTGTGAATGGCAAAACTGTACCACTTTGAGTGGTCATCAAGACTAGAAAATACAGACCTTCTGTTAACCATGTAAGTGACCTCTAGTATTTCTATTTATGGAATCTCCATTTGTTTTAACAAGATTTGTATTGTTTTTGTAGGACAGGGAAGATTCATGGCATCATAGCATAGTGTCCAGGCATTTAGTTGAGTACATAGGGCTACTTTTATTTGAGGAAATACAGAAGTCATACCAGAAACCCACTTTGCAATTCTTCTGCAGATACACTCTCCTATGTGAACAGAAGCCCGCGAGATGCAGCTGCTTTAAACAATGCAGCCATCAGACTGAGAGACAGTTTTTACAACAGGGCGGTAGCAATGTTAAATGCAAATGTAAATATCTGACTCAATCATGTGTAATTTCAGCTGCAGGCCAGGTGCAATAACACTGTGGGACTTTTAATCCTTTTCTTTCCTGTGCATCATTGGTGCAATAAAACACTTTTGTATATTATCCAGATATATCAGTACACTATCGGTATATAGTATTCATTCTGTACAGTTTGCCACTTCCTCAAAATAAAACACTTAGTGTAATATCTTTTTATAACGGTGCAACATAACACTTATGCATATTACCTGTATGTATCAGTACATTATCGGTACAATTATTTATTTGTATAGTATTCCCGCATCTTTAATTGTCTTCGGTCCTTGAATCCCCTTATTTTTATTTCAATTTGTGTAGTGGATTGTGTCTTGTTAATTGTATGGCATCGAGGAGGAGGACTGTGCTACAATTTTGTTGTGCTAGTGTACGAAGTACGACTATGCAATGACAATAAAGTCTTTTGAATTTTAATTGAATTGATGCACTGCACACACGGGTGTGGCCTTTTAAAGCCTACTTTCTGCTGACTGGCTGTGGGGCCCTGTACCCAGAGCCTGTAGGCTCAGCATCAGCCTCTTACAGGTGTGGAGCCTCTGAGAGCAAACTGTGAAGGGACTAGTAACTGAAACTAAGTAACAAAACATATTGATTGATAGAACCTGAATCTGTTATGAGTATGAGAGTAGTTACATCCACAGCAAGAATGATTACATATATTATCAGCTTATTGTGTCAGATAACTGTGAATTGTATCTGTGATCACAATTCACGTGTAAAATGTTTCTATTTATGCCCCTGATAGTAGTGGGAAATGCAGTACAATGCAGACTGAAGTGGAAAACGTCAGCTGTCAAAACAAAAGACAACGGTTAAATGTTATTCTCCACCACAGGTTATGTCTGCTGGAGCAGTAACAGTAGCCTCAAGTAGACTGAAGGAGCTGTGATTTGAGAGGAGGACCTTGTGAAGAGCAGTGGCACCGATTGTTCAGAGAATCACAGGGATTCATTTGACCTCATTATTGTGTTTAGATAGATAGATAGATAGATTACTTTATTCATCCCCGAAGGAAAATTAAGTCGTCATAGCAGCTGGTATATTTGAATACAGTAAAATACAATACAATAGAATAAAATAAAATATTGAGGTAGAAAGAATAAAAACAGAAACACAAGATGAACAGGTAGATAAGATAACGTGCAGTGGCAATATGATGGTAATAGTACTGATGATATGATGGTAATGTTATTGTTAGACAGTATATAAAAATAGTAGTACAGTATATATATATATAGTATATTATATAACATTATATATATAGTATATCATATAACATAATATATATTTATATAGATAGTAATTATACCAATATAATAGCAGTATATAGTAATAATGGCAGCAACAGTATATATAATAATAATAATAGTAGTGGTAGTAATAATATAATGATAATAACATGTACACATGTATAAATATGTGTATATAGACTTATATATACGAAGAATATACAAAGAATATACAGAGTATGATATAATATGATATGATATATAGTATAAATATAAGTACTTGACTATACAATAGATAATATAATATACTATGAGTGTCAGAATATGTAGACAGAGTGTGCAAAAAGACAATATTATTGTATAAAATGATCTGTAATATCAATATGGTTTAATTAACACATATCACAGAGGTAAATGTTCCAGTATATGGGGCGTAGTGTAGTACAGGGTACATGGTGCAAAGGTGACAGGTATATTTAGTGCAGTTCTGTGATGATGGCTCTGACAGAGGTAGATGAGTTATAGAGTCTTATTGCAGTTCGGAGGAACGATTTCCTTTATCGTTGGATGAGCCTGTGGCTGAAGCTGCTCTTTAGTTTGTCCAGTGTTTTGTTGAGGGGGTGAGAGTGATTGTCCATGATTGCCAGCAGTTTTGCCAGCATCCTGTCCTCCACCACCTCCCCCAGGGTGACAAGCTTAGAGCCAACCACAGACTCGGCTTTCTTGATGATTTTGTTCAGTCTGTTGGCATCCTTTGTCTTGATGCCCGCACCCCAGGACACCACAGCAAAGAAGATGGTGCTCGCCACAACAGACTGATAGAACATCTGCAGCATCTTGTTGCAGACATTGAAGGACCCGAGCCTCCTCAGGAAGTAAAGCCGGCTCAGGCCCTTCTTGTAGACGGCCTCTGTGTTGGTGGACCAGTCCAGTTTATTGTCCAGTGTGATACCCAGGTACTTGTATGCAGGTACCACCTCCACATCCGTCCCGCCGATGCAGACAGGAGAGGGCAGGGGCTTGTTCCTCCTGAAATCCACCACCATCTCCTTCGTCTTCGCCACGTTGAGCTGCAGGCGGTTCTCCCCACACCACTTCACAAAGCGGTCGACCAGGTCCCTGTACTCAGCCTCCCCCCCGCCCTCAACACACCCCACAATGGCCGTGTCATCAGAGAACTTCTGCAGATGACACGACTCAGTGCAGTACTTAAAGTCAGCAGTGTATGTGGTGAAGAGGAGGGGGGACAGTACAGTTCCCTGGGGGGCCCTGATATTACTGATCAGATGATCAGACACACAGTTCTGTAATCTCACAAACTGTGGTCTGCCCGTCAGATAGTCATCGACCCAAGTGATGAGGGGAGCAATCAACCGCGTGCCCTCCAGTTTGGCCTTCAGCAGTCTGGGCTGGATGGTGTTGAAGGCGCTGGAGAAATCGAAAAACATGATCCGGACTGAGGTGTTGGGTCTGTCCAGGGAGGAGTAAGCCTTTTGCAGCAGGTAGATGATTGCATCATCAACCCCCATGGGGCTGATATGCAAACTGCAGGGGGTCTTGTGATGGGCACACCAGCGGTCTGAGGTGTGCCAATACCAGTCTCTCCATGACCTTCATGATATGAGAGGTCAGTGCCACCGGCCTGTAGTCCTCCAGTGCAGCAGGACGTCCTTTTTTGGACACTGGGACCAGGCAGGATGTTTTCCAGAGCACTGGCACTCTCTGAAGGTGTAGGCTCAGGTTGAAGAGGTGCTGGAGAACTCCACAGAGCTGGCTGGAACATGCCTCCAGCACACGAGGGCTGATGCGGTCCGGTCCAGCAGCTTTCCTCTGTTTGAGCCTCTCCAGCTCTCTCCTCACCTGGCTGGCTGTGATGTGTAGTCCAGACTGGAGGGTAGGGGATGTCAGTGGTGGGTTTGAGGGTGGTGCAGAGAGGTGTGTGTTGCAGGAGGTGGTGGTGGTGGGGGGCTGTGGGTGATGTGAGGATGTCCTGGGGGTGGGAGGTGTGAAAAAGTCTGTGGTGAAAGCCAGCGGAGGGGTGGGGGGAGATGGTGACGGGTGTGGTGTGGGGCAGAGGATGATGGGGGGAGGTGGAGGGGTTTTGCTCGGAGAAGCAGTAGAGGCAGTCGTAGAGGCAGTGGAGGGTCCGCTGGGGGTGGGGGGGTTGGAGTTGAACCTATTGAACCTATTCGCACGTCGTTCATTCCCAGCTGCTCCCCCACCTCTCCTCTGGAAGCCGGTGATCTCCTTCATCCCACCCATTCTTCTTGTGCAAAAGCTTCTGGTTCTTTGAGGTTTCATGGCTGTAACTACTTTCTTTAAATCCAACCGAAGTTTTTGATGGGCTTTAAACCCAGAGACAGTGGACCACCACCAGTCACCAACCTCCAGGACATTCCTGGAATGATTCCTTAACCAAGCTATGGTTCACATGGAAGTGTGCTTGGGATCATCTACTTCCTGCAGAATACAGTGTGTACAAATGTTCATCACATAAAATTCCTCTGTAAAATGGCTTGATATTTCTATGAATCTTTACACCAACACATGGGTTTCTTTATGTTTTCCTGATGAGATGGCTAATTTTGGGCCTTTTCACACAGACAGGCAGGTTTGTGGCAGCTGATGGTGGATCATAATGGCAGCAGTGGATCATGATGATGGATTATAATGTTGTATCCTAATCGTGGTGGCAGCTGATCGTGGACTTTGATTACAACAAGACTGCTTGACATACAATATGTCTCCTCAGATATTCTACCATGATTGACAATAACTCCTCAATTAATTTACCTTCCATCATACTTCAAACTGTTTATTCTAACCAAAGCAAATTAATTGATTTATTTCTTTTGAACTTCAGCACAATGCTTCCAATGGTGTCTCTTAAGACAGGTTAAAGTCTTGGAAAATCTTCTTATAAACATTGGCTTTTTGATACGATTGTAGCCTTTACCATGGCTGCAACACACCACTCACGAGTCGTCATTCTCGAGTTACCAACAGGTGAACCACGTTTTAATCCAACATAATGTCAAGCAGGTTTTAAAATATATTTATATTTAAAATATATTTCTTACGGTTGAAGGAAATCAATCTGATTTGTTTTGTCTAGCCCATATTCACAAACCACAATTTGTCTCATAGGGCTTTAACAAGGTGTGACATCCTCTGTGCTTAACCCTCAACAAGAATAAAGAAAAACTACCCCAAAAAACCCTTTTAACAGGGAAAAGAACTTGGAAACCTCAGAGAGAGCCACATGTGAGGGATCCCTCTCCCAGGACGGATAGAAGTGCAATAGATGCCACATGTAATGGAGAACGTCAGAAAAATAAGAGTACTTACAGCATTGGTTAGAGTAAACAGTTTGTAACACAATGGAAGGTAAATGAATTGAGGAATTATTGTCAGTAATGGTAGAGTATCTGAGTAGACATATTGTATGTCAAGCAGTCTTGTTGTAATCATCAGTCCACGATCAGCAGCCACCACGATTAGGATACACCTTCATAATCCATCATGATCCACTGCCACCATCATGATCGAAAGGCACCATAGTCCACAATCCATCATCATGATCCACTGCCGCCATCAGGATCCACCATCAGCTGTCACCTTGATCAGGGTCCACCACTATGATCTGATGCCAGCATGATACAGGATCCACCATTACCATCACGATCTCTGATTTGCGATCCACCATCATAATCCACATGTGGCTGCAGCTGCGGCCCTGGATCCACAAACGATAGAGCACAGGGACTCCGGGGAAGAAGTCAAGTCGGTAACATGTATTGATGAGACAATAATTAATTTGATGTGATAAGGAGGGAGAAGAGGAAAGAGAACCTCCATGTGTTATGTGTCCCCTGACATTCTAGACCTATATCAGCATAATTAAGCAGGTCTAAGACAAGCCTGGACCAGCTCTAACTATAAGCTTTATCTTAAAGGAAGGTTTAAGCCTACTCTTAAACGTAGAGAGGGTGTCTGCCTCCTGAACTGAAACTGGGAGATGATCCAACAGGAGAGGAGCTTGACAGCTTACAGCTCTGGCTCCTACTCTACTTTAAAGACTTTAGGGACAAGTAAGGGGAAGGCAGTAGCTCAGTCCATAGTGACTTGGCTTGGGAACTGGAGGGTGGCCAGTTCAAGTCCAGCATGGACAGAAGTTGGAGAGGTGCCAGTTCACCTCCTGGGCACTGCCGAGGTGCCCTTGAGCAAGGAACCCCCCGAACCCCCCAGTTGCCCACTGTTCCGTGTGTGGTCACTGTGTGGATTGTGGTCCGTGTGTTCCGTGTGTGCTCCGTTCACACGGATGGGTTAAATACAGAGGTCAAATTTCCCCATGTTTGCATGTTGCATGCTGTGTGTGGGACCATAAAGGAGAATCTTAATATTAATCTTCTGGGAGAGCACTGCTCTAGTGTTACCTCAGTTTGTGCTGTTGAATTGTTCCTTCAGTGTGTTGCTGCTTCACCAACATTTTTCTGTAAATTTAATTTTTGTTTTTCCAGGCAGAGGCAGAGGTCCAGGAGGATGCAGTGGCTCCAGGACAGAAGGTTCTGCTCATCGATGACCTTCTTGCAACTGGAGGTATTATCTGATGAGATCTGCTCTGAAATCACTACACACAGTCTGACTGCAGAACATTTCTATAAACTAAACACAAAACTGTGAGAATGGATGAACATTGGCCTGAAATTATCTGGATGGCCTGTATGTTATGCAAATGTCCAAGTCATGTACCAAAGACATTTTATGGATCTTTTCCTGTCAGCCCCCTAGTCAAATGTCCACAAACTGTCCCAAAAAGTTGGCGCATTGATGACTTTTCTACCAGGCAAAACTGAATAAAACTAAAAGAATATATATATATACAAAGGGTGACAAAGAGAAGCCATACGTTTACACTGACAAAGCCGTAAACTTGGAAAGACAACGAGATCGAGTTTTTGGTGATAAGGGCCGGTGTCATTGTGCCCTACACAAAAACACTTAGCTTTCCACAGCAGAATTTATAAGTAATGTTTTGGAAATGTTTCTGTTGTGAACACGTCTGACCAGACAATCGAGCAGATTACTTCTCTGCAGGAGAGGGGTGAGGATATGGAACATTGCAGCCACAGGTAGATTCTCCAGAGAGCGGCAACAATGATGTGATAAAGAGGGAGCTGGAGGTTATTGATGAGAAGCAGCTTGTATTTAAGGTCAATGCAGTTTAAGCAGTTTGCAATGTGCATTTTCAGATATAGAGGGATCCCTTCAACATTGATGTCATTAAGAAAAGGACACTTTGATTTTTAGATGATTTCTTCCTGTTAGTTCGATGACCAAACTTTACTTTAAAACATCACCTGAGAGATGCCTACAAGTAGAGACGTAAATATTGTGAATTTTATAATTCTTGTGCATTTACCCAGTTCAGCCTTCCGTAAAATTAAAAGACAAATCAGTGTGAAATATAGCTCAATCTACAGAGCAGCAGTAGTAACTCTGATGTATTGATGAGAGTTGTGTGGCGTTAGACCACCAAGAATTAAAGTGTGTTTTTAGATTCATGCTGAAGATAGACGCCACTTTCAGCCTGATCAAAGTGTTTGAAGGTAAGTGTGTAGAATTTAGTGACAGCTAGTGGTGAACATTGAACACCCCTCACCTCACCCTCCCCTTCCAAACATGAAAAAGAACCTGTGGAAACCTTCAGTTGTCATAAAAACTCAAAAGGTGTTTCGTTTTTCCAGTCTGGACTACTGTAAAAAACATAGCGGTCTCAGTAGAGAGGACCCCCTCCTGATGTAAATATTTAATTATTGAAATATAAAGGGCATGTTCTTGGGTAAAGAAAACAAAAATTTATACAATTTTGATGAAAGGAACAAGTGAAAACATCATGAGGATTATTTTATATTCAATTTGTGCCGATAGACCACTTTCACCTAAATCTACACAGTGGACCTTTAAGTGTCATGGAAGCACATGGCTGAGTGATGTCAAGTTGTTTTTATTTCTGTGTGGCAGGGACAATGTATGCAGCCATTCAGCTGATGAGGAAGCAGCAGGCTGAAGTTGTGGGCTGCATGGTGGTCATCGAGCTCAAAGAGCTCAACGGCATTGACAAGCTCAAACCTCACAGTGTGTTCTCCCTGGTTCAATACTGAGGACACTTCCGCTGCCTCGCTGGAAACAAGCCAGTCATAGTGTCACCAGTTGTAAAACAGCATCTGCAGTTCACTTACACTTTTACAGGTTTTACTTCATACTTATACAGTATGTTTTTCTATTTTTGTCAGAGATGTAACATGCATGCTTTGGGGAATGTCTTAAATTTCCTGTTCCTCTCTGGGATCACGCCCTGTTCCCCTGTGTGCCAAAAATGGAAGCTTTGTGGCTGAAGGGAGGGACTGATAGAAAGGTTAACCATTCTCTGTGGCATATTAAATGACCACCGGTTTACGACAATTATTCCAGTATATTTAATTATATCACTGATATCACTTACTGGTGCTGAAAAAAATGGTACATTTCAATTTAGGAAAAAGGGAAATGAAAGTTAATGGTAAATAATAAGATCTCAGGTTGTTGTATTTAAATCCATTGTTTGCTGACAGTTGACCTATGACCAGTGTTCTCTCTACTGGTGCACCTTCCTGTGTTCAGCTTTGTCCTTGTTATTTTTCTGTTTGTATGTTTTCATCACAAACTGATTCCATGACAGAATAAAATGTATATTGATAAGCAAAGGAGGTGCAATGCTTACCCTGCATGTGCAAAGGTGAACGCATTATAAGACTGACAACATGACAATGTCATTCCTGCTATATGATCATAAATTATTTTTAATCTATGCAAGCTTTGGGTTGTGTCTGTAGTATTATTGGATGCATTTTCTGATCAATACCAGCTTTGAAGCTTTACAAGCTTTGTCTCTTATTTGCAGATATATTAAATATATTTGGTCCAGATTGTTGTTTACCATGAGCTTTAATTATATGGATATATGATGATGTTGACTATGAACAAACTTAACTGACTCACTCAATTTGTTCATTCTGAATAATCGCTTGTGCTACTTCTCATGTAACGTTTTAGAATTTACCATAATTGCTGTATTCAGCCCTGTTTACTAAAATTTGCATAGCCTGTTTCCTAGGCTTTACTCGTTTCCAGTATATTTATATGTGCATATATTTATACTGAACATTTTCTCTCCCCACAGCTGTGGCTAGACAATTTACAGATGAGTATTTTTCTTGAAAAAACAAACCACTCTCCATTGCCAGGATAGCACCAAATCATAAAGATGCCAAATCATAGTGAGTTCAGTCTAGTGTTGGTTTAAAAAAAAACACTGTCCTCTAAATGGTCTGTATTGAAATAGCACTTTCCCAAAGATACTGTCTATTTCCATTCACAAACGTTCAGCACCCTTTCTACGAGAGGCAATTTAGGGTTCAGTATCTTGCCCAAGGACACTTCAGCATGCAGATGGGGAAGACTGGGATCAAACTGCCGACTTTCTGGTTAGAGGATGACCGCTCTACCCTCAGCCACAGCTTTACCCTAACTCTTCTATTCATGTAACTTAATCATGTCTTTTCATTAGACCCTATTTGTAACAGCTTTCTGTCATAAATGTTGAACTCTGAAGAGATCACTCTCACATTATTGGTCATTTTCTCAGACATAATAGAGCTTCTTCTGAGGCCTCCACTTCTGTCTGTCCAACAATGTGTTCGTCACTTGGTGAATGGAAACTGTTGACCTTGTAAATCATCAAGTTGGCTGCCCACATTGGGTCTGGTTCTGCAGGAGGTTTCTTCTAGTTAATGAGTTTTTTTTTCTCAGGTCTCAACCTTATGATTTGGTTCTATACAAATAAAATGTTATTGAATTGACAACAGGCAGCACTCTACAACTGTGTCCCCCACCAGGTGCTGAACAGGTTTCAGACTCTCCTCGTTGGGAATGTGTTTCGTCACCTGTGATTCAATATCGTGGGTTAAGAGGATGGTGGGCCATCTTTTTTCCCCTCATTCTTTTTGATGCAGTCAGAAGGGGGCAGCCAGGTGGAATATCACCTTTAAGATACCTCAGAGGGTTGCTAAGGCTCATTTACTTCATTTCATGGCAGATAACTATTCCTTAATTTTGAAACACTGTGGAAAACCACAATAGTTCAATGCACACTGTAGGTGGAGGTGCCTGGGTATTATGTTCAGCACCCTTACAGAGTATGAAGGTTCAAAAGCTATGGTTGATTCTGCTTTGTCGGCCCATTCACAGGTCAGTTCTTTCAGCATAACTCGCAGGAGGCATTGAACAGAACTAAATGCTCTATACAGTGAGAAAAATAGTCAGCTGCAGCCTACAAACTGGGATTAGGTGCAGTGAAGAAAAGAACAGCATCCTTCCTGTTTGTTTTTACATGTTTCAAGCTCCACGTTAAACCCCAGAAGAGTTATTTTTTTATTCCTGGTGACAAGGGTAACAAAACACCAGCGGTCCAGGCCACAGCAGCAGTTTAGCATTGGGCCAGTAAATTTATCTGCAACTCTCAATTTGTAACATATTTGTCAAGATCATGTAGAATGATGGCTCTTGTTTTCCGGTGATGTGATTGGTCCATATTTGGTTTGTTTTTATGTGATTCTATGAAATTCAATTTAAATTTAAACTAAACTAACCATCCAATCCAGATAATAAATGCAATTTTGCCTTTGTTTTACAGACTGTTCTATTTAATTAATTGCATTCATGAAAAATAATTGGAGACAGTACAATTTTGACAAACGCTTGTATTATTTCAACATTATCAAACAGCAATTTAAAAATGTAAACACTCAGTTGTTCTTTCTAGAAAACTGATCCCAACAAAGACTGGATGCAGATCTGTGCGCATTGATATTATACTTTCATCAAGAAAAAAACCAAAACAAAAAAACACAAGTGTGGTTAAAACAGCCTGTTTACAACACAGGAGCTTATAGAGTATACAAAGACCAAGTCTGGTCAGTCCAGTGTGACTCCAGGTTATTAGGAAGCACTGGTGAACTTTGCATAGAGCACTCTGAATCTTTTTATACCAACAGCCTGAAATCAGCACAAAACACACTGCAGAACATGTTAATCACCTGGCACATGAAAGTAGTTGGCTCACAACACTTCAGCCCGAATGTGAAGTCTCTCAGAGTCTCTCCTCCTCTCTCAGTCTTCTGTTCAGTTTGTCCAGAACCAAGCTGAGCTCCATGTTCTTGTTCAACTTCAGGTAGAAGTCCTTCCTGATTGGATGGATAGTCAGCCAATCAGCAGCAACTTCTGCCAGCAGACGAATATGCTTCTCCATTTCACCTGTTAATTAGAGAGGAGCAGCAGCCGATCAGATAACAGTAATTTTATCAACAACAGCAACTAATTTCGAAACAACAAAATAATGAGCTACAGTTAAATCACATATCCAGCTCTACTGTTACCTCCTTTGTTTGAACCCACCTGTGCTGAGAGCTGACCTGTAGCTGGCCACCATCCTATTACAGGCCACCTCCATGATTAAAGCCTGTTTCTTCTCTGACACGAAAACCATCCGCAGAAGCCTTGCCAGCTCCCCGAGGCGTGACATCATCACCAGACGCTCCTCCTGGGAAGGGTTTCGGGTCATGGTTGCTTGGAGTTTCTGGGCCTCCTTTGCTCGAATCTAAAACACCGAAAAATAATTCACACAAAGCAAGAGTATGAAAAACCACAACAGGGATTTCTGATCTCATTTGGCAAAGGCTGGTTCAACCATGCTTATAATACCCATAAAGCACAGTCAACTCCATCCCAGTAGTTATAGACAACCCCTGATCCCCATGACAACTGGTCTAACTCCTCCACCTTGTCATTCTGTACCTACCCTGTCCAGCAGGGACTGAGACACTCCTTTCAGGGCAGTTGGGACCTGAGCAGCAGATGGAGCTGGTGTCGGAGGGGGTGCTGGGTCTTTCTCTACAGCTTTATCTTCTGTCTTCAGAGAGAGAGATACTAGAGCCTTCTCCATCTGAACAAAGGACAAAAGAAAAATTCCATTTGACCCGGATAAATTAGTGCTGAAAACCTCTGAGCCTCCAGGTATTTACCCAGTTACTTTGTGCATCACACAAAGTATAAAATGAAGCACGTTCATATCAGACAAAATAAAAAAACACCTTTAAAACAGCTGTCATATGTCAACTTAAAGTAGACAGTACCTTGGGTGTGATGAGTGAGCGGGCCTTATCCAGCACCTCCTGAGCTGTGGCTAGTCTCTCGGTATGAGGAGGCTGAGGCAGAGCGCTCGTTAGGATGGCTGGGACAGTGTCCACATTGAAGCGAGGGTGCCAGCGGGTCAGTTTGTCTTCTGGGACAGACACTGGAGGTACAATCGAAGACAGGAACTCCTGCACACACCACAACGTTTCCCCATGTGTCAGTGAGGACAGCCAACTTAGCTCTTACAACACAAGTTTTACAATGACTTTGATGAGTCCAACTGAAAGCTGTAATGGGGGAACTGCTGACCTTGTGGTGCTGTTTGACAATGTCAACCAGATTCCAGTGGAAAATGTGTCTTCTCTCCAGGAGACGAGAGGCTGACAGGACAGGACGCGCTTCATTTTGATCTGAGAAAGACATACACACATGCATAAATAGATGAAAATAAACACAAGGGCAATGGACACATAATCAAGTGCACCAATGAAAGGCAGCTGCATTTAGTTTATACATTTCTCATTTTATTTACCAATTAGAAGATGAGCTCTTACTTAAAATAAATGAAACAAGTGAACATAATATTTTGAGCAGGAGAAAGACTGAAAGCTTTGTCTAACCAGAGAGAATGACAGGCTCCACAGTGAGCTGGTAGCTGCCCTTCTTAATGCTGCTGTTGAAGGTTGGGATGTTCTTCTCTTGTCTGAATGTGTAGGCTTCAGGAACCACTGTCTTTATTTGACCAACGTGGCTCTCCTCAAACCTCCTAAAGAAGAAAGACAGGATGCAAACATTAGTTTCTGGGTTAATAAAGCAGTGTTTACTGCTCAGACATGAGCAGCGGTGTGTGTGCGTGTGTCTGTCTCATGGCCACTGAATAGAAGACAATTAAGTTGAAAGAATTCACTTCTGATGTTGTCAGCAGAATGTTTTAACAAGTTCTCTAAAATGGCTTAACAATGTAGTTTTTCTTCCCTGCCAGTTTCTAATTGCTCCAAAATCTCAGACATTTCCGTTGACAAACAACAGGACACAGAAACACCAGTGAAGTCAACACATTTTAGGATTTCTCGGAATGAGGTGGTTAGTCGGGGTGTAGACCTATCTCGGCAAGCAAATTCCACTGTTCCTTTGCACATCAATTGTAAAATATCCCGTTTTTATTTGCCTCGTGTGAATTCTGACTCCTTGTGACTCACAGAGTTAACTGATTTTCAGTTAACAGAAACACTCAACCTCTTTTAAGCCTGAGGAGTACAACAAGACCATCTCTTCATCCTCCACTTACTTGTGCATCATGTCCTGAACTCCTTGTTTGACCTTGGCAAAGGTTACCGTCTCACAGCGGTTGTGCAGCATGGCAACCACAGTGTCCATGCTCCTGAACATCTCAGCCAGCACCTTGTATTGGTATGGCAGGGTGAGGCCTGGGGGGGCTGCCTGGGCAAGGGTGTGGTACCGCTGGTACGCTGGCTGCTCAGCACTGAGGGACGAGAGAGGCAAAAACACTTTGGTCCCGGATTTGGATTTAGACACTAGATTGTGACATTAGAGGAGATGTAACGTGCCATCTGCACAGTGAAAATTGGTATTGTTTAAAGCTTTATCTTGCATGTGTGTATATGCGCTCACCTGCCCTGGGTTACTGTCTCACTCTGTTCGCTCTCCTCTGCCTCTCTCTCCCCCTTTCTTCTCTGCGCTTTAGCTGCAAGCTGTTTGACTCGTGCAACAGTGAGCTCAACGGTCTTTGCATCAGTGATGGGGGACGTAGTGGTTTTGGGGTCAATGGGTTTCGTACAGTTGGGTGCTGGGCCAGCTGGAGACGAGGAATTGGAAACTGAAGCTGTTCTGGTTATTTCCTCTGCATGTTTCTTGATCTTCTGAATGCGAGACTTGAGGGCCGCAATATCTTCTTTAGAAAGAGCCTGACAGAAAGAGGGTATTGACATGCTGATGAATTAATGACTGGAAGGATAATCTTCTTTGATAATCTCTCCTGTTAATCAATCCCTTGTACAGAGTAAAACCTGGAAGAAATGGATCCCGCCAACAAGTAATGTCTGATTTCTCGTTTCTCAGCGCCACAGAGCCTCATTTTGTTCAAAAACCATTTGTAAGATGTCATTGTAGCTGTTTAGACTAACACATTGGGTTTAGTGATAGTATGAGAAATACAGAATAACACACAACAAATGAATCGCTTAAAATACATCAGCTTCCCAGCAATGTTGGTCCACTGATATCTTGCTGCAGTAGGAAGAGAATAAGCAACACAAGCCTGATCTGAAACCAGTACCTGAGTATTTCACTGTAAATGTAAGCTCAGTAACAAGACTGGTGCAGTTCCCATTCTAAACCTGTCTTTGAGTAGTGACTCCTCCTTAAACAGGTCTATAATATACTGTCACCTTTTTATTGTTTGTGTGGAAAGCATTTTATAAACAGTATATTATGTGTGAAGTTGGAAAACAGAAATCCAGCAATGAAGACTTTGCAACCAATGCTTTTCATAAAATTAAACTGAACTGCTTCATTACTGTTAATGTGTGGTTTATATATAAGCTTAAATGATTTACTAAATTTGTTTTATACAAATACATTTCATATCAGCTATTTCAGATGTCTGTTAAGCAAATTTCACAACCAACTTCACAAAATAAAAGCTCTGCTCAATTTAAAGCTTTACAGCAGCAAAAAGGACATTATTCTTGTACTTTTAAGACAACTTGATATGGAGGAAGAGATTGTATATCTGTTTTTATACATGGAATGAACCCCAGAGATCCTCTGCACTTTCTCTGGAGGGGCTGTATGTGTGAATGCACCCCCCTCAGAGAGCAGACTTTCTCTTTCTGAACCCCTGGTTAATATAAAGTATGCAGAAATTCTGGAGGAGCTGATGTGAGAACATAGTAGGGGATCCTCTACAGGATTCACAACTCAGTCCTCAGACTATCTGTTAGCATGCTGCCACCCCCCCACTGACTGCTACAGAGTGCTGCTCGTCTGCACCACTGATATTGTGAAGCCGATAAAGATGAACAGTTTTCAGGATATGCATTCCACATACAGAGAGGTGCATGTAGGTGGATACATGATGTATACACACACAAGAGCAATCTACCAAGTTCGCTTGGATTTTAAGGGGATGGGAGATGGCACTCAACTATACTAGTGTAGTTTCTTCAGTTTCTAATATAATTATTTAGTATTACCACAACATGCTGCAGCCTTGCATGTGACAACAACACTCTGCTTGGGTCGGCGACCCACAGAGCACACTCATCAGTCCAAACAAACTGGATGTTACCTTGCTGGTCTGTCCCCCAGTGTTCCCACAGCTGACTGTGTGCTTCTCAGCACTGTGTCCTGACACGGAGGCTGCTGGAGACGAGGGCTGTGGGGTCACCTCACTGGCCGGGGGCTGAGCTGCCTTCTTGAAATACACAACACACAGAACTAAGTAAAGTCTTTGGACGGGTCTTCATTTACATAGACGTTTGAATTATGATTAGCACAAATCATTGTATTGCTCCTGTCCATACTGTGAGCATTACTCATTGAGTAGGTTTGCAAATTAGAACCAGGGTTAATTAGATTTTGAGTTTAGTAGGTGTACAGGTAACATGTACAGGCACATCTCAGCCTAAACACGAATTTATCAGCACTTGTAACTTTGAAATGCATTAAAAGTTACAGAGGGTGTGGGGTTCGTGTTTTCTTGATACTTCACATTACACATTCACATTAAAGTAGGTGGACTGTTTGTTTCAGCTGCCATCTTTGTGTCAATTCAACTTTAAAGACAAGCCTTCACAGAAACAGCAACACTTGATCTTACCTGTGGTGAGTCCTGAGGCAGAACCAGCTTCTTCCTGGCCGTCCTCCTCTTGGTTCTCTCCGGGACCGCAGCCTCTCTGACGGCCTGCTCTTGTCGTTTCTTCTTGGCCGTGCTGTGATCGGCGGTGGCAGACAACACCGCAGCCCCGAGGTCAAACTGTGCGTCGGCCGAGGTCCTCTTCGGTGTCCGGGGACTGGAGGGGGGACGCGTCGCGGCGTTGCTGCCGGTAGACTCCCCATCGTTCAGCCCCGCTGCCTCGTCGATAACTCGGACAAACTCTTCGTGGACAGAGGAGGAACAGAGAGGCGCTTCTTTATTTTTCACAGACCTTGTGCGTTTGCTGGTGACGCCGGTGTTGAGAGCACAGGAGCCTCGGCTGCGTGGCTTGGCGGCTTTCCCCGGGTGAGCGGTGCCGCTCTTTCTCTGGGAGAAGAAGTCCGTGACCCGGGCCTGAGACATGCTGGTTCCACTGCAGGAGCGATATCAAACTGAGGAACTCTACTCACAACGCAACCTGCAGAGATATAAATACCGAGCGTCAACAATGGGTCAAGAAAACCGGAAGTACCCACACTTCACAGGAAGGAGAAACTAAGTTTCGCGCGAAATCAATAAAGCCACACCTCTTCCGGAACATGTTCCGAGCAACAGGATGGGACGTAATGATGAGTCAGTTATTTGTAACATGGATTTATCTTAAATAGTGTTAAAGATATTAAAGACTCCCTCAATGCAAATATAAAGTATTTAAATATAAAAGCCCATTCTAGGGTAAAGAAAACAACAATTTATACAATTTAGATGAAATGCACTGGTGAAACACAAAACATCATGAGGATTATTCTACATTGAATTTCTGCCTATACTTATCTTTCCCTTAAATCTTACACACTGGACCTTTAAGTCAACTATCAATGCATAATACATGCATCATTCCCACACTATACAATGTATAGTAACAATATGACAGGCTGACACCCACAGGTGACTGTGAGACATGATGGACGATATAATGGATGAGCAGTCTGTTGTTGAAAGGGATTCATCTGTTCTGACACTGAAGAGGATTATTCCTCTACTTATTTACATCAGGCTTGAAAATTATGTCATTTGCTTCTCTTAAAAACTGGGTCACAGCACCTTCATACCCTCTGTAAACTCAGTCATCGTGGGATTATAGAGAGCGTTATAGAGCCCTATAATCTAAACTAGTCATTTTAAAGAACAACAGAATATTTTAGAGAGCGTTGACTAAGCATGACACTGTTCTAAAGCTAAGGATGTGGAAACATGAATGAAGGGCAACAGACTGGGCCCTGAAAGCACATTAGAAACTCTTCAATTCAGCCTCTGCAACTGAGAATGTGTGATCAAATATTGACATTGTACCTAATCTATATTTTACCCAAAATCTTAGAGAGCATGTCACCTGAGCAAACATATTAGCTTTGTTTCAAATTAACATGACATTTGAAATGAATTCTATCCTGGTCCAACAGCTATAGGTTGAAAGTGAATGGCCCCAAAAGAAGGAGATGATTAATCCTTTTTGATGATCATCACATTCCCTCACAGGTCATGATCAATGGCTCAGCTCAGGAATACTGCAGTTATCTCTCCAGGCACAACAAGCTGTCAACAAGCTGTTATTATTTTTAAATTCCTTTCATTGTAACACACTCAGTTTTCTACTGTTGTGTCCTTGGCTCTGCCTTATTTACATGTGCATTGATGTCCGAAAATAAAATGTGTCCTTTGTGGACAGAAGAAAGTGTCGATTTATTTTACATATTATTTCGAGACAAAGAATATGAGCAGATTATCATACATTGATACACCCAGCCAACATTCGTTTGATCGTAGTCAAATGGATTAACTGGAGCACCCACAAGATTCAAGTTCCTCATTAACACAGAAATATCCCCATTTTCATCAGTACTCAATGATAATCATCACTTCAACTCCCTCAGGTTTCCTCCTGCTCTGGTAGATTAGTCGTCGGGCACCATTATACAGTGAGTGTGAGAGTATGACAGGATTAAAATGTCTTCACCATTTTCTGATGGTTAATATGAAAGGCACATTCAAACATAAAAGAAATGTGTTGACTCCCTCCTATTGACTTTCCACCTCCACAAACTCAGGCACCATGTTTTACAGAGTTTCTTTGTCCACTAGGGGACGTCACTCAAACACAGAATGCAACTTCTTGGGGTGCCAGGTAGTGTCTGCTTACCGGGGCTCCAAGACCCCATTCTAGTACCATTACTGACTGAAGGGGTCTTGTCTCAGGTGTCAGTGTTTAAACAAGCAGAGTTTATTTGAGTTTATACCAAAAGAGCAGCAGCAGTGAAGTATAGCTGCATACGCATGTCTGCAGTGAGCAGCTGACAGCCTGTGAGCAGCAGCAGGGAGGTGACTCTCACAGAGCAGCTCGGTGGAGAATAGCTCCTCTATGAACGCCCTTCACACTCACTTGCCTGTGAATCACATTTTCCACCTACAACACACTGGGCCCCTCCGAGGGAACACACGCACTGAACTTTTCTCCCTCACAGTTCCAGAGAGGAGCTGCCCGGTCCGCTCAGAGACACGATGGACTAATGGAAACTTTGGTCCTCTGAAGTTTGTTTTTGTCTTTTTCACGAGACACCATGAGCGCACATCGACCTAATGGCATATTCATTCTTCGATCTCATTTAATCAACAAGCCTGAATGGAGCCGATTGAGTCAGCCGACGTGATCGGTGGTAGTTACTGATGTGCGCTTGGTGATCGCTGGAGAGTATTCGTCCCACTGACATGGATCTCCAGGTGATCGTGTGGCTCTTCTACTGCTTCCTGGTGCCCATCGCGCTGTTAACAGGTAACTTACTCTTTGATTGCTTCAAACACGAAAGTGTTGATAGGAGCATGTGACACAACGAAGCTTCACTTTGACCAACTCCAATTTACACTGAGGCGCCCTGTGCACGCCGTGCGCGCACTGGGTGGTAACTGCTGAAACAGCTGGAAGGAAAAGTGTAAAAAAAACAACAGCTGGAATGTGTCTCTGGTGTGTGGCTGACGTGATAGAGGCAGATCACACCCAGGACACCAGCATTTACAGACTGACATAAACTGCTGCTGTCGCATTGTAAATCTCAGTCCTGTGTGGAGACGATGTTGGTGTCATGTTGTGAAATGCGATAGATCACTGATCTGCGGTTGGAGAATCAGCCGAATGACGTGTTACTCCGAACTGAATCCACAGGTCTGAAGTTATTCTCCACCACGTGTTTTGCCTAAACTGACGAGCAGAGAAACCCTAAACGGACTGATAGCTTAATGAGGTTTGGTGGGGATTACTTGAGCCTCGCCTCAAATAACGCAAACAAGTTCAAATGCTTCCACTCCAAGATGTTTTCTACGTTGATACAAACGAGTGTTCAGAGTAAAGTGTGCTGACACTCAGATTACTCTGAATATTAGTCCTGCCAACTCGACACTGTTTCTCTGAAAGCTTCATTCTTCATATAACTCTAGATAAACACAAGAATGAATCAAGGTAATTACAGGCACAGCCACACTCTTGACTGCCTGTTATTATTTGTGTGTATTATTTCCAGCTGAATTATGTAATTATCTAATAATGACTGAAATCACAATGTAGAATCAAAGGTTCCGTCACACCGGGGTTAGCTTCAGGTTCTATGGTGGAAGGGCCAGAACATGTCTCTCAGGTCAATAAGTGACCTTGTGTCATATTTGACTTAGGGTGAATTCAGCTAATGTGGGACATTTTTGTTGCAATTTTGAATTTTACGACTACACATTATAACTTTCTGTATTCCTCAGACGTTTTCTAACAGCACCAGAAGAAAGAATAGAGCTATCTGGGACACACAGTCACCTTGCTTTATGCACGACAAGCTCAATATTACTAATCTTTTGAAAGCATTATGAAAAAATGACTGAGAAATTGAATAAGAAAATATGATTCATAAAAATGCATTAATTCATATTAACATGTAAAGGTCATATTTCTTTTCATAAGGAAACTATACAATTTATTTAAAACATTCTATTAAAGGTGTATCCCATTAAAAAAAAACACAATCTAAATCTAATACAAATCAATCAACAGCAAGCAGAAATAACAATAACAGTTTATTTATTCAGTAATTCACAGAAATACTAGTTTAGGTGTCCCACATTACCTAATGTCCCAGATTACCCAAATTCACCCTATATTTTACAAATTATTATGATTATGATGACCTTCTATCAGGAAAAAAACTCCTATGAGTTACTTTGTTGCAATGCCACCGTTATAGATGTGGACAGGGTTATAGAAAAAGGCTCCAAAAACCAAGCTAAAAGTCCCAGGCATTGTAAGACATTCAGGGGGGTCCAACATGAAAACCATGTCAGTGGGCAGTAGCATTAAAGATCTGTCAAGCAGTAAACCAACATAATCAAGTTAATTGTGGCAATGATCCACTCTATGTTTAAGAAATAAAGACCTTGTAGAACTTGAGCAGAGGGAGGTCGTTGTCCGCAGCTTTAAGCTTGTTGTTGCTTTGCAGCTTGATTTCATGTTGTCAGAAAATCAGCTGGTTCCACATTAAACAGCTTAGAATTAGGTTTGTTTACTTTTCATGTCCTGAAACGTCTCCCAGAGTGCCTGAAGGTGTTTTTCAAACTCACTAGTATAATCCAATGTCACAGCAGGCTTTTGTTCATACAGAGTAAGAAATGGTCTGTGTAAACCCTTCCCAGTTGCACCTTCCACACCTTCAAATGTTTGCCCTATTGAAAGAAGAGGGCTGAGATGCTTGTTGGGGCCTCAGGACATGAAATTCAGCTCTGAGAGGTGCTTGGTAATATCCACCATGAAAGCCAAACCACACAACCACTTGCCCTCACTGAGTTCCGTGACAGGTTTCCTCTTTGTCTCCATTAATTATTTCACTTCCTCAGCCCCCACCCAGACCGAAAGGAACCTGGGTGCAACACTCGAGTCAACTCTTCCTTACCGCCAACACTGCTGCAACAACCCGCTCGGCGCTCGCGTAGATAAATGCTGCACAACATCAGCATAATATGTCCCCTTCTCACTCGGCGGCACAGGTTCTAGTCCAGGCTCTGGTCATCTCACGCCTAGACTACTGCAACTCCCTCCTGGCTGCATAGTGCTATCCAACCTCTGCAGCTCATCCAAAATGCAGCAGCTCGACTGGTCTTCAACCTGCCTTAGTTCACTCACACTACTCTGCTCCTCCGCTCCCTTCGCTTGTTACCAGTGGCTGCCCACATCCACTTCAAGACACTAGTACTTGCGTACCGTGCTGTGAACGAATCAGGCCCAGTTTACATCCTGGACATGGTTTAACCTTACACCCCAGCCTGTCCACTCCGCTCTGCACCTGCCAATCAGCTTGTTGCTCCGTCACTGTGAGCTAACCACTAAACAAAATCTGATTGCTGTCCTGGCTCCTAAATGATGGAACGAGCTCCCCATTAACATCAGGACAGAAGAAAGTCTACACATATTCCTAGTTTTAAAAACCATGTTAGCATATTTGCCTGACTCTAAAATGCAACTAAAATGTTAAACCAGATATCTGTCCTGTACATGATGAAAGTTATGTTGTGCTTTCTTGATGTCTGGCAGTGGCTTACAGTGTAATGACTTGTATTAAGACTTACAATTATTTGTGTTTAGACCGGTGCAGTTGACCCCCTTTGATGGCCAATCATGGCTTCATCTGTGTTGTTCAGAACAACTAACATCACCTTATAAACTCAGAAACTCCTCCCTCACATCAAACTCCATTGGTTTGTATTTGTTGTAACTGTCTTTTCATCAGGTCACAGAGAGAAAAATGTCTTGTGTCATATCAGCAATCTGTTGTGTAGTCCCAGCTGCCCCATAGCAGCAACTAGGCATCTTCACAGATTACTCATCTGAATGAGGTTATGCAAGCTAAATTGAAATAATCATTTTGACACTGGATGGATTGAATTAATGTCAGCTAGCAAGTGAATTCACTCAAGTGAAAACAACAAGCTGCTGTGTCAAATTCTGTAACCCCGTAGATATTTTCTTTTTCCTGCTGTTCCCCCCCTTCTCTGATTGAGATAATTAAAAAGTTTTTTTGTTAAAGATAAGGTAGGGGGGAAACCTCTTTATATACAGTCTATGGGGGAAAACTTATTGGAAACACAAATTAAGTGGTGGGTTGTTTCTTTACACAGGTTGTTTCTAGCAGTTCTCACTAAAAAGCCATTGACACACCCAGCAGTGAATTGGTGTAGATGGTGTTGAGCGCTTGTCACTCTCAGTTTGGAAGCTACTTTTTCAATAGCATTGTGTTTTGACAGTTTCCGATGTTCTGACGGGAATAACTGCTGTGTAGGAAACACTGTATGAATCACTTTAAGAAAAACTGTTGGTGTTGTGAGAAATGCAGCACTCAAACAATGTCAACTTTTCTTCCAGATGTTAGAAGTCATTTTTGGAATGAACAAATGGTTCTGCTAGAAAATATTTTTTTGAGTTTATTTTCCAGTGATTTAAGTGGTCTGCAGGAATTCTTTCATCTGAACCTCTAAGCTGCTCTGGAGCAGGAAGAGTGTGCAGCAATGCAACATAGGTTACACTGAGTAAAAGTAATCCAGCTTCATTATACTGCAAAGCCTATGTTAAGCACAAAGATAAGAGGGCACACACAGACTTGAATTCATTTCCTGGAAACTTTCTCTAACCATAACGACTGCTTAACCTTTCCCTAACATAAACCACAGATGAAAAAAGCCATCTTTTTCCCAATTAGGGACACAAACACACAAACACACACACATGCACAAACACTCACACACACGCACACACACACACACACACACACACACACACACACACACACACACACACACTACAGGGTGGGTGTATAGCTTCCATTAAAAACACAAGCAGTTTAACCTGTCTTGGCTGTGGGTTTATCTCTACACACCAGTCTGTAGGTTTTGGTGATTGTCATGAGACATGAATTTTGAGAGATAGGGAGAGAGAGGGAGAGAGAGACTCTCGTGACAGGATGACACTAGCTAGAACTTGCAGTGTTCCTTCAACAGTTCACGAGTTTTCACTAAGTTAACGGAAGTAAAATATACCGAAACATTTTAATAAATTATGTCATATTTCACTTCACAGTGTTGTAATAGTGGAAACACTTTTTTAAATGAATGCCTGTAAAGCTTTGCCTTTGTGACCATTTGTTCCTGGCAGTTAAAAACCTGAATATTACACTTGTATGACATTAGATGGGACAAACTCTGTATTTGCTTTGTAAATAGAAAGTTTATATTGCTATCAAACTCCATCTTTGTATCTATTCGCCCATTTCCTTAAACAACTCATCCTGTTAAGAATTATAGCGCTGGAGCCTTTTCCTGCACACTTTTACATGTCACCCCCCAACCACTGTATTAATCAATGGTTGTGTTGACTTGACCTAATACATATAACTACTGTAGTTAACTGTGAATCAGTTTAAAGATGTGTATATTTTAGACAGAGTTGGCAAGTGTACTCACATTCTTTACTTAAAGGTTCAATGTGTAGAATTTAGTGACATTTAGAGGTGAAGTTGCATGTTGCAGTTAAATACTCCTCAGCTCACCCTCCCCTTCCTAACATGAAAGAGAACCTGTGGTGAACTTCACTTGCCATGAAAACTCAAAAGGTTTTAGTTTGTCCAGTTTGGATCACAGTAAAAAAATGGTGGCCTCCACAGAGAGGACCCTCCTCCATGTAAATTCCTTTCACCTAAATCTTACACACTGAACCTTTAAGTACAGTAACAATGTACTTTGTTACTTCCCACCTCTGATTTTTGACTTACGAATATTTCACTGTGGGACAGTTAGATGATATCTGAGTTCTTCAGTGGTAATCTAAATATGAACAATGAATGAATTTGACCTTGAGATGATTCATCCAAATATTTGCTTTATGGGAGGTGGCACTGTGAGGTATAGTTTTGGTTTTAGAAGTGATGAAAAAAAGGAATTGACCATAGGTTGCAGTGCCAATTTAGAATTTTGAGCATTAACTTAATTAATGAATTTAATTGAAAAATGCAGGGTTAAAAGTATAATAAAAAAATTAAACTTTTAAATCAATTCGGTATATTGTAATTTTGTTGATGTGTTTAGCTTCACACTGCATTGTTTGCACTTCTGTTCGTCCTAGAGGGATCACTCACATATGGCTCTCCCTGAGGTTTCTATGTTTTTGTTCCCTGTTCATAGTGTTTTTTGGGTAGTTTGTTCCTTACTCTTGTTGAGCTTTAAGGACAGAGGATGTTGCACCTTGTTAAGCCCTGTGAGACAAATTCAGAGTTACACAAATACATTTGATTGATTGATTGATTGATATTTGATTGATTATTTACAGTAGTGTTATAATATTGAGCAGCTAACAGGCTTGGTGATTAGCCTCTTAGCATCAGCAAGTGAACCAGAGAGCTGTCAGTTTGTTCAAACAGTGGCTAGAAGTTGCAGGTTTGTCAACAGTCACAGTGAATGAATCCTTCCGTTATCTGTAATGTCAATAGATAATGGTTGTTATAACTGGTGTAAGGTGTGTCCTAATTCAGGGGCTGCATCCTTTAGAGGCATGGCCTCCATAGACCATGTAAGCAGGCAGTGATCTAAAAGTTTTAGCACTGAGCTCCATTTGATTTGTCCAGGTCAAGATGTAGAGGCAAATCTGGTCCCTTTTTAAAAAATGATAGAAAGCCCCAACTCTGCCCTCATCAGGAGGTTGATACTGCAACAGGAAGGTGAGCTTTATAGACAGAATAGTTCCCTTCATGGTAACAAATGTACATTTAACTCTCCCTTGTGTTACTATACCAGCATGTGTTGGGTGTGGTTACAGACTAAGTACGTAGCTAGCGGCTGTGGTTAGAGGGAGCAGTCTGGAAAATAGATCTGAGCTTTGATCTTGGGCAGACACAGCTCACGCTCATCTGTACTCAAACTGTGCCCTATGCTTTGTGTTTGAAAATATGGCTGTTCAATTGTTGGCGGACTCATTTCATCTGTGGCTTCATTATCGATATTCTCTAGAATCATTTTCTTTGTGCAAAATTATAATAATATATATAAATAATGCAAACCCAGAGTCTTTGAATACACATGCCAAATTCCAGAAAATCTTCACATAGGACACAAGGGTCCACTGAATGGTTTCATGAGTTCATGAAAATGATGTAAATAATATTTGAAGTCTTCACATCTAAACCCAGCTGAACTTTGGGAGATTTTGAACCTGTGGGAGAATATGTTTTGAGAGAATACTGGTCATTCCTCCAGTACAGTCCAACACACTTCAACGACAATTCCCCCTGAGGAATATCTGTGATTTATGTTGGGCTATATAAGCAAAATGTGACTATTACAAGGAGCACAGCAGCTGTTCTGGGTGCTCAGAGTGGAGCAACGCCTCAGGACTTGTGGCTGTGGCATTTTATATTTGGTTTTAGTGTAGTTTTTCCAATGTTGAGGTTTATTGATTGAGTAGCTGAATAGCGAAGATATTTTGCTATCTATAAATCTGTCGATCGTTTTTAGACTTTACATAAGTGATATTATGATGATTGTATCTTTGTAGATAAAGCAAAGTAGTTCCAATGTAATCTCCCATACATGCAAACATTACAGTGGGACTGTGGTTTTTCCATTGAGATGCCGCCACAATGAAGGCTTCTTAAATTCCACTTGTCATCTAGTATAGATGTAGTGACATAATGTAGTGGATCGGTATTGCTGGTGATGGACAACTTCAATGATGGTGGTTATCCTGTTTCTTAGCCACAATAATTTTCAAATTGTGCCACCTGACTTTACAAGGCCTGTAGGACAACCAAGTGACATTTACACAGGCTTGAGAACAATGTTATGACTGTAAGAACTAAGAAGTGATGTAGCTTACACACAGAAGAATCATTTCACCTCAGTGGGGTTCATAGATTTGAAGGAGACATAAAAGGGAGTTGTACAAAGACACAGTGTAGCCTGTTCTTTGTGTATCAGGAGAGAGAGATGTGGATGTGAATCACTCATATCTAGTAAGAAATAATAACTGGCCTGTTAAAGACAGTTGTGTGTGTTGTGTGTGAGAGTTGCTAAGCCAGTGAGTCAGAGCCATTGCACAGCAGAGCAGTTTAACAAGACTTCATGGCTCAGTGAGAAATACTCAGAGTGTGTGTGAGCTGTGGGGTGTGGGAGGCAGCCAGAGAGAGGAGGAGGAGGATGAGACGTTTTTTCTCTGTTCAGACAGAGGGCAGGGCAGTTTGGTGTTTCATATCAACATCATCAGAAGAATGACTTTAAGCTCCTCTCAAGGTTCTTCCATCCATAGTAAACAGTACAGACTTTCTTGGCTTTGCAGAGCTAAATCAGATTTTCCTACGTGCTGGCTTCTTTTTCCTCTGCAGTTTTTGTTAAAGAGATACTGGTGCATATTTGAGCCAGCATGCAGAGAATGTGGCATGTTTGATGAGTTCAGAGCCAGGACAGTGTCTGCCCCAAGGCTCTGACTGGCCTGTATGTCATGGAGCATTAACTCATGGAATATCTGACCATAAAACTGACTCTGGGAAATGGAGATGACATTTAAATACCAACCAGGACAAAAGTTGTTTAGTTGTCCTCTATACTGAGGTAAGTATGAACAATTATCACAGGTCAGCAGGTTTCTCTTAGTAGTTGTTCAGTATGAGATTAAATCTATGGATCCGAAGTGGACACAAACATCCTTCGATAAAGAATGCCATCTATTGTACTGTACTCTGCTTCCAAAATCCAAGTTGCAATAGACTTCACTGGGTTTTTGTTTGCTGACACTAGCCATATAATATATACGGAGTGGACAGGAGTCCTGCTTCAGCTATCAGAGAGAATGTCTCAGACGTGTGAAAAGCATGGACGTCAGCTCTGTTGTAACAGCAGCTGTCTCTCTCCATCTTATGTCCTCTTTGTCTAATGGGACTTGAGTGTGATGTGTTTTGTCCTGTTTTCTATTTGTGTATTTGTATACTGGTGCCTGTAATTGTTACTTAAACAGCATTCTCTCATGTTATCTATTTGTTTTCTACCTGCATGAGGAAAAGGGTAAATGTAAATGAGCATTCCAGCTAACTCCAGCGAATTTACATTTGTTATTTTGCACAAATCTCATGGAGATTTGTGCAAAATAACAAATAAACTAACAAATATTTTGTTTCTCAGGTAAAAGTCTCTTGTCACGTCTGAGTTTGCGATTTACTGCAAGGACTCGCTGGTACTGAAGTGTTTCTCATGTGACTTGCACATTTATGTGTAGGTGGTATATTAGGTTTAGTGTTTTTTTGAGTCTGTTGGGTGCAAAGTACAGTTCTCTGGTCTGTGTCAGACTTTAATAACCAAACCACACCCATTTTACAGAAGCATACTATACTATGCTGCTTGTTCTTTAATGGTCATCAGGGGCAGAAGCCAATCTCAGCTGATACTGGGCGAGAGGCAGGGTACAGATTGCTGTCTGTTGCAAAGCTTAGTAAAATTATAATTTTGTGTATCAATAGATATTTGGGTAACACTTCATATTAGGGAACAAATATCAACCATTAACTAGTTACTTATTAGCATGGGTATTAGAGGAATGTTGGCTCTTTATTAGTCATTATAAAGCACTTATTAATGCCTTATTCTGAATGACCTTATTCTGCAACTACTCCATTGATTAACAGTTTTCCCTTAATAACCTCCTAATTACTGCTTATTGATGGTAAGTAAGGAAGTTGTTGTACATGAATTACAATCAAGTGCTTGGATATGTTCACTTTGTGTGTTCCCTTATATAAAGTGTTACCGATATTTGTATCACAGTTGTAGTCTCAGTTTCAGAATCGTTGATTCACAGATGTATGAGAAACGAGAAACAATTTTGGCGCGAGTCAGACTTCACTGCTTCACTGTGCTCACTCTGCTTATTATCGTACTCCCTCTTTAACTTGTTCTGCATTAAACCTGTGTTCTCTTCTTTGACCGACTTTGATTGGCTGTGGTTTTTGAAAGACATGAGAATACCTGAGTTTTTTAGTCCTGTGATTCATGGCGTCCTTCTTATCTTTTCTAGCAAAATTTGTATTTTATCTTTTTTTTGCAAATGCAATCAAATCAGTTTTATTTATATAGTGACAGCTCATAGCACAAGTTCTAGATCTGATCTGTGTGGTGCAAACGTTTTACCTTATAATGTTATCATTTACAACATGAGATAAAGAAGAATTATGACAGAAGTAATGTAACGTATAATTGACTTCACCAAATGATCACTATTTCTATAATTTACTTTGGTCATCTTTGTTTAGATGTTGGCCTTTTTGCCTTCGTTGGACAATTATAGTTATTATAAGATACAAACAGCAAACATGGGGTGGTTCAAATCCTGTTCAACATCAGCTCCCTTTAGATTTGTGGCATGTGTGTATGCACTGCATCTTCAACACGGACAATATGATTTGTTCCATTTGTTAGTTTTTTATTGTAATGGGAAAACATATATAGAACACCCTACCACTTTCCTATCCAGCATGAGGGTATAGCCTTACAAATGGTCTTCCCAGAATACATTACTTATACAATTAAAAACATCTGTATTTACAATATAAATGACATAAACATTTCTAAAGAATGAACACCCATGCAATGTAAGTAATGCTGTTGTTTCAGGCCAATTATATTATTTGATGACCTTCCTTTTGGACAACATGCTCTTCGTGAACATAGTGACAGTTGGCTGCAAATGTAGACATTTTCCCTTTGGAATTTTCAGTTGCTCTGCAGTTCAGATTTCTCTGTGATCACTGTCAGTGAGCTGAGGCCTCTGTAATCATCACATACGCATGTGGTGTGTTTGTTTTTACTGTCATGGAAGCTGTGGAAATGAACACAGGGGCCACGGTGGGAACCCTGCAGTTCAGTGTTAACATGCACACAGGGGGCAAATTATTTTAACATCAACTAGCCATAAATTATCCTCAGCAGCGCCATGACACACTGTGTGATCGGCTCTCTGTCTCTCTCTTTCTCTGTGTGTGTGTTTGAGAGAGAGAGAGAGAGAGGTAGAATGAGTGTAAAATACTCATGTCTGTTTGCCCATTTTCTTTCCACAAAAACAGGAAAGCTGGACTGAATGCACTTAAATGAAAATACACAGCGCGAGAGAGAGAGAAAATGTTCCATTCCAAAAAAGCACCTTCATCACATGTAGCCTCTCTTCTCATTTGTGATGAGTTCCACAGCTGACCTGTTGGTTTTTCCAGTGCATGTGGAGTGTGGAACGAAACAGAAATGAACTAGAACTGACTGCAGTATAAGTTTAATTATAAGTGATAAATAATTAGAGGTAAAATGTCTCTCTTGAACAGAGATGATAGATACACTAGTCTCTCTGATACGACTGCTGTTACTGTTATTTTGCCAACCAAGGCTCAGATTACATTTCAGCATGCCTGGGCATTGCCCTGCACATATTCATCATACAGGCTAAGGACCAGAGGAATGTGAAATCCACATTTTCCAGCCAGTTCACGACGTGTTGTAGTTATATATTTTCAATCTTCTCTGCAGGATCCAGAGAAGCATATTCAGTATTTAAGGGAACAATAGGGAACAATCACTTAAAAGCACTTTACGCCACAAGTCACTTTCACTCACACATTAATACAGGCTCTCTACATGTTGCACCTTTTGTAAAGACACATAATTCACTCTGACAGATGTTAGGGATCATTTAAGGTTTAATGTCTTGCCCAAGGACAATTTATCCTGCAGGGGAGCTGGGGATTGAACCACCAACCTATGTGACTGGTTTGTGAACAAGTTGCTGAGCCTGAGCCACAGCTGCCCAGCTTGTTTAGCCCAGCAGCACACCAACACAAATGGAGCTGAAACAATTATCATCGGACACCCTAAACCTCAGCCAATGAATTTGACATTTTTCTCATTACAATACACAAATAGCCTATGTACCTTGAAATTCTGATTGGTCATTGCAATTAGCCCTTCTGCTCCTTGTTAAATGTACCACATTGCACTCAATACCAGTCAGCCCAGTTGAGTGAGTATCTCAAAGGGTACGGGCAGCTGTGGCTGAGGGGTACAGCGGTCGTCCTCTTCACTGGTGTATGTATTGTTTTCTCCTGGTTTTGTGTTGTAGGCTGATTCCTGTAGTGCTCCCTCCTGTGGTTGGGTTCACTAATTCGTTTTGAAGGTAACATGAACCCAAAGGTAAAGAGACTTTGAGACAGTTCACCTACAACAGAACAAAGCTTGCCATAAAACGCTGTCTGTTAACACAAGAGGTTTTTTTCTTTTAAACAAAACACGATCTGTGGAAGATCCTCACTTGATTTGCCTTGAGCCTCATATTAGCGTTTCCCCCATAATTACCATGTAGTCATGCTATCACCCACCTGGGTTGGGTGATCACTGTGACTGTAATTCTTTCTGTGTACTTATAGCAGGAGCACTTTTTAAAAATGTGAATGTGTAACTAGTTTTACAACTTGAACACAAATGGCTCCATTTTTACATTAAGTCAGCCTCGTAAAATATTATTGTGTCCTCAGATTCCGTTTTCTTCGTGGTATGTTGAGATGCCCAATGTTTTTATGGTGCTGACTGCAAGAAGTGGCAGACAGCCAGACAGACTGTGGAGCTGATGTGTCGGGCTGAAATATCTGCTCACAGTTGAGACCTGGAGCCATGGTAAACATTCAAAAATACTGTTACAATCAGGAGAAACGACGACGAGAAAAGCAGGCAGGAGACAAGATGTATCGAGGTCAGTTTGAAAAGTCCTGGAACAGCATTAAACACTCATGAACCAAACTGGGAGGTTGAATGTTAGAGAGCAACGTAACTGATCCACTCTGATTACAGACTGGGAGTAGAGAGGAGGAACGGAGGCACACGCGCACACACGCACGCACGCACGGCACGCACGGCACGCACACACACACACACACACACACTTCCAGTCTCTATAAAGCCTAAATATACAGTAGCTGTTGGTCATGGTGGTGTTGCAGTGAGGTACAGCAGGACAGTGGAATGTGTGTGGAATGAAAGTTTTTAGTTGTGATCAGCTGTTGTATAAATCAGCTGGTAACAAACTCTAACAAAACTCTGTTCATTCTTCAGTGACCCTGAATGCAGCATGACATTGATCTAGCAGGGCAGAGGCTCTATTCCACATCAGTTATGGTTTATGAGAGGCATTCAACCTCTAATGCACTTTACCCAAAACTGTATCTCTGACCTGCTGAGTCCATATGTTCAAGGGTGTAAACTCTCAACTGTGGCATTTGTTTTGCCACTTTTTTATTTTCTCTTTTAAACAGAGCTAATCTCGTTGTCACAGTTCTATCTTATTTGGACCATAATTTGAAACATACACAGAATAATTAAGCCGTTTCTTCCATCATGTCACAAACCAACATGGCTACGCGCACAGCCCACTGTTGCCCTAGGTTACAGCATCTCACATTTTAGGAACAGCTGTATGGCTGTTAAAAGGGAAAGTCCATGTGTCCCCATTTTGATGAGGTGCTGCATCACATCGAATGGTAGTTCTAGTGCAGGGGTATCCAACACGGTGCATGCAGGCACCAGGTCGCCCCCAAGGACCACATGAGTTGCCCACAGGCCTGTTCTAAAAATACTCACCAGTGAGCTGCATCTAAAATGTGATATGCGTTTCTAATTAAATCAAATTATTTATTTTTTATACTGTCAAATTTGTATTCTCATATTGAAGTTGACTATTGACTATGATTTGTTAAAAGGGTTGGTCAGTGGCTAGTGAAAATGGGACATTTTTCTTATGAAATGTTGTAGAATTGATCTGAATTGCTGAGATTAATAAAAATCGGGGGTTGAATATTGATATAATCTGTTCACCACCTTAAGGGAAGTGAATGACTTAACTTAAGTTAATTATTGTGAGAAATCATTAATGTGATCAGTGTCTTCACAAACCTGAGTATCAGTTATCATTAATAATAATATATAACTAAAGGCAAACTGAGCAAATGTATTATTTTAGAAGAGTGTATCAAACTGGTAGCCCTTCATTTGACTCAGTACCCATGAAGTAGCTCTGAGTTTCAAAAAGGTTGGTGACCCCTGATCTATTGTAACTCCACTAAACCACCATAAAAAGGTTCCCAAACACACACACACACACACACCCACCCACACACACACACACTCCGGTGTTAATTGTATTGTAGGGAAATGTGGTTATTTGGTTTTCTATTAATAGATAACCAAAAGTAAATATATACAGCGATAGCGTATATGTGTAGTTGACACCTGTTACAGTCTCAGGCTCTGTGTGTTTAGACATCATGTCTGAAAACACATCAGTCCACCTTACATGCTGAAGTCCAAACACATCAGTGATAGCATGGAACTGCTTGTGAACTGAAACTCATATGTCACCTCAATCTGAAATGATCTGGTTATCAACAAACACCTCTTTTATCATGCCAGAACCTCACAGAGGACAGGAAGTGACAGTAGTGGACCTTAAGTGATACATGACTGAATCAGTCAAATTCATCAGATCATCAAATGCAATTGAAATATTAAAAAAAGTAGTTTCCATTCACTTAACAATCTGTTACATAATCCACATTTAGTATAAAAAACAAGGATGTGCAGAGATCAAATGTTTTTGTTGAGAACACATTGACACAGGCGTCTCTTGAGATTTTTGTCTGTGTCTTCTGTTTGAACTCAAGCTTTTTTCAATAGCTTTCACTTTTCTTTAAGAGTAGAACATGTCCAAAGGTGCATTTGGTTTATGGGCTGCAAAAATAAAACTAAACACAACAATAAATCCACATTTTGCAAATTAACTTCATCCAGGATCCAGTGGACCTTCCTGTTACATCCTATAAGAAAAGTCTTTTGTGTGAATCTTAGTGGCAAATTAGTAAAGATCAATCAAATGTACACTAGTTAAATATGATAAGCTGTCACTGTTCTGATGGGACTCATATTAACTCATAAACTATTCTTTTAGTCACGTCTATTGAATTGAAGAGAATAACTGTGCATTAATTCACAGAAATATGTTATGATCTTAAGCTGCTTTCAGACATGGACTGAACTCCTGACATCCTCTGGATATTCTCCAGTAAGTCCTCTGCTGAGTTCCCTGTGAGCAAGTGGGGGGGTGGGCGGACACAAACACGTGACAGTGGAATTAATAACTTACATCCTGCCCCAACTGAATCATGCAGAGAACCCAGACAGAGAACCTCCCGCTGTTGTGCATGTGTGAAAGTCCAGACCCAATTATCCCGAAGTCTGCAGGTCATGTCTGAAGTTTTGTTCAGTGCAGAGCGCATTGACCGGTGAGCAGACTGAATCAAGTACTCTCAGATTGATATGTGACACCATTATCAAGAAGCATTCGCCGTAAATGACAGCGACGGAAGGAACATGCTTAGAGGAAGTGAGACGGAGATCTGAAATAAAGTGGTGCAACATCTCCTACCACTGTGTGCCACTGAAGACATGTAGAAAAACAAAGCAAACCAGCATGCCATTAAAAATAGCATCTGAATGTTAGAGCTGCAGATGGGACATAAGATACAGACAGGGCAGAGTGGTGTGGAGAGATACAGTAGGTGCTGTGGTTAATGGACGGTGTTATCATGTTTGTCCATAGACATCTTTTTGGGTGTGTTTGATGATTAACAGCAG
Organism: Paralichthys olivaceus; assembly: GCF_024713975.1. NCBI lineage: Eukaryota > Metazoa > Chordata > Actinopteri > Pleuronectiformes > Paralichthyidae > Paralichthys > Paralichthys olivaceus. Next base: position 1,550,871 of record NC_091106.1, read on the forward strand.
GGCGGAGCGCCTTTAGTTTCAGCTTGTACTGAGTGTGGGAACTGACATTGTAGTTAAGGACAATAATGTCCTCCCATGACAATTGAATAAGTCAATCTGCAGGGTCAGGCCTGGAACACAACTTCAGTAGAAGTTATGTAAAACCTGCAAACCACACACTGGTTAGATCGTTTGTAACTATTATCTTTAACTATTATTCTAAATTACTTGTGGAGTGTTGATAAACAAATACTCATGCACACCGACGGAATAGTCATCAGGGGCAATTTAGGGCAATTTAGGGTTCAGTGTCTTTTCCAAGGACACTTTGGCCTGGGGACTGGAGGAACTACGTCCTGGGCCACTGCATAAAAATTGATTAAGTTGTTACTGCAGCACTACTATAGCAGATGTCAGTTTTACAACTTCATCTGGTTTAATACTGTCATTCACATTCTCATCTTTCCGCTGCAAACTTCTCACATGTATGTCTAGAATGCACCAAGAGCTAAGGTATGACATCATTGCACAGGAGAACAATGGGCTGTTTGAGCTTCTTGGCTGTGACTGTTGTTGAAGAGGCTCACAGCCTGCAACATACATGCGGCATAAATGGCGTGAGTGACTTGGAATTTCACTCAGATGTCAGATGACCGAAACCATGAGTCACATATAGAAGAGAGGAAATGCTTTCTCCCTGTGAAGGCATTTCACATTAAACACAGTTCAATGCTTCAGCTTAAGAGGATTTACAGGGGTTTCCCTGAATTCTCGAATGGTCTCTATAATGAAGAAAATCAATGAATATTTTCATGAATTAGTATCTGATAAGATGAATTCATTCTCCAGTGACATTTTATCAAATAGGATGTGTTTTTTGTAATGAATTGTAGTAATGTTGTTGAAAAGCAGATTTAAATAAAACTAAATTTGTAAATGTTTGTAGTCACATATCCCAGATTTCTTAAGAACCTGGCAGAATAAATCAAGTGTTTAGTTTTAAAGAGTGTAAGTGTAGCAGGTTACACATGAGAGGAAACTGTGCTGCTGCAGGGCAGTCAGACAGAAAGTTGTGGAAAAATGTCAGGACATTGTTTTATTGAAGTCAATATTTGGTTTAATTTGCCCTGTTTTCACTATCAGTAAAAATATGTTTGAATGCAAGTTTAAATCTGGTGGGAACAGGAAACAAAGGAGAAACAAAGAGAGTGGAATGAGTCAGAGACAGTGGACTCAGAGCAGGAGCAGGAACAGTAGCTGTGCCATCCTGCAGTTTCATTTGTGGTTTTCAGGGTTGGGTTTGTTTGGTTAGTGTTGTTCTACAGATGGCAACAGAACAACCGTTGGCCATAATAAATGACTTCATCAAGAGAATTACTGTTAGATGGACACTCAACAATAGTGTATCTTAATATGTATCTTATTGTCCTCAGCTTTTAAAATGTCTTGACTGGTGTCAGTTTGGGTTCTCGGTGGAAAAAAAGGAGAAAAAACTTAACACACACTGATTTTTCAGGTAGGAAACATGATGGTTACAGTCTGCTGCTGGTTTGATCTCATGCAGTCCTGAAGACAGGAAGGAACACAATATGGTTTATGCTGTAGCAACCAGAGGAAATAACAGTGTGCTTGTGTGTCTGATTCGTTGTCTGTCACATGATGACTCTGCTATAAAGTTATTCAGAGAGAAAGGGACAAGAGGGAGAATGAGCTGGAGCTCAACTGATGTTGACCCTTCTTTTAAAGCTTACCTGAATTATTCAATAGAATAAGTGGATCAAATGAAAAGGTCCACAGATCTTGTACAGACTATACAGACTGCAGAGCACATAAAACTGCTATAGGCTTTAAAAGCAATGGAGCTCCAAATATAAGGTTTGTCCCGTCCAAATATTTCAACTTCAACACAAATGGGTTGAGCAGTCAGCCTGTTCAGTTATTCAGTCATTATGTGTATAAATGAAGATACCCGCCTGATGTTGGCATTCAAAAAAGCTCACTTCAAGGTCAGATGACATCCTTTGAGGATCCAGGAAAGTTCAAAATCTAAAAAGAATATTTATTGTCACGAGTAACAGTTTGGGTTGATGCCAAATTGTTAGCTGACATTGACATTCAAGTTGAGTGATGTCACCCAAGTCAGTATGAATCATCTTCAGGGAAACCCAAATATAGCAGCAAATAACAGCATCATCTTGTGGTTGTTTACATATATCAGGAGCAAATGTAATCCACCATCATCAGTCTTTGCTATTTTTAAATGACGCTTCAGTGAAATAAGCACAGTGCTGCTGCTGTGCATTGTGTTAATGTAGCTACAGCTTGGAGGCTTACATTGTATTTTACATGATGAGATGCTTAATATTGCCATTATTTATGGCAAGCCCTTTTAACATATGATACATTTCACTTAACCATCTGTAATTACATTTTGGTCATCTACTAATACAATATGACTAGTTATCCTTACGACTAGTGTGAATTATAAATCAACATATCTGCAATTGAATTGTGGTGAAAGAGTGTGTGTATTGGGGGACCTTCATACCCTGATAGCTACTGCGCAGACTGTGACTCCAATTGTGATGGTTGCGTTCAGATCCCTGATACTTTGGCTTAATTTGTGAATAGTGGAGGAAGTGGAGATTCATCGTCCATCTTTATATACTCTAGTGACTAGAGTATATAAAGATGGACGATGAACCATAGACTAGAGTCTAGTCTATGGTTTATATACAGTTGAGTGTGTGTGTGTGTGTCCTCATAGTTTTGTGATGTGACCAGGGTTATGTTTTATCCTGTAAGGTGAACAGAGATTCTTTGGGTGATGTGCATTTCAAATAAACCCAAGTTGGGCCAGGTGGCAACTTGTGTTGTTAACCTTCTTTGCACAAACTGAGATCTAAGTAGGCTGAGGTGAATCTACTCCTTTATCCTTGGTGAGCTAATAATGATCACTGCATGTGTTTAACAGGAGGAAATAAGACTTCACTGGTCTTAATATTGCCAGATTGTCTTAATTCCTTCAAGCCAGCAGCACCTCATAAAAACCCTCTTGTTGTACTGTACGTGCAGGAGAATAACATCTGTTCTTAGATGAGAACTCTGCATCAACCCTTCCGTCCCCAGAAACAAACCTGTCTCTATTTAACTGAAGTGCAGCAACAAATACACTTTGTAGAAAAGGAAATGGATCACATCTGTCCAACCTTGGATATCTGAGGATTTATCTAGTGACTAAATCGGAATCTGCAATTTTCAAACTTTTTGTGGGATAATTATGAATCTAAAAAAATATTCTGAAGAGATGATAAGAGTCCAGATGAGGAAGTTAATAAAAATGTGTGGACAGGATGCAAAAAACTAAATGTGAAGTAATCTGCTTAAACAAAATACAAAAACACTTATAGAAAGAAAAGATGAGGCTATTTGGACTGTCAACATATTTATTATACAATTACAAAGTATATAGTAAAAACCTAGGAATATTTATTTAAAATGTTGATGTTCATTATTCAGATGTCTGCTGCTGGGGGCGCAGGATGGAACCAGTGGCTATGCCATGTGTAATTGTGGTCTGACCATACGTATGACCTCTCCTGTCAGACAGCAGATAGAACAGACCTTCACATGGCTGTAAGAAGATGCATCAGAGTAAAGGTCATCATTGGAAACATTGATGTCTTAAGTGGAATACAAAGAAAAGGAATGTGCAGCAAGTCCTCAGTGATGTGTCACATCCTTTCTCTAGTGAATATGAGGTTTTACCATGAGGAAGAAGGTGCAGGTTACAGCTGCTACACTCTGTGACAGAGATCCTATCCAGGATTGCTCTGTTGAACAAACACTTGATGTGATACTTGTCACTCTGTCATCTGGATGTGTTGAGGAGCATTATTTTTTTTGAGGTCTATTTGTCAAAACTGCCACAGGCACAACTACCATTTTTACTCTTTTGAGTGATAGATGTTACCTAAAGTAGAAAGATGAGGAAAACATCAATAAATAGGCTGCATGAGTTAAAAGAAATGTATGTTTAATTTCAAAGAATAAAATGACCAAAATACTATAATAAATGCTGGTGAGCAGCAGACCATGCAAAAACACAGAATTAGAGTGTGCATTCACATCCCCCACACCCTCTACTGTAGCTTTACTCTCTCTTGGGCCAGTGGCAAATCACCAAAATACAGAACCGGGGCAGTCCAGGAAATAACCTCAGTGCTCGGGAAGAAAAGTTCATAGGTGCACTGCTGCGTTTCTGTATCAGTATGAAAAGTCCCTCAAGTCTATTTTCTTAATGAGCGAAACTGCCATAACCATGTGTTGGGCTCTTGGCGCTGCCAATGCACAAGTGACCTACAGTATAATCAATTCTGTTCTTGGTATCCTGTATAAACAATGACAGAGCACTGCAGCTGTTGCTGTCATTATGCTGCCAGTGTAGACACAGTATTCAACAGCAGCAAGAAGGACATACATGGTAGGGAGTAGATTAGAGATTGAGCAGCAGGAGAAAGTAGAGTGAGATGTTGTTCACGTTAAGAATAGTTAAGATTTACATTTAGTCTCTCTGGGTATTTCTTACACAGTCTGAATAACCTGCTCACACTCAGTAGACACTTTAGGAAACAAAACATAAAGATCCCTGAGGTCGGGTTGTTTTACTTTGTCTGATGCATCCAGAGAGCTTTACTGAGATCCAAACTAAGTAAAAATAATTTTATTGTTAAAAAAGGGTCAACTTGTAGCTAGTAAAAAAGTAATAACAAAAAAAATGGTTAAAAGCAGAGCCTCCCACTATTGAGGAATGGATAGATGTGGTCTATGAGATCTAGAATATGGAAAAGTTGTCTTTCTCCCTCAAATTGCGAAAAGATAACTTTATCAGATCTGGTCAAAATGGACTGAGTATGTAAAAGCTGTACGATCGGACTTCATATGATTTGGTAATGATATTTTGCCCCAGTGTCCTTTTTAGACATTTGTTTTAATTTCATTTACTTTAGTTTTATCTATGGGTCTCTAACTCATACATCTTTCCCTCACTCATATTGTATGTGTTGCTGGGAAGATAACAGGTAACAAGCTTCCCAGTTCGGTTTTGTTTAAAAATGCAAAATGCTGGATATGGAATGTTGTAAGAAAATGTGTGCAATTGCAATTGTAATGCCTGGTATTTTTCAATTAAAAAAAACAAAAAAAGCACCACCCACGTAACATCAACTTTATCAATTATCATGATCACATAATCATAAATTATATATACAATTATGAATGATAAAAAACACCAACAAATAACGATACCAGATCAAAACAAACCATATAATATTTGACATCAATTAAATAGAATACATTCATTGCTGTTATTCAAAATGTTCTCATTCCAAAACAACAAATCTGGTCTTTTTTCAGTCTCCAGTTGTATATTTATAAGCTCATGACTGGTTCATACCTCAAATACATGTTTCTCTTAAGATCAGGATTATTAAGACGCCACTTGTCATACATGCAGACGCAGATACATGTGTGAATTTATGTCTGAATAATTGCTGTGCTTTGATTCGATTGTTTGTTGTCTTGCAGCTTCTCTTTTTCGCTACAACATCCTGTCTCTGGTGTATTTCCTCTACCTGCTGTTGCTGCCGTGGTTCCTGTGTCCTAATAAACACACAATCCGAGGTAAGCCCATCTGTCTATGTATTGTTATGGCATTTTACACCCATTTGTCTTCCTTGGACTGCAGGGTTTTCAAATTATTGGTTATAATAGTCCTGGGGGCAATTTCTCTCCTGTGTCCTGTAATCAACTGTACATATATAATTCAATTCAATTTTATTTGTATAGCGCCAAATCATAATATACATTATCTCAAGGCACTTTTCATAGAAGGCCAAGACCTTAAAAGGTGATATGAGTTTAAGGTAGCAAAGAGAACATTTTCCACTGGGCAGGAGGTACTCTGCGTTGTAGTTCTACCTCTGTAGCTGACAGGAGAAGTGAATATTCAGTGATGGCGTTCATCCACCAGCAGCAGTTGTCATATATCTGCTCTTTGAAGATTTTCAATGGGATTAAGGTTACATTTCATTTTATCAGGGAAAATGAAAGGGGTGAGTTCAACAGTGGGTGGTGATTGGGGAACATTAGTAATAGCTTTGAATGGAAATTAAGAGGTTTAATTTTAAGTGTGACTGTAACACCCAGTGGTGGAGGAAGTACTCAAAGTGTTTACTCAAGTAAAAGTACCACATCAAGTTTTAAGACACAAGTAAAAGTGTTTTCAGAGTATAGCATTTTTCCTAATGAGAATACTACATCTTCATGGCTGAGTCTCGGGAGTGGCCTCTTCCAAATCCATTCTATGTGTTTCTTCTTCACCATGCGGGCTACTGCTGCTACTGCAGTTTACTACTGCGGCGCCTGCTCTGACTGAATCAGTGGACCAATTCCCCTCTCGTTATTGATTACATTAAAAAATGTTAAAACAATTTGAACATTTGTTGCAATGCAGTGAAAAAAATGTAGTGGATTAGATTGTGCAAACATTTGCTGATAGATGTAGTGAAGTAAAAGTGAAAAGTGCTTTGTTACATCCAATCACTGGAAACACTGTCAGACAGTTTGCAGAGTATGTGATTGTTAGTTCACCATGTTTTTGTCCAGATTAAATGTTTTACATGGAAGAAATGGAATGATCCCAGCAGTTCTCTGTTCCGGGTGGATATGTACTCAGCAATGGATACGTTATATAAATACTTACTCATAGAAACATAAATAGCCTGCACGGCATCTGAAAGGTCAGAGCTTCAATGCTCATAGACAGATGATGGGACCCTGGGCTTTGATGCTGGTAGGAGACTAATTATTGATAATCTGACACCGTACCCACCTAAACAAAACCAATATAAATGTATATTACCGATGTTATGATTGATCATAATGTATGTAATGGCTGGATCTTTCAACAAATCCAAAATTCTGTCTCTCAAGGAGGGTGTGTCTTAAGTATGAAATGTAAAAATGAAGGGATGAAAAGGAAGTGTAACTGTGGATTGTCTCACGTGAACCTACCTCAACAGTCAGTATTGGTGTATCTGGTAACCAGGACAGAGAATATTTTATACCTGTCTACATGGGATGTAATGGGCTGTGACATCAACTGTAAGAACCTATAGCTGTGTCAAAATACATCAGACATTAAAGGGATAGTTCACTGAAGAATGAAATTTCACTCATTATGCCAGTGGAGGGGTGGGTGAAGTGTTTGATTCCACAAAACACTTTGTTGCAGCAGAATCCAATACAGTTGAAGTCAATGGTGTGTCCTTCAGACGTAATAAAACAACACAAAAACACAACACCTCCATACTGCTCCTGTGCTGTGTCTGCAAGCCCCGCCATTCGTATTCAACTCAAAATCATTCACACTGTGTTTTAAGCCTAAAAGTCCATAGGAAGTGGTTAAGCTAGCAGCCATAGCCACACTATGGTGTGTCCAAGGGCCCACGCGCTCCATCTTGTACTGCTTATTGTACATTTAGTCACATTTTATTTTATGTTTTCTGTCTGTTCTTTTAGCCACAAACAGCTAATGAAAGTGTGTGTTTTCCTCTACTTATAGAGGACCATTTTAAGCATAGACACTTTACTGAGTGACAACATTTTGGGCTGTCTGACTTTTTCAAAGGGCTGTTTGAGGGTTAAGTTTAGTTTGCATGGTTAAGGTTAGGGTTAAGGTTAGGGTAAGGGGCTAGGGAATGCGTTATGCCAATTAGTGTTTTCACAGAGATAGATGTACAGACGTGTGTGAGTTATTCTTGAATATGCCTCAGTACATAACTGGGGGTCAAACAAGATGGGATTCTTTTTCACTACTGTTAAAACACTCTCTATTAATAGAGACCTATTTTTGCATTAGTTTGTACCACCCGGAGAGGAAACTGTGTGTTTACAGCTGTTTGCTTAAGTTCGTGCAAGTGGTCACACTGCCTCTTCTTGTTCCAACAAAGTTCCAAAGTTTCCATTAATAATTACCTCGATGCTGACAAGAAAAATCCTGATCTTTAGTCCTAGTTAGTAGTAGGACAAAAGTAATTAGCCCTCTTTACTAGTCCTCTCCTCTGTCTCTGTTAATGACACTTTTTATGATCCAATGATCAAAATGTGTGGAGAGGCTTTTATTTTGGTGGGAGAGTGGGTAAAGTTAAAGGTGTGCAGGGGTGGGGGTGGGGGGCAGAGGGGAGATCCCCAAATGGAAAACCCTCTGGCCTGCCAAGACACTGACACGTGCGCAAACACACACACACACACACACACACACAGATGTATAAATTGAGCGGGGGGAAAAATTCAAGCAACTAATTGGAAGCAGCAGCTTTGGGCTCTGAGGAGAATTAAGAGACAGTTTTTAGAGTTACAGATTACTCAACAACTGGCATGATGTCAAGTATTCAATCATAGTGTTATGCAGCATGTAAAAGACCCCTATCCCTCTATGGTTATACTTTAAGAAGGGGGTTGATAATTTTTGTTTAGCAGAACATAAATCTCTGTAGCTCCTGGTCACATTGTTCATAGAGTCATGGTCCTAGGAAAAATTCTAGGAGCCCTTGATTTTTCCTTTTATGCCACCATCACATTAAAATTCATTTTTCAGTGTGAAAATACGACACTAACATTTTCATATTTGTTGGGTTAAACCCCTGACGCACCCAAAAAAAAAATCCTTGGCCCCAGTGTTGTGTACTTGTGCTAAAATCTCACTCCCTGCCAGGTTTCCATTATACATCACTGCAGTTTAGTCATGAGTGGCTGCCTCTGACTTCCAAATAGAGTTTCAGTGACTGAATAGGCGTAATTATATGCACATGTGTGGGGCTATTTACAAAGCAGCATCACTGAATAAATAGTTACATCAAAAAAAGTTCTTATTAGATCATCAGGTCCCTGAATTGTAATAAGTCATACTGTGTGAAGTGAGTTTACCACTTTGTAAACTTGGAAGGTTGCATTAAAAGATACTTTGATCTCCTGCTGATGATCAGAGTTAGGTGACAAAGTTGGGTGAGAAAGAAATGTCTGGCTACGTCCGCATTGATAAATGTTTGTTTTAAAAATCATCACTGTTACTACGTTTACATCTGGTTTCCCGCACAGTTTTCCAGCTCCTAAAATGTAGAGCTGTGGAAATGCTGCTGACCCTGTTTTAGTTTGAAAAGTTGTGTTTTAGTCTGGACGTACAGAAAACGATGATGCTGACACCCATGTTGTCTCCCTGATTGGGTCTTATCAGTCACGACTCAACAGTGGTGAATACAAAGTGTTGCAGCTGTTTTTAAACTCAACCATGTTAGTATGAATGTATCTTTTGAAATCATCGGAGGGTTAAATAATTAGCATTAAGTGGTTAATGTTAAACCCTGCTGTAAAGGCACTGACACTAAGGCTACATCCATCCATATGTTCCCTTGTTTTTAAGGTAGGACACACTCCCATAAATGTGTCTGGCAAATTGACACAACAGGCAGGTAAAACAGAATGCTAAGATGCTATGCATAGTAGGCAACATGACAGAGAACTAATGGAAGTTAGCAGGTACATAATGAAGAAGTACAGTAGAGGTGAGGTTGAGTGTGGGCAGATGAAGATCAGATGAGTGGAAAAAAGTGGGTAGAGTAGACTTTGATGGAACATACAGACAGAGCGAGTGTCTGGCAGTTTGACAGGAGGGATAATGCACATGACGAATGTTCATAGCAGGCTGGCTTTCTCTCGTGCTGCTGTCAACCTGTATTTATTATGCCTCCACGCCAGCGAGATCCAGTGGCAGAAGGTTTTATGTGAGTATTCAGGTTGTCCGTCTGTCCGTTTATCCCATTGTGGTGAACATGATATCTCCAGAACACTAGATTTTATGGTCCTGTGATCTCGAAAAGCACATTTCTGCATTTCCGACACGATATCTCCCCAATGCCTTTAGGGAATCCTTTCCAAATTTGGCACAAACATTTTTGTGATCTCATGGATTAACTGCTTAGAATTTTGTGGTCAAAGGTCAAGGTCATGGTGGCCTCACAAAACATGTTTTTAGGCCTCTTGAATGTGATTGAGGGAATTTTTTTCAGTCTTTGATCAGTTGTCACTTGTACTCAAAGATTGACTTATCAGATTTCGGTGATCAAAGGTCAAAGTCACAGTGACCTGATATTAATCTGGAAAAATGTATTTCGACGGAAGCTGCACTGGTTGGTGAAATCATACATCTGCAGTGCTGTATCTCTAGTTGTGTGAAATAGTGTATGTCCACCGTCTAGCTAACGGTATAGCTCCACCATTAAATGGATTGTGAATAGAATAGAATGCTTTTATTGTCATTGTATCATGATACAATAAAATGTATAGTGTCAGTCCACTTGGTCTATAGGAACACTTCACATAAAGAAAAAGACAAGAGATATAACATGTTTCATACACATTGCATACCATATCAGCAAACATAAAAAATAACAAGAACTGGTAACATAAAGCCATAAGTGGACAGGAGATATGACAGCTCTTTAGGTCGATGAAGACATGTCATGATATCATGGTGCACCATATGTGTCTTCTTTAACCAGCATGCACCTCATAAATATAATGTCAGTTTAACATGTTGGTCTCATCATAGAAGTTACAAAAGCAGTCTGAGCAGGTCAGACATGCAGCAACTCTCTAATGCTTCAACTTGACTTTTGTCTAACATAATGCTGTCAGAGTAACACAAATAAAATGCATGTCTCGTTCTGCCTCAGTGAGATCAACCCTCTCCCCCCTCTGCTGTCACAGCTCAGACACACTGACAGACCCCTGTGTCTCCACACTTTCTCTGCCACTCTGAAACCTTTGGAAGTCATTATAGGAGAGTCATGACCAAACACTGCTGTAATACAGTAATGTAACAGACTGTGTGTACCTTCAGACAACAAGATAAAGAATTGTCAGCTATGTTGATGATAACTGAGATAGTGGGGCATGCTGCCATGTTGTGGTTCCAATTGTGTTTCATATGGAAGCTAGTCTAAATAAGATTCAAGGCCAACTGGAAGAAGACTGCTCAAGTGTTTTAAGACTCAGTCATTGTTAATAGAAGCTCAGTGCAGGTTTCTGCTCTGTGTCTGCTAACACTTTACAGGGTGATAGAAGATCAAGACTCTCGCTGCTTGTTTTGGAAACAGTCCATGGTTTGTGTAAAATAGACCATAGAAATCTAAACATCATACCTAATAAAAGATGAAATTTATGAGAACATTTATCTGGGAAGTTGGAGGAATAAGGGATCCCTCACATGTGAAGTTTCTTCGCCCCCTGTAAGGTTTTTTTGGGTAGTGTTTCCTCACTCTTGTTGAGGGTTAAGGACAGAGAATGTCACACCTTGTTCAGCCCTATGGGATTAATTGATAATTCATTAATCAGAGTTAAAACCTGATGGTGTATAACTGTTCCTGGTCTCTCTGTCCGCTCTGGCTCTGTCTCTGTCTCAGTCCTGTCATGCATAGAACTAGTTATTGTTCCAAAAATGGGACATGCATTTACAGTATATAGTGAGTGATCTTCCAGTTTTCATATCTATTCAGTTTGTTGGTGTCTGAAGGTTTTTGCATTTAGTCCTTAAAAAATTGTGAATAAGTATAGAAGCACAGGAGAACACGTGTAGGGCCACATCATGGCTTCACAGCAGGAAGGTTCTGAGTTCTTAATATCTGTGTCCATATGTTCTGCTTTTGTTTGTGTGGTACACTCTCCCACTCTATAGACATTTAACTCTGCTAAATTAGAGACTCTAAACAGCCCATTGTTGTGAGCATAAATACTTTATCTCTGTGTTCTGTGTCCTGTGACTCATCCGAGCTCCAGCTGTGAGCCTTCAGAGGATAACAGGATATACAGGAGCTAATGGATGGAGAATGGGTCGCCAATCTCATGTTGTCTGCAACTTCCTAAATCATTTGTGCTTTAGGGAGACTAGACTGAAAGGAAATGCCTCTCTCTTTGTCACACATACACAGTAAACAGATTTTCATTTTTTTCTTTTTTGCAATAGTGTGCCAGAGATGAACATGATGAACTGAACGTGATGAACTGAATGTAATCATGTTTCCCACGAGAAGTTAGGAGATCTCTATTGTTGAGCTGTGATGGCTTCGATTGTCTTAGTTTATGACAGTCAGCTGTGCTTGTGGCAGCTCAGCTCTGCCTGCTGCACTAAATGCCTACTGACTTACAAGGTAAGGAAAAAGTGATGTCATATACTTGTCGTATACGTGTTGTTTTTTTCTACAGATTTGAGTCACACTGCTCTGTCAGTTTTTAAGGATAAGAGATATATATGAGTAATATGCAAAGGTAGAGACATAGATACAATAAAAAAGGACCACACAGACTATAAGCCAATACTATATGTTGCCTCCTGAGGAAACTATTAAAGCTACAGTCCTGTTTAGTAACACTGAGTCACACACACACACACACACACACACATAAAAGAATGGTTGTAACTTGGTGTGGGGGTGTTTTCCACCCAGAGGGCCGGGGCTGGAAATACAAACAGCAGCAGGGGAAGCTGCTGTGACTGCACCACTGTGACCAGACATACTCTGTCCTCAGTCAAGTGGTGCCCTACATGTTAATTCTGAGCACCTCTTTCATGTGACATCATTTGAAATGAGGAACCATTTCTCCGAATTTGTTAAGTTGACAGAAGATTAATCAGCAACTATGTTGATAATGTTGATTATGTGGAAGTAATTTTAAAAGCAAAAATTATGAAGCCAGTCTAGTTTTAACTTCTGTAGAATTGTAATGCCTCTGCACGGGCTACAGCAGTGGCTGGAGACATTATTTTTTCGGGTTGTCTATCCATTCGTCCAATTCCATCCAACAGAATATTTCAAGAATGCCTTAAGGGATCTTTTCCTAATTTGGTACAAATATTCACTTGATGAACTATTTCGATTTTGGTGGTCAAGGGTCAAAGGTCAAGATCAGAGTGAGCTCACAAAGTGTTTTAGTCCACAAAACAAGGATTAAACAGTGTTGCAGCCAAATCCAAAACAACATGGTGGAAATAATGCCGTTTCGATACAATCTTTGAATGTTGGGGCTTCCGGATACTTGGAAGCAATATGGATGGATTCATGTTATGTTTTTTTGGTCACCAGTTACTTCAATTATATTGGATTTGGCTGCAACAATGTTTACCCCTGAAGTGTTTGTGGACACCCACCCCTCCATTGGCATAGTGGTAATCAGATAATGAGTGGATTTTCATTTTTTGGTGAACAATCCCTTTAAGATCAGCTTGATGGATATCTCTCAAAATTTTGTACAAACAATTACCTAGACTCAAAGATGAACTGAATACATTTTGGCAGTCAAAGGTCAAAAGGTCAAGGTCACGTGACCATGTGTTTTTTTTAACACAATATATCAGGAATGCCCAAAGGGAATTTCATTACATGTGGCACAAACATTCATTTACACTCTAGGATGACCTCAAGTTGGTGGTCAAAGGTCAAGAAACATGCTTTGTGAATGTGATATCTCTGGAACACCTTGAGGGAATTCTTTCACATTTGGCACAAACATTCACTTGAGCTTGTGCGCCAAAGGTCTGGCCTCAAAAAAAAATTGTTTTTTAGACTCTTGAATGTGATAACCAAAGAGTGCTTGAGGACATTTCTTCAACTTAAAATAAGGCTTCAACATTTCAGTGGTCAGACGTCAAAGGTCAAAGTGATCTCATATGAATCTTTAAAAAAAAAAAGTATGTTGAAATATTTACACGGAAACTGCACTGGTTGGCGGAGGCATGCAACCACAGTGCGGTAATTCTAGTTGTTTTCTGAATTTGGGTAACTGCTTGTTGATCAGACAAAACATTTCAAAATGAGCATTTTTGTATTATTTATTGACAATTGCTGCCCACATAATAAATTTTGAAAATAAAAGGCAAATTAATCCATAATTAAAGCATGCTAACCTGTGTAGTTATTTCAGGTGACTATATGCTGTGTATGTGTGTGTCTAAAAAGTGTTTTCAAGTCACCACTTGTAGCAGATATTTATTACCTCCTTTCCTGACTGTGGAAAAGTGGGGAAACAATAACATTCCCTTAAACTACCATTTTCACACACATATAGGATATCACCTCCTCTTGATAACTAATGTAACATTTTCCATTTCCATTCACTGAGCCTCTACAGAATCTTGTTGGAGCCCCATGGAGAGGCTGCAACACACTTTGAAAACCTCTGATTTACATAATGAAAATCTGGCAGTTCTTTCCTGTCTGAACTCACCGAAGAAAAACAAGCACTTAGTCTATTGTCTGATTGTGGTACAGTTCCAGTCTTTCTCCGCTGTATTCTTAAGCCAGCTTACTTCCATTTGTTATCCAAGGGAACAGTGTGACTGTACTGTCTGGAACAGTCAAGTTAAGACAAGAAGTATTGTAGTATTGAAGTGTTCCAGGAACTCTGGGAGCCCAGGGGAGAATTTAAGGAGATTTCCAGGTCCTTTATGTTGTCGAAGGGTAAATTATTCCCTTTTGATGAAGCCACGTAAACAGTTTGCTTCCAGTCTTTGTACTGAGAAACATACCACTGTCTTTTCTGACTCTGGGTACATTCAATCAATCACATGATGCCACATGTGTTCCTTTGTGTTGCTTTGGGCATTATATTGTGTTTAAGTGAAATGATGCTCTTCTTATTATTTTGTCCTGTACATTGAAATTATGTTTTAACATGTTTGATTCACATCCCTTTTCTCCCTTGTCCTTTTGTCTTCCAGGTCACACTGGCCGTTTTATAAGAGCCGTGTTTTGTACCAGTCTACTATTTCTACTGGCTCATATCTGCTTTCAGACAGTCCTGTACACGTACCCTCCACTCAACATTGGTATAGGCGATAACTGTTCACAATGGGACACCATTACCAGACACATAGGTGTTTCCAGGTATGTAACTTGTGTTTGATAAAGTGTAGCTCCACTTATTCATGCAGCTATCACTGGTGGTAGGATTGGGGGAAACCAGTGAAAACATCCCTAGGATTATTTTATATTCAATTTCTGCCAAAAGTCCCTTTCACCTAAATCTTACACTGAACCTTTAACTAACCATTAGAATTACAAATGCAATACAAAATACAGTGCTGATAATACAAACTAAGGGGTTTTGTAAGTATCAGTATTGACAAAAACATTTGGAAAAGCAGCAGTTAGAGACTTATTGTGTGGAAAATCTAGATATTTTATGAAGTAACAAGATGTGAAGTTGCATGTGCTCTAGGAAAAATGTTTGACCACCTTGACCTTTTCACATATGGTTCTCTATGTTCTAGGCTTCCTTTGGATGACCCCTGGAGTGTGTTACGCCTTCTGTGTCCTGATCTGGGCGTTTGTGTGGTTTCCTTGGTGACAGTGATCCTCTGCAGCAGATTGGTCAGGAACAGAGAAATGGTGGCTGCTGCCAATATTACATCGGTGAGTAGTTGTGTGAGGGTTTGTTATTATTGTTACAAATCATTTAGCTGATGCTTTTATCCAAAGTGACTTACAATATGTGCATCAACCATGAGGGTACAAACCCAGAACAGCAAGAGTCATGTAAGTACATTAGCTTCAAAAAAGACAAACTAAAAGTGTTTCAACCTACCTAAGGTAAGTGCAATATATAAGTGGAACTACACTTCATAATTGTTTTTATTCTAATTATTGTATATAAACACCAGAGTTGACAATCATGTTCTTAGGGTGTAGTGTGAGTGGAGGAGCAGTGTAGTGTGAGTGAACTTAGGTAGGTTGAAGAACAGTCAAGCTGCTGCATTCTGGATGAGTTGCAGAGGTCGGATGGTCCTTACAAGCAGACCAGCCAGGAGGGACTTGCAGTAGTCTAGACATGCGATGACCAGAGTCTGGACCAGAACCTGTGCTGCCTTCTGAGCTAACACACACCTGTATACTGAAAGCTAGGACACAGGGTCTAGACATTGCTCTAATTATTACCATTTGTCCTTCCTGTTATTTTAAGGACTATAATTTATCTTCATTCTCCCCCGGCAGTCTTTCAGTCTGTGTGTACCTCTCTGTTTACCTTCTCTCTTTCATTCTTTCTGTCTCCAGGGCAACTGCCCAAACAAACAGTAGAGAGATGTAGGTCAGGAGAGACGGAGACAGTGGAATCTGAGGAAAAGACACATTTTTTGAGCGTTTTCTTGTTAATATGATAAACACATGGTCCCTATTGTTTTTGCCTTGTGAAGAGCAGGGCCTGTTATGATGGCAATATCAGTATGTAAGTTGATTGGTGTATCCAACACCTCCAGAGCAAGATTTCTCAAGAACTACTGGCTACAGGTTTCTTTGATATTTCCTGTGGGTATTGATTGGGTTCCATTGTCAGATCACAAATTACCCTTGACTGTGGTCCATGACAACAAATAATGATTTTTCATGATATGTGATGTTCATGATCCACTGAGGATGAATCTTCATTTACATTTACATTTAGGGCGTTTAGCAGACGCTTTTGTCCAAAGCGACTTAAGTACATTTGTCACAAGAGACAAACCACAACATATCACCGTCGATGGGGCAAAATCATATAGAAACAATTGTCAAGCCCTCATCTGAGGATCGTTACTGCTATTTGTGAAAGATTCTTTAAGTGCATAAGTGCTATGATTGAAGTGCTAATCATACGAACATACAAGTGAATATGTTTTTTTTTGTTGGGGGGGGTGAGGGGGAGTCATGCTATGAAGGGTTGAGGTGAAGTCTGAACAAATGAGTCTTGAGTCTTTTGCGGAGGATGAAGAGCGATTCTGTTGTCCTGGCATTGGTCGGGAGTTCGTTCCACCACTGAGGTGCCAAAACAGAGACGAGTTGCGACTTCACTGAGCGGACTTTGTTTGCTCTCAGCGATGGGGGTACCAGTCGGCCAGCTGTTGTAGATGAGTGAAGTGCTCTCGCTGGTGCATGTGGTCTGACCAGTGTTTGGAGGTAGACGGGTGCAGTTCCATTGACGGCCATGAAGGCCAGCACCATCGTCTTGAATCGGATGCGGGCCCCAACAGGAAGCCAGTGGAGGTCACGGAGGAGGGGGGTCACATGGGAGAATGTGGGAAGATTGTAAACGAGGCGTGCAGTTTAGATGAAGATGCTGGGAGTCCAGCCAAGAGGGAGTTGCACGACTTCATGTTGTGTAACCCCACTGACCTTTCCTCAAGTTTCTTCATCAGTCCATATTGTTGCAATCTGAAGTAGACAGCCAATTGACTTTCCTTTGTATATTTGCTTTGTGTCCTTCAGCAGTATTTTTTTGTTGGTAAATGCGGGCTGCTTATGTTACACGTTTGCATCTTCACAACCAGTAACAAAAAGGTAAATGTGGTGATACACACATGTCTGGATCAATATTTTGCAGGGGGGTGGCTGCTATGATAAGTGAAACTCACAGGAAACTATGATGATTTGTTAAATTGTGGGACCCTCTCGAAAACAAGTTGATGCAACTCAAGGGATTTATCCCATTTGAATAAATACATTTCACAGAAAATTGTAAGGATGTGCAGGATTCATGGGGCCGGCTGGTACTGCCAAGTTACAATTATGATTTTTAAAGCTACACTAAAGCTTTATAAAGCACCGGATCAAATAACTATGTTAAGAGAAATATATTGAGAACACATAGAATTATAAGCAAATCTGCAGTTCCCCTCAGCTCAACAGGTTTTTTTTTAGCCTCCTTTAACTCATCATCTAAGACTAACTGGTGAACATAGTGGAGCATTCAACAGATAAAGAGCCACATATTTTCCTCAGGAGGTGGTGAAGACCAGATATAGAGAAAAAAGTAGAGTGAAAATCATCAGGTCAACACATATGACTATAAAAGCACCTGACAAAATGCAAGAGGCAGATTACACCTTGGATAGTTTTCCAGTCTATCACATGGCTACCTTAATAATTTACCATATTTATAGACATCAGAGGGTCCCCAAGCCAACTACTGACCCCTGTCTGACTTAAAGGTTCAGTGTGTAAGATTTAGTTGAAAGGGATCTATTGGCAGAAAATAAGTATATAAAATGATCATAGTGATGTTTTCACTAGTGTTATTCAGCTAAATTGTACAAATTGTTGTTTTCTTTACCCTAGAATGAGCCCTTTATATTTAAATACCTAATATATGTACATCAAAAGCGGATCCTCTCTATGGAGGCTGCCATGTTTTCCTACAGTAGCCCAAACTGGACAAACTAAACACCTCTTGAGTTTTTATGACAACTGAAGCGACCACAGGTCAGGTGAGGTGAGGTTTTCAGCTGCAACATGCAACCTCACCACTAGATATCACTAAATTCTATACACTGAATCTTTAATACTTCATGATTAATCATATTATAGACATCAGAGAGTCCCCCAAGTGAATACTGTTAGTAACATTAGAAATCTGCCCCGTTACTGCATATCATCACTCTGTGTTTTGTTGGATCTAGACAATGTGTATTTGTATTTATAGTTTAGAGGAGAGGTTTCTATTTTTGTATCGTAAACATAGAGTAAATTAAAATGACACAGTCTGTGTTCACTGTAAGCATGACACCCCTGTCTTATAAAGTAGAATCAAAGCAAAATAAGCTTTAGTAATACGTTTTATAAAGGGAAGTTAAACAAAAGGTTCTGAGTTTTTTAGAGGAAATGTGAAAAAACATGATGCAGTGACATTTGTAATCTTATCATCTGGCCTCTGCTGGTGAAGACTACTGTGTACGAGAAGAAAAACACAGAGCAGGTAAAGGCAGAAGAAATAATCAACAGTAATTGAAGAAAATGTGTACCACTGTAATTTTGTGTTTCACTTTAATGTAATTCAGTAATAACCTTTAAAACTTTTAATTCTGTCTCTTTCGTACTTTAGCTAGAAGATTATTCAACAGATAAAACCCCAGAAGGTGATGATGATGATGATGATGAGGAGGAGGAGGAGGAGGAGAAAGAGGATGAGGAAGAAGAAGAGACATCAGGAGATGAAGATAATGAAGATGATGAAGAGAGATCATTACCTGGTGACCCTGATGAGGAGGTTTCAACAGCAACCAGAGCCAAGCAGCTGGCTGAACGGCTGAAGGTCATAGTTCGGAAAATTCTGCGGGACCTGGGCAGAATCTTAGCCATCAGCCTGCTGGCACTGGCCGGTAAGAAGAAGCTGAAAGAAGCTTTAGTACAGTTCAGAAATTGGTATTTGTTCATCTTTATGTTTAGATCTGTTTTGCCATTCTGAGTCATGTCCAGAGACAGTGGTCACTAAAGTCTGTTGAGAAATGAGAAATATGTGCAGATCAACACTCAGAGAATCTGCCAGCCACACTCAGCCATTCAGACAGACTGACTGTGTTGTCTGTGCTCTCAAATTGAGTTGTGTTTAATTTCCATGAACTAAGCAACTCTCACAGCCATTTCACATGCTGTTTTGTGATTCTAGGTTATATTTTGAATTCAGGCATGTGGCAGAAAAATCATGACAGAATCTGTGCTAGTGATGTAAAGGTTATATGACAGATAAATAATCATGTGTATTGTTTTTTTTATGTCCACACACAAACCACACAGCATGTCAGATGTAATGAATTTACTGGTACACAAATGACAAAACAGCTCTCAAATAATACCCTGTCTACCAGTCTTAAACAATGGGAAATTGTCTGTATTTATACAGCACTTTTTCTAGTCTAGATGACTTCACCCATTCACACATTCATACACATGTATACAGTGTATGTATGGGCAGCACACTTTTTTAAAAGAACAGCACAGTTGCAATTTGGGGCATGAGGAATGCAAAGTGTTGATTAGTAATTCATGATTGTGAATTAGCAGCTATATGCTGCTTGAATTATGACACTATGTTACATTAAAATAGCAGTTTTTTAAATCGTTAATCCTTAATTCCCCCTCTGTACCCTGAACGCCTGTTCTGGCATAATGCAACTTTGGGTATGAACACTCCTCATGGGTATGATCTCCCATGAGAAGAGCCAAACTGCTGGAATCAGGCCCATGTTCTAAAGTAACGCTTCTTCTTCTTCATCTTTCAGCTGCTCCCTTTTCGGGGTCGCCACAGCGAATCATATGCCAATATATCCACTACCCCTCCTATTTGTGATCCGCATGTTTGTTTTGGCACAAGTTTTACGCCGGATGCCCTTCCTGACGCAACCCTCACCATTTATCCGGGCTTGGGACCGGCACTAGAACTACCCAAAAGAGTATCCCTAGTGGCTGGTTTTCTAGAGTAAAGCTGATAGATCTTTTTAAAAAACGTGTGTGTGTTTGTTGCTACTTCTGGTTCAGTAAAACGGGGATCATGAGGAACCTACAGTTTTCAGCCATGTCTGATCTGATGTCCAGTCAATCTTTTAATTTGTTGTTTAGATACATTAATCCATTCATACACTAAGCCCAACAGGTTTAGCATATATATATAATGTTCCTTTAATTTTAGAGCATAATCTTTTTGTTTGTCAGTTTAGGCTCACTTATGCTCTAATATAGATTTCAAATAACGGTCAGGTAAAAAAGAGGGAAAATAAAAATAGCTGGTACTTATCTGTCATAATCATCACAACAATCATATCATTCCCATCACTCTGCTGTTCCCACTTTCTCTCAAAGCACCGTTCTCACACTATTGTCAGTGAAACCTGATTTTCACTTTCCACATGTTGATAAAGCATGTTAATAAGACTGATTTAGATGTTGTAGGAGACATATTTCCCCACTGCTTTCACTCATGCTTCAAAACACAGTATGGTTCTTCTGGATGCATTCATTTACATTTACATTTACATTTAGGGCATTTAGCAGACGCTTTTGTCCAAAGCGACTTACAATAAGTACATTCGTCACAAGAGAGAAGCCACAACATATCACCGTCGATGGGCTGAAACGAAATATAGAAACAATTGTCAAGCCCTCCTCTGAGGATCGTAACTGCTATTTGTGAAAGATTCTTTAAGTGCATAAGTGCTACGATTGAAATGCTAATCATACAAGTGCATACGTTTTCGAGGTGAAGTCTGTCCCTGAATTTGGATTGGACAAGGAATTGCTCAAAATGATACAAATGTGCAAACATGTATAGCACTCATAAGGTTTCGTGAAGGGAGTACAGGGATTTCACATGTTTGTTCCGGTTGTTGATAGAGAGTGTGTCTCTGTGAAAACTGAACTTGTGTCTGACCTCTCCTTCCTTTTCCTTCCAGGCATCACACTGCCATCTGCCTTCTCAGCCATCTACTTCCTGCTGTTTATTGGTGTGTGCACGTGGTGGGCATACCACCTTCCCATCAGTCACCTGGGTTTCAATGCACTGTGTGTGATGGTGGGCTTCTTCACTGCTGGTCACATGGTTTGTCTGTACTTGTACCAGAGTCTGCTGGCCCAGGCCCTTTTCCCCCCACACAGTCTGTGGGCCAGGTAAGACTGTAGCTCCCTCACTGCTAGAAACCATGAATGTTTCAGGGTTGCCTTGGGTGCATGCATGTGGTTAAATAGACTAAAACATATGGTTAATATCATTTGACAAAGCGTAAATAAAATATTATAAGGTGAGACAACCTTCTGTTCTGAACAATAAAATGCTAATCACATTCATTCTTGATACTCTTGGCAGTGCACAAAACTACAGATGATGATCACAAGTGCACTCTCACTCTCTTTGTATCTCTGTCAAATATTGGAATGGTGTTCCACTGAAGGAGAGAATAATAATACAAAGTAATGTGAATAGTACATTTGATTGGCGTGTCACAGATTCCTACCCTACAGCCCTGTCATTCTTTAGTTAATGTTAACATCAGCTTCTCTGCTCTCCTGCATGATTTGCACCCTAAAGTTATAATGTTAAAGATTCTCGGTGAAATATTCAAATGTATTCTGATTGATTTTACTGTTAAGTAAATTATGACTGGATAACCTAGTGAACATATTATAAATGATACAAAGTTTTTGTAGCTAAAATGGATCAGCAGTTATGTTTAACATATCTTTGAAGAATCCTATCAAATTAAAGTTGCCAAAATAAGTTGTCCTTAAAATGCTTAAAGATTTGAATATATCTTTCTTGACTAATTAAAACTAGAGCCTGTGCCTTAATCTATCACCAAGATTGGAAACAAAATTAGAGACAGAAATGTGTATTCAAAGGCTGCATATACACATGCCCAGATTCTTATGCTCCAACACTGCATTCCACAAATTAAAAAATACTCTCCAGTCCTTCTCCCTAGAGGAGCATAATCACCTTCATATCTATGAACTCACTCGTGTTCTTTTTCTCTGTGACCTAGAAATTAGATGATAGTCGTCCAGCACAGGAGTCAAAGCTCATGTTCCGCCTTTTCAGGAAAACTTGAGTGTGATTTCAGGGCTGGAATGTTTGGAATGACTGGCTAGCAGCTGATGCTGCATCACTTCAGCAAAACTTAACCAGTTAAACTGTAGAAAGATGAACGAGTAGTGCAGCATTCTTCCCTGACATGTGATCTCTCCTCATCTCCCTTTCTCTCTCATCCATCATGTCCAGAGTTCTTGCCATGCCTGTGTCAGTATAACGTTACCAGCTGTTCATCAGTCTGGGAACTCTGACCTTTACCTAAGAAGGTTCTTTTTTAATTTCTGTACTGAGAATGACGCACCTTTCTATTCAATATTTACAGGTTTGACTACAAAAAATAGCTCAATCATCAGTATCTATCTGGAGCCATTGTAGCATCAGAGATAATGAAATGACACTTTGTCCACAGATAATTAGATTAAGTGCTTTCAAGCAACAGGAACAAGGGCAACATATCTTTCAAAACTGATGGTGTATCAATCCTTCTACTAATTTTACAAATGTCTGTCTGTGTGTCTGTTTGTCTGTTTGTGGGACACATTATCTGGAGAACCATTCATCTTATTGGCTTCACACTTGGCATGTGTATTCTTATTTGACCTTGGGAAGTGGCTAATTTGTTGTGATTCGGACATGCAATTCATTCACTAATACAAATTGAATAAACAGGAAACCAACCAAATCTTTGCAATTTGTCTACAAAGTGAAAACACAACGTTGATTTTGTTGCTGTAATGTTTTATACTGAGCAGAATTATAGAGCTTTTAGTTTAAAAAGCTGTAAACCTTGGTCTGACCTTTGTAATTGTTGACATGAATGTATGAAAAAAACCGCAGCAGTTAAGTAAATCATTCAAACGTATATACAAGCCACATAGGCATGTTCAGAACAGGCACTGCACTAGTTTGAACCAAGTGAGTGAAAGCAAATCCATCCAAGGTTGAGGGTTGTAGTCTGTGGTTTTGCTGTCCTGACTTCAGTTAGGAGCAAGATTAGTGACAGGCATCAGTGATGGCACAATGTGGGTTTGTTATGGTTTTGACATAATCAGTGACATCACTGTAAGTGCAGTTAAAAATAATTGGTGGTTAGAGTTAAGTTTTTGTTCTCAACAGCCATGCACCCAGATCATTTTTTCAACCTGGTCCTTATTTCCAGCATATGGTATGTAGATCTACTCACCCATAAAGGTTTGGAGTAACTTGGAGTCCTTCGGACATTTTTAGATCCACACGCGATCGGCGTATATCCATACAACGCAAGTGACTGGGGCATCCACAACACAGCCTCTAAATAACGCATTATCTGCCGCGAAACTCTTTATTTACTATGAATCGCCAGCACTAGTCCCCTGTGAGTCCTAGTTGCTTTGTTTACATCCCGGGCTTTCACTGGGGTGACGTCACCAAGGCGCGCAGCCGCAGATCAGCTGACGATCAGCTGTGTTTGTTTACACGGAGTTTGCTGCTGCTAGTTTTGCCCAACATGGCAGAATACTTATCAGGTGCTTTACAGTACAGTATTTTTTTAAAGCAGCTGTGTCCTGGTGCTCGGGCGTATTCACCCGGGTATGCATGGAGGCAGTAGCGCAGTCCATAGCGACTTGGCTTGGGAGGGAGGCCGGTTCAAGTCCAGCATGTACGGAAGCTAGTTCACCTCCTAGGCACTGCTGAGGTGCCCTTGAGCACGGAGTTTGCGCACCTCGAATCCCCCAGTTCCCCCCCAGTTGGATTGTGTTCAGATGTGACACGGATGAGTCAAATTTCCCCATGTTTGCATGTTGCATGCTGTGTGTGGGACCAAAAATAGGAATAATCTTAAAGGCTAGCTAACTTCAGCGGGCTAACGGGCAGCCTTGAAGCTAGAGTTAGCTTAGAGAACCGAGAGCAAGTTGTCTTCCTGTTTAATCAACAAACAGTCACAGCTGATCGTCAGATGTGCTGCAGCTGCGCTGCGGCTGCGCACCTCGGTGACGTCACCCCAGTGAAAGCCTGGTATGTAAACAAAGCAACTTGGACTCACACGCTGGCGATTCATAGTAAATAAAGAGTTTCGCGGCAGATAATGTGATAATTAGAGGCTGTATTGTGGATGCCCCAATCCCTTGGGAGTCCGAAGGACTCCAAGTTACTCCAAACCTTTATGGGTGAGTAGATCTACATATCACATGCTGGAAATAAGGACTAGGTTGAAAAAAAACGAACTTCTCCTTTAACAACTGTAAACTTGTCCCTCATCTTTCTGGACCTGCACATACTGTATTTGAGCTTCATACTGTCTCATGAGTTACAGCTCCAAAACTATTTATAGAGGTACTTCTCATATATTGCTGCTAAATTGTCCTGACAAATGTGTCTCTATCTTGTTACAGTGCTGACCACAGGTCTTTTCAGACCTGGACTCAGACTGTGTGGTTTCCTATTACTGTATTCCTTTGATCGTCGATTATTTTCTTACTTTCAAAGTTCTCCGATGGAATGGTTTTGTTTTGATGCAGGCGTCACATATTTTAAAGTTTTGAAACTGATCTGCTCAGATAATATAACAGGTGTTCCAGAACAGAGTCCCAAAAAGGATATGCTTTAACCTTTTTACTCACAGCATTGACATTATGTTACACTTATAAGTTCCAAATTTGACCTTTATCAAATATTTAATTGCTTCATCACGATAAATATGTACAATATAACATAATACAACCTTGTTTAGAACTCCATCCATTTTAATCCTGGATGTTCCCAAATAACAGAGTTCAAAGCTCCTCCATCAACAATCACTTAATACTTCATACAACAAAACATGTTCTCTAAATTTTAAGGTTTGATTATTGTTTAGGGCCAGAGGACCCTATTGAAATTGCTCCGATTACGTTTTTGTTGTTGTTATTAATATTCAGTTGTTGTTATTAATATTCAAGCCTGCATCCTGACATGATAATCAATCAGTCAATCCAATTTTATTTGCACAGCCCGTATTCACAAATCACACAATTTTTCTCATAGGGCTTAAGAAGGTGTGACATCCTCTGTCCTTAACCCTCAACAAGAGTAAGGAAAAACTACCAAAACCCTATTAACAGGGGAAAAAGAACAGAGAAACCTCAGAGAGAGCCACATGAAGTGCAATAGATACAGCGTGTAACTGAGAACATCAGCAAGATAATAGTGTTTACAACAATGATTAGAATTACAAGAAGCATTTGATCAACATGCCAATAATGAATTATAACGTATCATAACTCTTCTTTCTCTCTGTTTTGTCTTTACCTCTGTTTCTGTCAAGACTCTTTGGATTGAAGGACATCATCTTACCAGGAAACTGCTCCTCGCCCTATGAACTCAATCTCAATGCCAATCACGACTGGCCAGTTTATGTCAACCCAGGAATACTGTTCTTCCTCTACATTACCATAGCAACTGTTCTCAAGACGGGATATCATGGAACACCGAGCCAGGTATGTGCTACTTTGTCTTTAGCAATCTCCTGTGTTGAAGACCAGTGTTAAGTTGATTTGTCAATTCACCCTGACTTCTTCTCAGAAGTGCATTATAGTCAGGCATTAATCATTTTTTTCTGAAATGTCGAGAATAAAGTCAAACTTAATCAGAGAAAGACTTTGTTTGCATTTCAAGAATAAAGTTGAAATACTATTTTGTAAATAAATACAGTCAAATTGTCAAGAATAAAGTCTACTGTAAAAGCTGTGTAAAGCCATTAGCAGCTGTTTCAGTTGGCTCGAATGTGGCTGCCTCTTCAAGCTTGTATGGTTTCTACCTCTGAACAGATACAGTTTTCAGTGCAATAACGGCTAAAAGAGAAAGAATTTCCTTGCCACTAAAACTGATTTTAAAGAACAACTTCATCATTTCATCTACACAAGGTAAAACAGTTTGACTTTACTCTTGAAGTGTCAAGTTAATTCTCTCCCCTTTTTTTATCTCTGTATGTTTTTACCTCTTATCTCAATATGCAATATAAATATTTCTACTCTGATATAGTCTGACTTTATTCCTAAAATTTAAAACATTTAAAAAAAATTACGTATTTTTACGACAATACAATTTTATTCTCGTAATGAAAAATCTTTCTACTCTTGTGCTAGTAAAGGCTGTCAAGAGTGCTAACAAGAATAACTTGCCATTTTTTAATCTATCTGGAAATTATAATATAAAATGTGTCAAAATGTCTTAAAATAACTAGACTTACGTTATATATGTTGTTGAGTTGTGTTCTTACATTATTTTACATTACCAAATGTTTCCAGCAAGTTTCAAACCTGTAGAAATCTGTCATTTTAATCAAGGTAACAGTGCATCTCATTTTGTCACCTGTCGGTAGTGACATGTTCCATTGTGCACATGTCAGCATTGTGTTTTAAGAGGTGTACAAAGTCAAATTTGTACAATACGCTTTTTTAGATCTTGGTTTATATATATTTTTTATTTATTTATGAATTTTTTTGACCAGATGAAGGATTTTAGTCATCTGATGTCTGAATCTTAAGCTATCAGCGAAACAAACTCATTTAAATTCAGACGTCTGTGTCCGCCAACAGCATCAGAGACACACTGAACTAGACAATGTTCTATTCTAGAGGGTTGGGGCCCTCACAGCATGAGGCCCTGTCACCCTTGGTCTAGAAGGGTGGAGGAACTGCTAACATGGCCTCATCAGAAGGTTTCAAGCTGTACGTGCTGGTGAGCACTGATTTAGAAGCTCAGCCAAGTAGCTTAGTGTTAAACCATACAGGGACTTAAAAGTCAAGAGCCATGTTTAAAATATTTTTACGCATAGGCAGCCAGTGAAGTGAAGCTGTAGGGGAGATATGGTCATGCTTTTGCATTTTGGTTAAAAAAGAAAATCAAGAAACATGAATTGAACAATGGGTTTTGTGTGATTATGTGGGTGCTCTCGTGTTGGAGGCCCTATGAAACCTAGACTACACTATGCCAATGGATAAACATCCCCACCTCTGTTGGAGCCAGTGTCCTGGAGAAAATAACATCTGTGCACTCCAGAAAAATACCATACTGCTTGTGTTCAGACACCTCAATTTAAAAACGGTACCATTGTGCTCTCTCCACCTTGAGTCAGACATCATAATGGTCCTATTACTGACAAATATTATACAACACTTCATTATGACCCCTGGCTGAATTACTGAAAAGGTGATTTAGACATTTTACGCTCTGACATTCCCCTGCTGCTGTTGTGTTTTTGGCTTCCAATAACACAGTGACACATCTGTTGATGTGTTGTGAATTAAGTTGCAAGAAACATTTATGTTCAGATGATAGCTAAGAGAGTCTTATACTCTGCCTAGTTCACCACTTTCCCACTCATTTGGTTAATGGCAGAACAAGGTAGCACCGTTGCCTTTAATAGCTGAGGTGCATCTATCATGGCTTTGGAACAATTTGAAACATTGGCATGACAGTTGCAATATTTTGTTTCATTATAAAAAGCTGTCAAGGTGATTATGTGTTTCTTCTCATATCTTGTATTTGTGTTGAGCAGGGGGAGGGGGAGGAGCAGCAGGAGAAGAAGGAGGAGTTAAAGGAGGGGCTGGAGTTGAGATCATCGAGTCAACAGAAAGATAACTATGAAGATGACACACAGGTACTCATCTCAATGTCTGCACTCTGCTACTCACTAAGCTAAATCTATATGGACTTTCACTGTTAACTTACCCAATGCTGATATTATAATATGAATTCCTACACTGTCAACATACTTGAGTGTAGAAGGGTATTTCAAGCTTCTTCTTCAGAAGCTGTGTACTGTTCAGTTTATAGAAGAGTTTGCTGTCCTTTCACTGCTGCTTTTGAAACAGTAAGCAAGTCACCTGGAAAAATATGTGTGAGTTTCGGGATAACCACCTGAACCATGGAAAATGGACTTAATTTATATATATTTATATAGCGCCTTTCTAGTCTTAACGGCCATTCAAAGTGCTTTTCACTGGTCTGATGAAGCTGGATTTCTGCTTTAAAAGCTTAAAATGTTTGAAATTAGTTTCATGGCCATGACAGGGAGTTCAGTGAACTCCAGTGACCCCCACATCACAAGATCAGAGTTTGACAGCAGGAATCCAAGAGCCATTCTGCCGACCATCTGCCTCCCTCTGTCAACAGTCCAGGCAGGTGTGATGGTGTGATGGTGTCGGGAATGTTTTCTTGACTCACTGTGTCACCTTAATACCAATCAATCAAGTAATCAAGTCAATCATATGAAGAGTTTGATGTGTGTATCTTGATCTTCTGTTTCAGCTTATGCTCTTGTCAGGAAGCAGCAGAGAGGCTGTGGCTGGAGAGATTCACACAGACCTGGGTATCAAATGCACAGTTTTTCTCAGAAATCATTTCTGTAACTGAAACAGTTTGTATGTTCAAAAAAAGACAAATATTTAGATTTGATCGACTACAAATAATATGAGCTTGATTATATTTTTTTTCTTTCACTCAAATTAAAAGTATGGTGAAAGTATCTGTAACAGTCCCAATGACTAATACTTGTGTAATAATTCCTTGAAATATACATGTGAATTGATGTCAAAGTCAGGACTCCTGATAGTGTGTTCTTACACTGCCAGGATAATTTTTGAAAAAACTATAAAACTATAAAGAGCTAAATGCTTTTAAAAAAAATCTATTTTGTAGACTGTGACATTTTTTTCTGAGGTCCCAGCAGAATCATTTATCTCAGGCTTTGTTTCCCCACAACAAACAATCCTCCTGTGATGACAGTTATCCTGATCCTAGCAGCAACAGATGACCTGCAACAGGAAACTGCACTTACAAAAATGAAAAAGCTTGAGCTGACAGGGTAGAGTGTGACCAGAGATCATTTATTTATAGTATCATTGGCTTCACACTGCGTTACACTATTGACAAATGTCTCTTAAATGAGAAATGCTTTGCCTTTCATTTCGGTAACACTGGTGTGATCTGGGAACAGAGGGACATTACAAGAGTTATAACACTGTCAGGCAGGTTTTAATCAATTCTTGAGGTTAGACTAACATTTTCAGAGCAGAAAATGAGTGTGTAGTGTACTTTGTCACAGTTATCTTCTTCTAACTTTAACTGTGACCTGTGTATAATGTGGTTTACCGGCTGAGCCATGTTGTAATAATAAAGAAAATCATTGTTTAAAGATAAGAGATAAACTAATCCCTCAGATCTGATAAAAATCTTTATCACAGAGCTCTGCTGGTGTGTTATTATTCAGTGTTCTACTCTGCATACTGAGATGATCGATGTTATTTCTGGCAGGTGTTCCTGACGTCCCCAGTTGTCAACAGAGTGAAAGTCCTTTTTTCCTGTTGGGGAAGGTGGTGATGCAGCAGAGCTACGTCTGTGCTCTCATAGCCATGATGGTAACTATTGGAATAAAGCATGATTTTGTACAAATAGAATATAATATATTTTCGACATATATCTACTCAATGAAGACAAGTGAGTTAAAAAGCCTGTAGTAATAGCATACCAAAACACTATAACAGTAAGAATCTCACTCACTAGATTTGTTGTTGTTGTCATGTGCTATGTCCACTTTGTTCAGGTGTGGAGCATCACGTACCACAGCTGGCTGACCTTCGTGTTGCTGCTGTGGGCTTGTCTCATCTGGATCCTGCGTGCCAGGTTCTGTTCACACCTGTAGCTGAGACAGAACAGATCATGAATGTGCTACTCTGCTTTATTCATCCCTACAGATGACTGGGCTTGATGTGTATTGCTTTGTCCACAAAACAAATACATATATTACATTTTAAAGTTGTGTAGATTTCACAGGATCTGTAACGACTGAACCCACACTGAAGTGTTGTGTTAGGGTTTAGACCTGTTATTGAAGTAGCTGTTTCTCTTTGCAGGCGACATGCAGCCACTCTGTGCTCTCCATTCATCCTGCTCTATGGTCTGGCTTTGTGCTGTCTCCAGTACGTCTGGGCCATGGAGCTTCAGCCTGAACTACCCACCGCTGTGGGAACCATGAGCCTCAGACAGCTCGGCCTGGACAGAGCCAAGTACCCCTGTCTAAGACTGGGAGCCATGGTGAGTCAAGAGCATAGACACTGGTGATTTTATGATGATGAAATGAAGCCTGTGTCCTTTCATTCTCTGAATGATATGGATTATCAATATGACCTGTCTTCACCGACCCCTGGCTTTTGAAAGATGCTATTGGAAGCTGGAGGTCATATATGGTTGAGTGATATAAAACAGATCTATTAGGACTTGTCTCTCCAAACTACAATACAGTGGCCGGGGGGATGTGGCAGTTATAACTGTGTGTGTGAATGGGTGAGTAGGACTTGTACTGTGAAGTGCTTTGAGTGGCCAATAAGAAAGAAAAAGTTCTATATGAATACATCCCTTTTTACCTAAAGGAAAGTCCTCTTGTACCAACACTGGTCTAATGAACTAATGCCTTTTTAAGTCAACCTTTATACTTATTCATTTACAGATACTTCAAGCCCCGCAAAAAACACTTGCAAGTGTTCTATTCTTTATCAGACAAGCATGAATATGATGCTCATAATAATAATATTACTTTTCATCACATAAATGCAATTTGCTTAGCAAAAAAAGGTATTCAGAACACAGATGTTTTAAAAACAAAACATTTTAAGACAGTAAATATGTTAAAACAATAACATATTTAAAAAAAGGGTTACCTCTTTAACTTTCAAAGAAAAGACAATGTATTATTCTTTCTCTCTCTCTCTCCAGCTTCTGTTCACTTTAACTTTCTGGCTGTTGGTGCGTCAGTCAGTGAAGGAAAACTTCAGCAGGAAGAGGAAAATGGCCACACCACTGCAGGAAGTCACTTCAGGAGGTCCGACATCTTTAACACACACACGCACACAAATACATGTCTCTGTATAGTTGTGAGGACAATCATTGACATAATGCATTCTTCAGCCCTACCCTCACCTTAACCATCACAACTAAATGCCTAACCCTAACCCTAAACTAAACCTAACCCTAACCCTAAACTAAACCTAACCCTAACCCTAAACTAAAACTAATTCTAACCCTAAAACCAAGTCTTAACCCTCAAACAGCCCATTGAATTTGTGAGGACCAGCCAAAATGTCCTCACAATGATGGCGCTGAACCAAAATTGGTTCAATATCATTGTAATATAACTATAGATAGACATGTGCACACATGCACACATGCACACGCACACGCACGCACACACACACACACACACACACACACACACATACACACATTGCATTGGATAATCAAGAGACAAACAGTCATTACATAAAAAATACAAAGGAACATGGGGATGGGATGAACATTAGCCTCATCACACAATGTCCTGCCATAAATAACATTCTCAAAGATGATGAACGTTGTACTTCTAAAACAACACAGATGTCTTTCTCCTGCCTCCATTGGGTTGATTTGGCACAAACACAGACTTGTGTTTTGGATACTGTTTTGCAGAGGATGACACATGTTTTACAGACCCTCTCATATGTGGCTCTTCCTCTCCTTCCATCAGAGGGGGCTGGTGACGAATCAGTGCTGAAGGTTCTAGGAGCCATGGTAATGAGCTGTTATGCCAAATACTGGATCTATGTGTGTGGAGGGATGTTCATCATGGTCTCCTTCGCTGGAAAACTGGTTGGATACAAGATCATCTACATGCTGCTGTTCCTGCTGTGCCTCTGTCTCTACCAGGTAGGAGCAGGCCTACAGGTCATTGTGTTCAGTGTTGTCCGTCATGTTAAAAAAACGGTCAACGTGTCATCAAACATGCTCATATCGATAACTTTGATATGACACAAATTAAATGTCAAAAAATGTTTTAAAAGTTAAAAAAATATTCATGTTAAAGACCCAGTGTGTAAAATGTAGGTGAAAGGGATCTATTGGCTAAAACTGAATGTAAAATAATACCTTGCGATGTTTTCATTGGTGTGTTTCATCTAAATTGTATGAAATGTTGTTTTAGAATGGGGGCCTTTATAATTAAATACTTTATATTTACATCAAGGGGGTCCTCTCTATGGAGGCTGCCATGTTTTTTTACAGTATTTCAAACTGGACAAAAGTTTTTTATGACAACCGAAGGTTTCCACATGTTCTCCTTCATGTTTGGAAGGGGAGGGTGAGCTGAGGGGTATTCAGCTGCAACATGCAACTTCACCATTCAATGTCACTAAATTCTACACACTGTACCTTTAAGTAACTTCATATTCCACATTTCATGCTTCCAAGGTGTATTATTCTCTGTGGAGGCGTCTGCTGAAGCTCTTCTGGTGGCTTGTTGTGGCCTACACCATGCTGGTGCTGATCTCGATCTACACGTACCAGTTTGAAGACTTCCCTCGATACTGGAGAAACTTAACTGGCTTCACAGAAGAACAGTATGTTCTCATACCAAAGACAGTGTCTTCCTCCACCCTGCTGATTCTTTTCTTTTGTATTTCCCTATTTCTCACTTGTAGGATGGTTCTCTTGTCCCTTAAGTTTTTTTGTAGTTTGTGATCTGTACGCTAAATTGAAAATTGTATATAATATTTAAACCCCTATTTTTCCATGCCTTTAGCAGGATCATTGTTATCCCCGTTTTACTACCTGGGTCCAGATTTACCATGTAGTAATACAATGTTTTTATTTATGAATAATTAACATTATAGTATGAAACCGAAATAATAAAAGTGTATCCCTGTCATCCCCAGGCTGGCAGCCATTGGTCTGGAGACATTTGCTCTGTCTGAGCTCTTCAGCAGTATTCTGATCCCTGGCTTCTTCCTGCTGGCCTGTATTCTGCAGCTGCACTACTTCCACAAACCCTTCATGAGAATCACTAACCTGGAGCATGTTACACCAATACACAAGTAACACAGCCTGCACACTCCCACTGCTCATATCACTGAAGGAATGTGTTGCTTAGAGTTACAGTGATTTGTATGAGTGTCATTACTGTATCTTCTGTAAAGAGATGAATTTGAGTGAAGCTGAATCTCTGAGGGTCCGCAGTCCCAGGATTGTTGGATTGTTACAGTAGATCAGGAGGAGTGCAGAGGTGCAGTGAATAAATAAGACCTCAGCCAACACCCTGAAAACAAAATATCATCCACCTCCTATGAAACCACTCTGCTGCCCACAACCCATAAGATAATATACTCAGTTTCATGTTCACAGTTAAAGGTCCAGTGTGTAAGATTTAGGTGAAAGGGAACTATCGGCAGAAATTTAATGTAGAATAATCCTCATGATGATTTCACTAGTTCGTTTCACCTAAATTGTGTGAATTGTAGTTTTCTTAACCACAGGAAAGGCCCTTTATATTTAAATACTTTATATTTACATCATGGGGACCCTCTCTACGGAGGCCTCCATGTTTTTTACATTAGTCCAGACTGAACAAACTAAACACCTTTTGAATTTTTATGACAATTAAAGGCTACCACAGTTTCTTTTTCATGTTTGGAAGGAGAGGGTGAGGTGAGGGGTGTTCAGTTGCTACATGCAATTTCAACACTAGATATCTACACACTGTACCTTTAACTAGTCAGTCAAAACTATGATAATGTTTTACAGGTAAAGAAAAGGGGTGTATGAACTATGTATAAACATACTGTAAAGATGTATAATCAATAATTTATAGATTAAGTATATATTAACTGTTTATAGATACAAGTTTTTTTTATTTAACTGTCTTTTAGGAAAGCTGGATCCTCTGGTGGTGAATATCATAGTCGTATTGAAAGTGAAGACTATGCTGCTACATTTGACTTCTAATCCAATACGTTTTTACCTAAACACTGAGAAATTCATTTGGCAGACAATGTTCATAAATGAAGTTCGATCCTCTTAACTGAATGAATTTTGTACAGATTTCTCTAAATGAAAAAATATTTATATTTGTAATTTTAATTCAGTTTCACTTTAAAGAAACCTATCCTATCATGAATGAAGAACCAGTGAAGTTAAAAGCATGACTAAAAATACATTACTTACTAAGAATGAAACATGAGTAATATGTGAGACATCATCAATCTGCCTCCAGGAAGAAGAACAGTGACAGGACTGAGACGACTGGGTCTGGGAATGTGGGGGGAAACTTTGAAGAGGAAGACCTGTTGAATACCATGGATGAGGAATCTGAAGATGAAGGTAAAGTTTATGTTAAAAATTAAAAACACATTTTCACAGCTGAATTGAAACTTTTGATGAGACCAACTGCTTAATAATAATAATAATAATAATAATAATAATAGTTAGCAGTAGTAGTCTAATAATGATGAAGGATGAAAATCATGATAGCAGTCATGTCAGATGTGGATTTTGCAGCTCTAGACTTAGAGATACTTGAAATTTAATTACAAGTATTAGTGTATAAATACATGAAAAGACAGAGAGAGGAAGAGAAAAGTATTCAGTGCATCATGGGAGATCCCCCTGGACTGTATAGAGATGGTGTCTGCACTTCCTCCCACTATCCCACAATCCACGCCGTCATTTGGAGCACAGTAGCAGTCAGGGGATGGAGCTGCGAAATCGAGGTCGATACCTATGCTCGACAAATGGAGAGTCAGTTACAGCTGTCAATCATACATTTTAGCTTCAAAATAACTAATAAAAAAAATTACTTGACAGAAACCATTTTCGAGAAACTTTTATTTGGATTTTTTAGCTCCATGCCCCATCCACTAACATGGAGGAGGTGGGGTTTATGACCTACTCTGTAGCCAGCCATTAGGGGGCGATTGAAACACTGAAATCGTCCACCTTTATATATAGTTATGTTATTATTTCATGGTCATAAGATGATATTAACCTAACTAAAAGACAGTAACACAGCTAGCTGAGAATAGTGACGTTTTTTTAAATGAGAAGCGGAGCTTACATGAGAAAGTGAAAGTGACTACATTTCAAATCACATTCACAACATTGGCAGAAAGGACTGATCTCAGCTGTTTAATTATTTTCCTCTCCTTTCTGTCTACTCCTCATCTCTCACTGTCTCTGCTCATCTGTCCTCTCTCTTCCCTTCTTAAGAGGTGTTGATGCCCAGTAAGTGGGGTCTGGTGATGGACAGGTTACTGGTTCTATCCAGAAGATTCTCTGACACTCTGACCAAAGTTCAGGTGTTTCTCTGGAGGCTTCTGGAACTCCACATCCTCAAGATGGTGGCCTTCTTCTCTGTGTGGGTGGCACTTCAAGAGGTAAACGCAGTTGGAGTGGTTGTGTGAAGTGTGTGCACAAAGAATGAGACAATGAGTGAATTACACAGTACACAGCAGTCAATCATGCCACAATTATGCTATATGTAACACTAATATATAACACTTCATCTTCCACCCAAAAGTCATTTAGGATGCTGTAGGGTATTTATTTGCAGAAAACTCAAAAAGCATAACCAAGCAGAATTGCAAAATACATATTTGCTTCCCTGTACTCTACTTTTCCAATACAATACAATTACTCAAACTGCATTACAGGTTAGTAATTTGCATATATATATATTTATATATATATCAATCAATGTGCATTTTATTGGGTGCATTGTGGGAAAATGCTGTCCTCTTTCTTGTTTGTCCACAGCCATCTGTGATGAACCTGGTCCTGGTAGTGTTGTGGTCTCTGGCGATGCCCTTTAGTCGCTTCAGGCCCATGGCGTCTTGTCTGTCCACGGTGTGGGTGTGTGTCATCATAGTGTGCAAGATGCTGTACCAGCTCAGCGTTGTCAACCCTGTTGAGTACTCCAGTAACTGTAGCCTGGTAAGACACATGAACACACAGCCATGATGTTACATTCCATCTCATTAGGACCTTTCTTTATCTATCTGTTTTCAAACTTCTCACTTTTGCATGGCTTTAACAAAAACAAACAAAACATATTCTATCAGCACTTCTCCCGAAAGTTGTTTGTTTGTTTTTCTCACTGCATTACAAAGCAGTGTTACATATATTCTTCATATTCTCCAAAACAGTTTGAATAAAACCAATTCATCACTTGAATTTTAATATCAGTTGGAATCTGATCTATTTTACACTATACACAAACATTTAATCTCAAAGCGTAACATTCCATTATGTGACTGATGATGTCACAGTTTGATTTACACAGATACAGTGTCAATATGGGGTAGAGCAGTTGTCCTCTAACCAGAAGGTTGGCAGTTTAGTCCCAGTCTTTTGCAGGCCCAAGGCCCCTTCTCATAAGAAAAAGTGTTGAACATAGATGCTTTGTATGAATGTGTGTGAAAGGCAAAAACTGTGCTGTAAAGTACTTTGAGTGGTCATCAAGTCTAGAAACGTGCTATATAGATCCAGTCCATTTGCAATCTTATGGTAAATCACATGTGTAGATGCAATCAGGAAAGTTTTTAATCTGACCTGAGCACTTTGAATTGCCATTATGCAGTATGTCCATATGTTTGGGCAGGAAAGTCTGAGAGTTTTAGCTACATATAAACTTAGCCCATGTTACAGTCACTGCTTGTGACTGCTAGTTCCTTATTTGCGTTGTTTTCTTCCCCAAGAGCTGGGACAGTGGGTGGTGTTTTAGGGTAATTTGACCTGAAACAATAATAATGTGCTCCCCTGGGAGCTGGAGTGATATAGTTTAGTTATCACTTATACATTTGCCTGTTTCCTCTTTTCCTTTCAGCCGTTAATAAATGAAACCAACCTTCCATCAGACGAGATGATGAACTCCTCTCTGTATAAGGATCCAGTGGATCCAGCCAACTGGTTTGGAATCAGGAAAGATGCCACCGTGCTGGGATACAGCAAGGTATATTCAATATGTTTTGAGATTTCTCCACTGTTTCTGGAAAGACATTTTACTGTTAAACTAGGTTACATATTCAGTTTTTCTTCCATCTGTTGAGTCTGATGATCCACTAAATTGTCTTTGTCTTTTCAATGTTTTTATTTGTAGAACCATTTAATTGTGCTGATGTTGTTGGTGTTTGAGGCAACAGTGTATCGTCACCAGGCTCACCACTACCGTCAGCTCCAACGATCTCCCCCAACCATTCCTGCTCTGTTCCCTGCTGCCACCAGGGACACTGTAGACCAAGGCCTCGTATCCTGCCTCAAATACCTACTCAACTACACCTTCTACAAGTTTGGATTAGAGGTAGCTTAGAAAAAATACTTACTGTACTGAACTGGGGTTTTTTTAGAGCAGAGATGAATAAAAAGTGAAGAAAAGCTAACGTAATAAGATATCTGAATCAAAAATTATTGTCTATTGCAATACTTTTTGAGATGTTATTCAAACAAATACTGAATGCTTATAAGTTTCTCTGGGAGACTGTTCCAGTGCATCAATGGATTGAAAAAAAACATTATCAAGTTTCAGACATTTTTTCCTGTTTGCCTAATTTTAGTTTCTAAATCGTTCCTTCTTTTTAAAAGATTTGTTTTCTGATGACGGTGAATGTGATTGGCCAGCGGATGAACTTCTTGGTGATAATCCATGGCTGTTGGTTGGTAGCTATCTTGGTGAAGCGCCGGCGTGCAGCTATTGCCAGGATTTGGCCCAGATATTGTCTCTTTCTGTCCATCTTCATGATCTACCAGTATCTGCTGTGTGTGGGCATACCACCGGCTCTCTGTATTGGTGAGTAGTGTGAAGTAAATTCCACAATATAAAAGATACAGTTTATCATTACAATCTAATAGAGTCTAGTTCAGTCTTCTTTTTGTCTTTTGGAGAGACTGAAGTCTTGTCTCATTTGTCCAATGTATTTTCTTAGAGATGTTGTCTTTCATCTAGCCATCTGAAATATCATACAGGGTTTTTTTTATCTGCCTCTATGCCGGCAAATGTTTTCAGGTTGTCTGTCTGTCCCATTGTGAACACGATATCTCAAGAATGACTTGACATCTGGAACAATTCAGTTCAACTCAAAGATAAACTGATTCGATTTAGGTTGTCAAAGGTCAAATTTCAAGGTCACAGCAACGTCATGTTCATGTGCACATGATATATCAGGAACACCCATTATAGAATTTTAGACTCATAAATTATCTGATTCAAT
Organism: Paralichthys olivaceus; assembly: GCF_024713975.1. Lineage (NCBI taxonomy): Eukaryota > Metazoa > Chordata > Actinopteri > Pleuronectiformes > Paralichthyidae > Paralichthys > Paralichthys olivaceus. The sequence continues at coordinate 1,589,318 of NC_091106.1, forward strand.
TTGGGACGGTCTCAAGTCTGCCTTTAGGGAATGTCTTAAAATTTGAACAAGTTGTTACTAAGATGAACTGATTAGATTACAATGGTCAAAGGTCACAGTGACCTCATATGACTCTGTAAAAAAGTAATGTAGACTGAAATTGTACTGGTTTGTGGAGTTATACAACTGCAGTGTGGAGCTTTTTAGATTTTGTTTCCGGTCTTTCAGGCCTCCAATAATAAAAAAAGTTTTTTACCCCCCGACCCTTAGCCTGCCCCCAGACTGCATACTATTAAAACGTCTTGTCCATCCCATTTATAGGCACAGCATAATAGAAACACTTAACCTCATTGTCTTCTGGTCCATTTTATGCACAATTCACTTCTACCTTCTTCCCACCTGTAATTCTGTGTGTATGTTGTCCTGTAGATTACCCATGGCGGTGGAAGACTCCAGTGTTGATGAACTCAGCTCTTATTAAATGGATCTATCTGCCTGACTTCTACACTGTGCCTAACTCCAAAAACCTCATAGGTCAGTTGCTCTGCTTGTGCACCTGTGGGTCTTTCTGTGAATATATGTGGAAAAGCAGCAGAGTGGTGAGTGTGTTATGTCGATTGTGCTTTAGAAATACAATGTTTATAAATACATGAAGTTTTATTCAACATGCAACCTCAGGTCATTTTCAGCTAATTAATCCACGTTACTCAGTCTTACAGCCTTAATTCTTAGTTCACTGTTTGACCCTCTGGCTAAACTGCACTACATAGATTCTATGTTAAAATGTATTTATGATAAATACACTAACATAGTTGTAAATGTGAAATGCTCTCCTCCTCAGCTTTCTGTACTTGTAGAGTCATATGAACTAAACACATAATTCTTTTGCATTATATATTGTCAGATATATTGTTGCGTTTCCAGCGCTCTGGCTTCAGCCCCTCTCCGTACTCAGGCTGCTTTCTGTTCACTTTACTTCAGAGTGTCCCATGTGGGCGGTTACTATTTAAACAGTTTCATCCACTCCTGCCATCCGCGGCTTTATTATATGGACTTCGCCTTGCTTTCTTTATGACTTTTGGAAATAAAAGGATACTAGTGCACTTACTTTTTATTTTACTATAATAGATACACCAGCCTTTAAAATGTTTTTATTTATTTTGCTACACCAATATTCTTCAGTCCAACTCTGATCCACTCAGTCTAGTCACTATAGTTTGAAGAACACACTAGCTCCACCACCTAAGTGCTAGTTTTGCTGGTGTAGTGAGCATCACAGCCACAAGCATATAAGTGCACATAAATGCTCACATTAGCGTAAGCTATGATGTAGGGTCTGCATCCATCCAATACACAAACATAAACCAAACCACTCTCCCTGTTTTCAGTCTCTCCTTCACTGTCTATCAAGTATCAGAATGGGTGCTATGATACAGCAGCACCCGATGGTGATGATAATGATGATGATGTGTTGCTGTGTGTGTGTGTGTGTGTGTGTCCACAGCGGACTTTGTGCTGCTGATTTGTGTGTCCCAGCAGTGGAAGGTGTTTGAGTGTGAGCACACTGAGGAGTGGATGGTTCTGGCAGGGGAGAACACAGATGACCCTGAACCGATGGAAGGTCGACTGTTTAATCCTGCACCCAACTTCATTAACTGCAGGTAAATACAGCATTCAATTCAATTCTTTTCAGCATTCAAATCATATATACCAAGGCACTTTATCTCAAGGCACTTTATACAGAAGGTCAAGCCATTAAAATCTTATTTATTATAGAGAAACCCTGACTAGTTCTAATTAAAACATAATGAAAAGAATGAAACTTGTAAGAGTGTAAAGTTGTTATTAATGACAGCAGCAACAATTCATATAATAAATAATAATAATAATACTAATTGTTGTTGTTGTTATCCTGCAGCTCTGGAGGCATGTGTCTCCCTGTTATGATCAGACTGATCACATGGTTTGAATGTGATAGTGACAGAAAATGATAAATGTGACAGAATGTGATAAATCAGACACAGTGGAAACTGTAGTTTATCTGATTTGCTATGAGCTGCAGTTTCCCTCCTTCAGGAGTTACACCTTTTTCAGTTGAACCTGGACTCTTTCGTCAATCAAAGCTATTTAAACATGAAGTCTTTCTTTTTTTCCCGGTCCTCTTTCAGGAGTTACCTGGACATGACCAAAGTCCTGGTGTTTCGTTACCTCTTCTGGTTTGTGCTGTCAGTGGTCTTCATCACTGGAGCTACCAGGATTTCCGTGTTTGGACTGGGTTACCTGCTCGCCTGCTTCTTTTTTCTGCTCTTTGGAACACGGCTGCTGGTCAAACCCTCCAGGACCCGTCTTACCCTGTGGGACTGTCTCATCATCTATAACGTGGCCGTCATTATATCTAAAAATATGTTATCAGTAAGTATAAAGCTCATGGTGCTAGTTTGCAGCTTTTATTTTAAGGTCTTGACCTCTTGTCTTAGTTAAAAAGAAAAATATGTCACAAAAAAATTCTAAACTACAGCAACTGGGAAGTGATGAATTATTTTTTGTTCCCACAAGTGCAACAACATGCAGTAATGTATGTTTGGTGCTTGTCGGTGTGTGCACCTCCAAACATACCTGCTATCTGGTTCATGGGTGAAGAGGAATAGAGATCAGATGTTGTAGTGATAATAGATACACTGTCAGCCAATCCCATCACTGATCTATTTGTTCTGAAATAGCTGAGCCAATGGGCTGTATTTTTTAACAATCTCTATGAAAGGTGTCTCTGGGACAACCCACCAAAGAAAACTCATTCTTTCATATGTATTCAGGTATAAGGCAAGTATGAATAATTAGCATGTACAGGGATAAACTAGCCTCACTTCTTAATTTTCTGTGAAGAGGCCATTTACATTGTGTCTGAAGTTCCTGGTAAGTTTCCTCTGCAAAAGACATTTATAATTTTTCAGAAAAGATTGACTGACTATGTGAACATAACATGTAATAGAATAAAATCAAATGTAGATCTGTTGAATTGAATTGTGTATTTCCCCCTGTGTTTGTGTTTCAGATCCTGGCTTGTGTATTTGTATTTGAGATGCAGAAGGGCTTCTGTTGGGTTATTCAGCTCTTCAGCCTCGTTTGCACAGTTAAAGGATATTATGACCGTAAGTGTGTTAATAATGATGATTATTACACCGTGTACATAGTCCATATGCATGCATATATAGTGCATATATAGATAGATATAGATATATAATATGTAAAGGAAAGACATTTAAAAAGAAAACGTCTTTATGCTGTAAGCTTTCAATATTAGATACTGTTTTTAATCTCTAGCTATGACTGTATGTTCATGTGCCAATGGCCATGTCTTTGAAATGATTAATACATTTTGTGCTAACAAGATGTTTTATCAGAAAGTCCCACCTGACACAAGCAGTGGCAGACATATGTATTCTGCAGAATGGCCTCTGAGAATCTGAATCTGAGTATATGTCATTGCAGCAAAGACAGTGAGTGATAAGACCTGCAGTCTTCCAGTAGAGGAGGCTGGAATCATCTGGGACAGTATCTGTTTTCTCTGCCTGTTGCTGCAGAGACGAGTCTTCCTCAGTTTCTACTTCTTGCATGTGACTGCAGAGCTGCAGGCTTCTGCCAAACAGGCTTCAAGGTAATACACACTTTGTTCCGATGAGAAAAAGACTCAATTTGTGATGTTTACAGCCTTCCATGCTCTTGCAAGTGCATTCCTGTGTACAATGTGTACAACAAAAATTGTTTCACAGAGTGATTCAAATTAAATAACCTTATAAATATGGAAAATACCTTTGTATAATGCTTATGTATTTCCTTTAATAAGACATAGAGTAAAATCACCAATGTTAAAGCCACTTGATTTTTAGAATTTGCATAATTTGCAAATTACCACATTGAATCTACTCCAGATCCCCTAATTCTCTGTCCAGGTTGCTTTTTAAGACAATCACCATAACAACACCTGGTTATTAGCCACTATTAGATATTAGGTACACATGAAAATATAAACGTTCAAATTTTCATTCTTAATATTTTCAAGAACAGTTGTTGGTTTGCAAACAATCCCAAAAGTACCAATGCTTATAGTTAATTTGATGAACTTAGTGTCTCCCCAGGTTCTTGATTGATTTCTGATTAATGCAATGACAATTGTATTTTCCTTCCAGGGGGTTTGAGCTCTTCAGAGCCAGTATTGTAAAGAACATTAAGTTCCACCAACAAGCTGAGAAGAAGTCTCTGTCACAGCTCAAGGGATCGTAAGTATTGACAGTAAAGTACAGTAAGTCCAGGTGATGGATTTTGGTCAGTTAGTGGCATTAGAATTGTGTATCATAGAACAAGTAGAGAGGGGGAGCTGGATGATGACATTCTTAAAAATGAATTGTTGTAGCTGGAGTTGCCTTCACCACTGGATGATAGCAAGCGAACGTGTTTAGGTGTACTAGCAGAATAGTTCCTGATATATTATTGGTCTATCAATCACTATCAGTCCGCTACTCTGTCCAGATCCAAACATCTCACCATTCCCTGATCTCTCCTCTGGAGCCACCGTGTGGTTGACATTTGTAAAGGGTCCCAAAAAACACTATTAGTCAAACAATTGTTTAATTTGAAATACATAGATCAATGTTACTAGAACATTCAACCCATATGTGATAATTAAAACAAAGAGGGTGTTAGTGAGCTCCAATGCTGATGTTGGTAATAAGGTATGTCATCTCAAGGTTAGGGCTTGGGACAGCCTGGTCAGATCCTCCCACACCAAACCATTTCTTTATGGAGAAAGCCATTGTACACAACAATGTTGTTGACATTCCTGTATAACATATTATTATATGCTGCAGTATTAAAATTGGACTGGCCCAAACCAAGAAAAATAGACCAAGATTAAAAGTACACAAATGTTTAGGGACAGGGGGTCCAGGCACTTACTATGTATGAGCATAACAGGAGATGTTGGCCAATGTGCCAAGAGAAGTTGCATCATAAAAAGAATAGGTTCTATTTGTCTATTTATTCAGGCCATATTCATAAGAAAGCCAAAGGTATATTTTTATTTCATGATATTTTGGTTTATGTTTGTTTTTCTTTGAATCTATGTCATTTACATTTTTATTCTTTAGCCACAAAATTACTGTCTTCTAACCTAACTAATTAAATAAAATGTCTGAATGTGTGCAAGACACACACACACACACTCACACACACTCACACAAACTCTCACACTCACCATTCTTGCATTTCGCTCTATTTCATTTCCGGTGCTCTTTTCTCAGGATGCAGAGAATTCGCTCCAAGCAGCAGAAGTACAGAGATGGACATAAAACAAGTAAAGACTCCAACAAGTCTCCGTCTGCTGGTACGACTCAATGGTTAACTAATTCAGCAAACCTCATCCCTGTACCTGTAATTACTCATTGTTACCTGAGTACATTTTAATGCTAATATATGATTTTACAAAAAGTTTGACAGTAGGATAAAGAATAAATCCGAAACAAGCTGATAAGATTCACACCTTTGACATTGTTTTTTGCACTCTTTGCAGTTTTGTTTTGAAAGGTATTTTGTTTGCTTTTCTTGCTGGTTTTAGCAATGTTTCATGAGATATATTGTATAAAGTCATGTTTCTATAATGACGGACTCATTGTGACCTTGTGTAGCCTCCCTGTGTTCTTTACTCTTGTGCCCCAGGTTATGCTGATGTGTATAATCCCATTAATAGTAAAAATGTAAGGCTAACAAAGCCATTAGAATATTAATCCTCCTAAATAAACCTTCCATGGTTTCCTTCCAGAGAGCCCAACAGAGAGGAAGAAGTCCAGGAAGAAGAAGTGGCACCGGCCTTGGTTGGATCATGCTACAGGTAAGACAAACAGTCTGTTTCATCTATTTTATATCTGGATTATATATGTAATCTAATTGTATCCTATATTTTCCTATCCTCACAGTGCTGCACTCTGGAGAGTACTACCTGTTTGAATCAGACAGTGAGGACGAGGACGAGCTGCAGTCGGAGGAACAGAAACCGCAGAAACAGACTGCTTGTCAGGTCAAACACATGGAATATACTGAGTTCTGTATACTATATACACTTTTAAGGCTTTATTATATGTATGTGAGTATTGTTGGTATATTCATTGTGTTACTGGTTCTTGTTTTTCTCTCTCAGTTGGCGTACCAGGCATGGGTAACCAGTGTGAAAGCAGCTCTTAAAGAACGTCAGAGACGCCAGCGACAGTTGAGGAAGGTTGAGAGAAAAAAGAAAGAGAGAGAAGAAGGAGTGGATCCACAAAAGGAGGCTTTCTCTGCAATAGGTTAGATACTCTTACATCCTTTTTCACTCTAGTGAGTAGTGTAGCAAAGGGTTCAGTGACTCCCCGAGCCCAGTTACAAATGGCCCAATCCAGTGTTTCCCACATGTTGGTTGATTGGTGGCGTCCACAATATCAGAATTGGCCCCCCTCTCTCTCTCTCTCTGTGCCAATGACAAACAGTTCTGTAAAGCACATTGAGTGGTCATCAATAAAATGGTGCTGACATTTTTGGGGCAGTAAAGATGTCAGCATCAGTGTGAGTGGTGGAATACCACATTATCCCACACAGCAAGAAAGGCTGGAGGGTTTCTTCCCCTCAGCTACTCTCCTCAGCTGGCACAAGTCAGTTAGTAAATCCAAAATAAATGAGCCTTTCTGTATCTTAAAGGCAGATGCTTCATTTCACTACTGTGGCCATAGCTGGGGTTTGGAACGTGGATAGCTTTGCCTTCTGGCTCTGCCAACCCTTCACCATAATGGTCCCCAGTACTGCTGACGCCACACCAATCACCAGATATTAGTCTTCTTCACTTGGAGCAGCAGATCACCCCCAACCAGGAGAAATGAATCCACTGATTTCCGACAGTGAAACCATGGCCTCAGACTTGCTGGTGTTGTCTCTCCTCCTGCCCTCTTCACAAGTTGTTGAATAGCACCCCATTGTTGCTGAAATACACAGAGTGATTAGGACAACAGATCCATATCATGGATCCATATATGTTCTCCACTTCACCAAAGACAATCAGACTGGATGGTGTTACTCCCATGACCTCCATTGTGCTCCAGCATGGCTAAAGAGATGATCGACTGTTTCATGGCCAGGGCGGAATCCTCATTACTTTTTCAAGGCTCAATATTGGTCATAGCCCTCTTTCCAGTCTCCAGGGACCCTGAGCAGTGTGAATCCCTGATAATAGAAGCTCACCCTGTAGACCATCTTTTTAAAAATGGGAACCACCACCTCGGCCTGCCACTCCTCAACCTCCACACAACACGGTCAGCCAAGACAGCCCGACAACATGCACAGCATCAAACATCTCAGGGTGAATCTATCCGCAGCTGTGCCTCGCCACTGAGAAACTTCTTGACTACCTTTCTGCTGTGGTCCCCTTTTGTCTGTGATGAAGAAGACTAAAAACAGAACACCTGAATAGACTTTCAGCTGAAATTACAATCAGTTTTGTTTGGAATGACTGTTGATGTTTACTTTTATTGTAAATATTCTATGAAGAGTTTCTTTATATTTCCATGTGGTTGCTACAGAAATACACACCATTAGTTCAGATTAGATTGTGTCTGTTACAGATCTGAGATCTGACAACACTGTTAGCATTTTAAAATGTGCTGCTAATATCTAATGTTTTGCTGCTGAAGATGAATGAGAACAGAGTTCAGAGTTTGGATAATGTAGTCATTGAATGCATTTTCTGTGACCATTGCAACAGTAAATATCGTTAATATATTTTACAACCGGTGTGTGTGTGTGTGTGTGTGTGTTTGTGTAGGTTCTGAAGATGATGTGTTTGAGGGCCCTGTCATTCAGGAGGAGGGGGAGGAACAGGAGTCTGGTAGGTTTACATTGTGGCACTCTTGTGTTTGTAGTCAACTAATAATTGGTAACTAGTAAATGAAGATGAGCCTATTTACTGAGTATACTTAAATTAGTACAATTAAAATATAATATGTTAAATATTTGTTTTATTTATATTTTATTTATTTATTAGGACAGATATTTGGAAATGTGTGAATATTTCATCATGTAATTCCTGTAATTCTATTTAGAAACACTGTTGCCACTCTTCAAATAAATACACACCAAATGAAGTTTACTTAGAATTCTGCTCAATCTACAGCCAGTCACAGTTTACTTCCTTCACTGTATTTCCCTCCCCCACCACGCCCCACTCACCTTGTTTATGTGCTGCAGGTCACGGTGAGATGGTTCAGAGGATCATGGACATCCTGCGGTTCTTATTGGCCATAGTTTTGGCCATGGTGGATGGACTGACTCAGTGGCTCAACCTGCTGACTAAACAGTACAGAGAGACGTCTACTGTTCTTTGCAATGAACGCTACTTCATCATACACAAGATCCAGCAGGTAAACATGACACAGACAGTTTTCCAAAGACATTTTGGATATTTGGAATTTTAAAAAAACAGTGCGCACACACACACACACACACACACACACACACACACACACACACACACACACACACTCACACACACACACACACTAACTTGTGTATGCCTCTCTGATTTGCAGCATCATACAACTGCAGACTCCACAGATGACCGAATATCTTTGGGCAGTGAGAGTCCCACGCTGGAGACATGTTTGGATGAGACTGATGCAGAAATCTCCACTAAATACAGGTTAACGTCTCTTCTGTTTACCAACTACATATGGATGATAGGCACCACTAGCAGTCATCAACCTGTTTATGTTTTAGTGGATGCTTTTCCCTCTCAGTGCTAAAATGTGTGTATTTAAACCACTCTCTTAGCTGCCTAGAGGTGGATAGCAGGGGTGTGAGCGGCCGGTGTACCCCCAGGCCAAGGCGCAACAGCACTGACAATCTCTTGAGTCCTGAAGCCCCATCCAGTAGCATGGAGCTGGTACCAGAGTCATCCAAACACCAACACAGACACTCCAGAACAGCCAGTGAGCTGCTGGGAGACAGGTAGATACTGGGGACGCGCTTGACTGAAGGCTAACTGCAATCCACATTCAGTGGTTTTTAGTTTCATTTGACCACCTTGGTCTCTCAGAGTGATTTGTGTTTGACAACATCAATACAATGATTTTGTGAATTAATATGATAAAAGTTTTATTTTGAAATTCTGGCCATTGGTCACTATCAGTCACTGTTTTGTGGAAATTGTGTGATAGTTGAATATGAATGGATGTGACTCTTTCTTCTTTTTCTCCCTGCAGGCAGTTCTTCATCGAGGAGCTGGAACAGAGCAGAGACTTCTATAATAACCAGAGCCGTCTGCTCAAGCTGCTGTTTGCCATGTACAACCTGCTGGCAGCTAACTCAGAGCTTGTCTGCTATTTCATCATAGTGTTAAACAATGTGGTCAGCGCCTCTGTAATATCACTGGTCCTGCCCATACTGGTGTTCCTATGGGCTATGTTGGCTGTTCCAAGACCAACCAAGAAGTTTTGGATGACTGCTATAGTCTACACAGAGGTATAATCACACCTTTCAGAAACTTAACTTCTGCCATACAATTACAGGGAGATTAACAGTTTGTACTGTTTCACTGCATGAGGGAAAAAATACAAAGTAACAGTGAGCATGAGTTGTAAAAGTGGACAATGTTTCAAAACCCAAACATGGACTGCACTATGGATTAATACTAAGTTATCCGTTGTAAGGTTTGGTTTTTAAAATTCAGAACCAGTACAAAGGCAGGGAGGTGCAGTGAAGGATATTTAATATGAAAGGCTTACAGATGCTCCACCAATCATCCAACTCTCCATCCATCTGCGGGGCAGCTGGAGCCAATCCCAACTGGAATTAGGCGAGAGGCAGGGTTCACACGAAATAGGAGTATTAATTCTATTTTCTTACTATTGTGCTAAATCATAATATACATTATCACTAGGAAATTTGCATAGTAAGCCTGAGACCTTAAAAATTATAGAGAAACCCAACAGTTCCCACAATCCTGACCGACCGGCTGGGGTTGGGATGAGCGGAGAATCACAGGGCCAGCATATAGAGACAAAAAAACATTCACACTCACATTTACACCTCCCTTCAATTTAGAGTCTAATAAACCTAACCCCTCCATCAATCACTTTTATTAAATGTGCAGCATTGTTAGCTCCTTGTTTTGGTTATATTGTGCAGTTTAACTCTGAATAGTTTGGTGTGTACAACAGCTTCCCTCAGGTCTATAAAAAATTTTGACCATGTAACCATTCCCTATTTTTAAATGTCTTCCTAACTATAAACACTTAGATTTCTGGCATGATTCAGACAACATGCCATATGACATAGATGTGATACACCATCTATAGTATACCATGACACTTACATACAGATTTAACCAAACAATGGCCTTGAAGATCTCTTACCACTGACTAGTAAATGAGAGAATGATTCCAAGAGAAGTGCTGTCAACAAGCCCACAACTCACATATATACATACTTTTCTGCCCCCTGACTGATTCTACTACTTTGCTTTGCAGGTGATGGTGCTGGTGAAATACCTTTTTCAGTTTGGATTCTTTCCCTGGAATAGTGTATATGAGATGAATTTAAATGAAGATAAACCTTTCTTCCCACCTCGCATCCTGGGACTGGAGAAGACAGACAACTACATCAAATATGATCTACTGCAGCTGCTGGTTCTGTTCTTCCACAGATCGCTGCTCATGGTCAGTTCTTATTTACACTAATTACATTCATTATAGATCATAATAATCATAATTATTGATCATAATTTTTTTTATTTTTCATATTATCTCTTGTAGCTAATGTTTGAGTTGGTCAACGCTTTTTTCCCCATGACCTTCTTTAAAACTGGAATTCTGCAGAATGGTCTTGACTATGCATTTGATGGCTATATTATGGCATGCATTTCGAGCTGTGGTGGCAAACTAAAAAGTCTAATGCCCCAGTTTCACAGTACTGAATTAACAGTAATGGCTACCAAACCTGTGCTTTTCCAATGCTCTGGGTTGTTAAACCTGATGTGGGTGTGGTATTAATGTTCATTTCTTTTCAGCTTTGACCTTTGACTAAAGTGTTCTGTCGTCTCTCGTATCCTCATGAGGAGAGTATTAACTTCATGTATACAGTTAGCCCACATGTTATAGTACAGTATGATAATGTACCCCTATTCAGATGCTTACTATAATAAAATGTGCATGCATTTGCCACACAGGGGACCTATGTTGTTATTTTTTAAATCAATATACAGTATTTCAGTGGAGAGCAGGACAGAGCAGCTGCCCACACTATACAGGAGCAATGCTCAATGAACTGCCCCTAAGTGATGCTCAATTTCATTTAAATATTGTGTGTGTGCACAGCGTTATGGTCTCTGGGACCATGAGGGCCCCCTGGAGGAACAGAGCCCGTCATCAGACAGTTGTAAGAATGAAGGAAAAACTGGCGAGGCAGATGAAGATGGAAGGAGGCAAGAGGGTGGAGAAGAGGAGGAGCAGGGCAGAGTTACATCCACATCCACCCTGGATAACCTCGTAATGACTGAACATGACCAACTTGAAAAGGTTGGTGCAAATAATAATTGATATTAGTTGCATTGACCAAAGCAGTGACATCATGTTATAGTATCGACAGTCAATTTTCTTTTAAAGGAACACGTTTTTTAAAATATTGTCTATCAATGTAGGATAATGTGGACAATGTTGAGCCGAGTGCTAGCTCTGCAGCTGCTGTACCACAAGCTGAAGCTGAGCCAGCACCCCCTGGGTCAGAAGATGGTGCAGACATGCTGAATCCTCCAGGCAGGCTAAGCGAGGATAAGACAGAGGGAAACAATGAGCAAGTGATAGAGGAAGCCCCAAAGAAAAGCAGCAGTATCCGCTTCCGCAGGAAAACTAAACAATCAAAACAGCACAGCAAAGGTTTGTGCCCTCTATATGTGTAGACTGTGGTAGTTGAGGTGTTACTCCCAACATTAACACAGGCTGTACCACACCCACATTCCCTCGCTGACACACCAAAATATTATGTTCATAATTGTATCTGTTTTTATCTTTGTTCTAGTTCCACCTGTTCCGGTGGAGCCTACAGCCGAGACCACTGATCCCAGTAAAGAACCAGTGAATAAAAAGAAGAAAGGCAGGAGGAGAGAGGCAGCCAGTCAGACACTGCTTGCTATTGGAAACAAGATCAAACATGTCTTCATCTCGTGGTGAGCACAGTATGCAGAGGTATCTTCTAGTTAATGAGGGAGTTTTTTCTCTTCACAGTGGCCAAAGTGCTGCTCATTGTGGGAACTGTTTGGTTTCTCTATAATTTTTAGGCCTTGACCTTCTATGTAAAGTGCCTTGAGATAATGTATATTATAATTTGGCGTTGTCCAAACATTTTTTAACTTAATTGAATTATAGATGCTGTGAAGTCAACAACATCTTACTTATTATCTACTTATTATCATTTATTTAAAAAATGTTGATACAAAAAATGTAGTTGCAATAAAGAATGAATGTGTTCAGCATTCACTCAAACATCCATTAATGCAGTAATGTATTAATGCAGTTAATGAATGCATGTTTCCCTCTACAGTATTCAGAGTGTTTATGGGCCAGCTCAGGGCTTCTTCGGGGATATTCTCCAGGCTGAGTATCGGGCTGCCACCGATGTCTACGCCCTCATGTTCCTGACAGATGTCATTGACTTCATCATTGTCGTCTTTGGGTTCTGGGCTTTTGGGGTAAGAGCTAGAAGGAATGGTTGATTTAGGAAGTATTTATTAAAGATTATACATTTATGTAAATGAAAAAAGAATAAACAATGACATTTGAAAAGAAATTAAAATTTGCAATTAGATTAAATATAAAAAGGTGAAGTGGCCACACATGGGGCCAGTCTGCATCACCAAAGAGACAATGGTATTTTGCCTCTTGTTGAAGCTGTCTATCTACATTTGGTTGACCATTATCATTATGCATCAACTGTTTTACAGGTTTGAAATGAGCGTACATATCATGCATATTCCACCACTGATCATCTCTCCTCAGAAACACAGTGCAGCGGCTGATATAGCCTCCACTCTGTCAGAGGACCAGGTTCCTGAGGCCTTTCTGGTGATGCTGCTCATCCAGTTCAGCACCATGATCATTGACAGAGCCTTGTACCTACGCAAGGCCGTCTTGGGAAAACTCATCTTCCAGGTTCAGTCCACTTATTCAGATGATTAGCATTCATGTATCGATGTATATCAGACACCAGTGAGTGGATTTTCTTTCTTATGTCTCAGTAATCCTCAAATTTACTTCCTGGAAAGATTCATCTGTAACATTGTGTTGCCCAACTGTAACAAGAGGAAAACTAGGTTACTTTTGGAAAGAAACTGTTTACCCTGAAATATTTGCTGCTGTAACATCAGAGCTTTGCTCCTCAATTTTAGAGCTTTTCAATTTATGTGCTTTAATGAATTCTAAATATTTGTTCCTTTAGTTTTTTCTGTCTGGGCCCCTTCCTATCATCTCTCTGTTTCTTCCCTCCAGGTGATCCTTGTGTTTGGGATCCACCTGTGGATGTTCTTCATCCTGCCTGCTGTCACTGAAAGGTGAAGTTAAATCAAACCATGCATTAATTCACCAATTGACAAAAACCCAGAAACTGACTTTGCAATTAGAGCTATGTTGACATTGGAGTAAAGATGTGTTATTCTGATCAGAACCTTAATCTTCCTCATCTCCTCCTCTCCCTGTTTAGAAAGTTCAATCAGAACTTTGTGGCACAGCTCTGGTACTTCGTCAAGTGTATTTACTTTGGCCTGTCGGCCTATCAGATCCGCTCTGGGTATCCTACCCGTATCCTCGGCAACTTCCTCACCAAGAAATACAACCACCTCAACCTGTTTCTCTTCCAAGGGTATGGAAACAAAGCAAGTCTGCAGCTCTTTGCACTGTCTAGTAGAATAAACATCTTGCACTATTTTTATATCACAGAGTACTGATGGGTTTTACTTAATACTTCCTGCAATAATGTAATTATGCTTAAAATTAAAATAATGAATTTCAGTGAAACACTCTTAAACCAAAAGCATTGGTCAATGTTACTCTACAGCAGGAAAACCAATTGTTAGGTTTTGTGGAAATTGTGGGATGCAGATTTTAAAAAGTTAAGTTAAAAAGCAGAACTTTCAAAGAAAGTGGTAAATTAATTCCACAGTCAGCTGGTTAACAACAGGTAGAGCAGGTAATTTCTTATTTTGACTTTAAACAGTCAATGGCAATGTACCAAAGTGTGTAATGTGTAATATTTATCAAATATACAGCTTGATCTAACTTGAAATGGATTTTTTGTTAAATAGTTTTTTATTTTTATTTGTGTGTGTGGGGGGGGTGCTTGTGTAGGTTTCGTCTAGTGCCATTCCTGGTGGAGCTGCGAGCGGTGATGGACTGGGTTTGGACAGACACAACTCTGTCTTTGTCGAACTGGATGTGTGTGGAGGACATTTATGCCAACATCTTCATTATTAAATGCAGCCGTGAGACAGAGAAGGTACAACGTCTATTAGTACAGTGACACAACAGCAGAACAAATGTCTTCATCTGAGATAAGGATAGTTGAAGATAAAACTACTTTAAAAGAAAAAGGCTCATAAGAAACAGGTGTGTGCACAATGTACAATGTGAGCAAACACAATTAGCCATAAACAAACAAACCTTACATGTGTTTTGCTTGTTTAACTATTCATCAGCGATATGTTGATTGCCCACGAGCAGCCCTTCAACCCTAGCACATTTCATTGAGTAGATGACTCCTGTGTCCACACCTTACTCACAAACAGACAGGTCTCAGGTTTTCCCCTGAATACATTACTGGAGACAGCTGTTTTTGAATACCCCATGGTCTCACCACTAGAACCATCCACATGATGAATGTTTCTGGCAGCATCATGGGCAACAGCTTGTCTATGCTGGCTCATTTGAAAGAAGCTGCAGCTATAGCTCCATTCTGAACACTGTATCTGTGAAGTGACAAAACTGCTGTGTTTATCCCTCGCAAATCATATGTGAAAGTAGAAAAATGACTTTAGCTGGCTCCTTTCAACTCAAAGGAATTGCTGCTCCTTAGGGTTGGGTGAGGAGACAGAAGACAGCCTTCAACTCTAAACTGCTGTTCGATTGTATTTTTCTTATATGCATTTTCAAAAACAATTGAAATTGTTATTATAATGGGTTATGTGTTTATTATCTGTAAAAATTTAATTTTCTTTTCTCAGAAATACCCACAGCCTAAAGGGCAAAAGAAGAAGAAGATAGTGAAATATGGAATGGGTGGACTCATCATCTTCTTCTTGATCTGCATCATCTGGTTTCCGCTGCTCTTCATTTCATTGGTCCGATCAGTGGTGGGTGTGGTCAACCACCCAATTGATGTCACAGTGACTGTCAAGCTTGGAGGATATGAGGTAATAAACTATAAATATAAACTATACATTTTTTATAGCAGTATTTTCTACTCTTCCTCTCAGTCACAGTCTATCAAGTTAACTCCCTGCCGAAACTTATCTAACCTGTTGAACAAATAGCCTAAGTGATAAACACAGTGTGGCTGATCTTCCCAGCAGCTGGGCAGCAGCCTGAAGGTGTGTCCTACATTTACATGATGAGGTGTTTGGGATGATTCCATCTTCGAACTGAAAACTGCATGTGGTGGTTTTAGGTTGTTGTGTACTCATATATGTGGTACCTGTGAGGCTGTACTTGCTCTGATCTTCTGGTGGGGAAATGTGACTGATATTATTAGAGGTCTCTGCCAGGGCTTACTGGCATATGCTGAATGTCATAATGCAAACTTTGCATAGATTCATTTTATTAAGCTCATGAGAGTGCTGTTGGTGCAAATGTAATATGGGTTCAAATATAGAACTCAGATGACACAGCATGACACAGTTGGCAAAATGTGCATAATCTTGAGTGTTTGTATGTGTGTATCCAGCCCCTGTTTACCATGAGTGTGCAGCAGCAGTCCATCCAGCCCTTCACGGAGGCTGAATATGAAAACCTCACTCAAAAGTTTGGAGACAATGCGGTAAATTCAATTTGATTTATATTCTCTGTCTGAATGTACTGTCACCATATGTCTTTACTGTTGTTTGAGTGGTAACAAAAATGTATCTTTTATAAAGTAGCTGTTAACATGGAGCTACTGTGGTCCTCAATAAATCTAGATGGAAAAGTTTGACTCTTGGATAGTTCATTGGTACTTCAGGATTGAGTTATGATCTTCACATCCAAAAAGTCCCTTTTGTTTTGTTCAGTTTAATCTGCTGTGAGGTTTTCATCACAGCACCACAGAGATTTAAGTTGCAGCAGATATAGCAAACTTGACATGTTCTTCTTTGTGTTACCATAGAGCTCTACATTTGAAATATGCCAAATGAATAAATCCATATGTAAACCTCTGTTTTTTTGAATAGCTCCTGAAAGAAAGGGGACAAAAAAAAACAATATCCTCATTACTTATCTATTTAATAATTGTTAAGCAATTACTTTTAAGTAAATTCCCTTAAAAACAATTATTTACAGTGCATGTCCTCATGGATGACACTGACTTATTTGATTTTGCATGGTGGTTATGTGTGTGTGTGTGTCTGAATTATGTTGCTGCCATGTATACCTGTCTTTCATGCATGTTTTGTGGGTCTGTGTGTCCAGGTAGCCATGCAGTTCATCACTCTCTACAGTTATGAGGACATTGTGACGGCCATGATTGAGGGTAGTTCAGGATCAGTGTGGAGGATCAGCCCTCCCAGCAGACAGGAGGTCATTAAAGAACTACTTGGAAGTCCTGTCGACCTAACACTACGTCTCGCGTGGACTTTCCAAAGGTAAAACTTCTGGCCATACTAGAAAATTGCATTATACTATTATACGTTATGCATGCATGTAGTACCACCAAAGTATAATGGGGTGATTGTCCACTAGCTTTAAATGCAGAAAGGGTGTCTGCCTCCTGAGCGGGTTCCACCGGAATCGCAGGAACAGCAGTTTTTTAAAAACTAGCCAAATACATTGGCTGATTTCTCAGCATCCTTCTGAGACAGGGGGTTTCTAACTCTCATAAGGTTGTACAGCTGGAAGAAGAGTGTCCTAGAGACTTTTTATAAATGGACATACAGAAATTTTTCTAATCTTAACAACCACTCAAAATGCTTTACTTTCACAAACACACATAGAGCACATACTGTTATCAATCAGAGGAACCTGTGGTTGTTCTAATTTTCCTCTCATGATAAGCAATTAGATTAGACGTATTTAGCACAGATTCATGATAAGTAACACTGTAATAACATAAAGGAAAGGGGAGTCAGATAACCCAGTGGGCTTATTTTGAAGCTTCTATACCTAAATATTTTTTTAAATTTCACAAAATTAGACAATACAAAGTAGACATGCAGAAAATAATATGACTATTAACACTAACATGTTTAGCCCATCAAAAACAAAAAACAGCAAGACTAGTATGAATACAAAAGCAAAAGATATGTGTGTGTGAAGTGGACAAGTGTGCAGATGTATTTACATGCATGTCTGAGGTTCTGTCATTACAGAGGGCTCAAGGTTGAGTGAGCAGCTTAACGTATAGTACAGATATGTTGTGTATACAACTTGATAGCAAAATGTGTATCTGGAGGGATATTAAGGATACTAAGGAAGTGATGCAACACCTGTAAGTTGCGCAAGTTGGATACTAACATACCTCACATTCTGCACAGTTCATATTAATTATTATAAACAGAAAAACATCAGTCCGTGTTATTTGACATGGTGTAAGAAGAAGTCAGAATAGAGGAGAGACCTGGGCTGAGGTAAGATACTGAATTTCAGGATTCTGGAGAGCTTCAGCTTCAACAAACCAGGGAAAATGGCTGAACTGTAAGCAGCAATTCCTACATTATTGCGCAGCAACAAAGCTAAATGAGGTGGACAGAGAATATTTTGTACTCTGAGAAACTATGGACTTAATCAAAAGCAGGAGCAAAACATTGGGTTTGGCATCTTTTAGTTTTATGCTCCAAGTTGTTGGAAAGGTCTGCCTGAGGATCTGAGAGCTGCTGGAATTGTAAATGTGTAAGTGTGTAAGTGTAACTAAAGGTTTTAAAAAATAAGTAAATGTCCGATTAGGTCCTCTACTATATCAGTGATATTACTGCATACATGTGATGTATCTTTGAATGTTTTAAATGCTAATAGCTGATTTTAGCTTTCTCTTTTCTCTGGACGTTGCTCCTTGACAGGGACCTGGGTAAAGGAGGGACGGTGGAACACACCTTCGACAAATACTCTATAGACCTGGAACCTGGGAACCCAGTCAGAGCAGATCTGGCCTCACTACTAGTTGGCAATCGTACTAAACCTGTGTACGTGGACTATCTATGTGAAGTGCTTTGTGTTTTATTTAATACATAGAATTGTATCTTAAAGATGGTATCTTCTTTATTTCCTAGGCTTGTTCCTAATATGTTCCCTAACTACATCCGTGCTCCCAATGGAGCTGAGGCCAAACCCGTGAGTCAACTGTATAAAGGTCAGAGTTACTTTTTAAATATATATAATATTTTCTACATCTTCACATTTTCCAGGCCTTAAAGTGTCTTAATGACATGTGAGTAACCTGGTGTCACAGAACACTTTGTGTCTCACAACACTAAACAATAAATCTGTCTGAGTGCCTGTTTGTTCCACTGTTGAAGTGGTATTGTCTACCAAGTTTATTTCCCTGAGTGGGCCTGTTTAGTATCTGGATCACTCACTTTGCCATCATTGGGAGAGGTGCATTGGGAGAAAGCATGTTTTTATTCTGATTACGACATTAACGCCATTCAGAAGAAATAAAGACAAATGAGTGGTTCTTACCAGCTTTGTTATTAAGCCTACACTAAAGTCACCACATAGTAGACACACAGTGACCACATATATTCTGTGGTCATGTCAAATCAAATTTCTCTGTTAACTATTCAAAATACTGTGTAACAAAGACTGCACATGACACCTTCTGTCTAACTTGGCCGGCTAAAAAACCACCTGGCTTTGAAACATGTGAGGTTTAGTTTCAAAGTGATGTTAGACAGTGGTAAAGGTTTTAAATAAATATATATAAAAAAAGAAGTTACAACATGAAAAACCAGACCAAATCTTCAATGTTATTTTCATCAATCTATTTATGACATGATATTATATTTTACTGCAGTTGGTTGTCGTATGGATCACTATGATGAAAACTTAAATTACACATTTTTATGCATGTATTCATATTTGAAACTCAGGAACAATAATGGATTATTTCTCACCCCGCTCCATAACCCAGTGCTGCAGTCATACACACCTTCCAGTGTCTGCTTTAACACAGCTGATTGGTTGTCTTGTAGATAATGAAGACGGTTACATGAATATAACCCTGTCCCTGATGAGTGACCGCTCACTGAATGACAGTAGAAATCAGGAGTGGTGGGACATTGCCATCGCAGGATGTGCCGCCTCCTCATGTGGAGTTCTACCCATGGTCATATTCAATGACAAAGTCAGTCCACCCAGCCTCGGCTTCCTGGCGGGATATGGGTAAGAAACATACACACACACACACAGTGGATATTATTATATATTTATGATTCACGAAAGTCCATAAATGATTTTAGGCAACAATTTCAAAAGAAGCTGAGGATGAGTCCAGGACCTGTCAGCCTTTGTTAGTAGCTGAGATTTGGGAATAACAAGCAGAACCACATCAACTGATTTAAGGATGTGCACAGGAACAAACAGGAGTCAACAAATCAGTGATACAGTTAGTATAAATAAAACTCATATGTATGATGTATTCGCCTTGAATAACTATGAATAAGTCAGTGACGAATGCAGATTAAAGAGAAGTTTATTTTTCTAAAATGTCATCCCACTCATCTTGAAAGTCTCCCACTGCTGTCTTACCAATAGATCTTGTGATGGTTTAAGGTTTAAGAGATGAGGGATTAGATCATATGGACGGGAAACAACCCCTTTGTTGTGGGGAATATTCTCCAGTATTTATCTACAGAGGAAGCAACAGAAAATACTTTTAACAAATCTGAAAGATCTGAAAAGGTGATTTTGAATTACAGGGGTAATTGACAGAAGGAGGCAGACTTATACAGATATTTTAATGATACATAATAATAATAATAATACATCTCCTATGCTTCACCCCAAAGGCATTAACATTCAGACATTGGCAAGGAGAGGAACAGAATTGGAATTTGTTTGGTTTCTTTAGTGGTGTTAAAACAGTTTCCATCTTGGCAAGTTTTGACTAGCTACAGGACTATGATTTAGACTAGAAGGGAACAGTGGGGTACAGACCAGTGTCAGGGGCACAGGTGTGTATGAGACTTCCTTCAACTGCACCCAGGTAGAGACTGAATTTCTAAGGCCATCATGTCAATGGGCCAGTGCAGT
The DNA here is from genome assembly GCF_024713975.1 of Paralichthys olivaceus. NCBI lineage: Eukaryota > Metazoa > Chordata > Actinopteri > Pleuronectiformes > Paralichthyidae > Paralichthys > Paralichthys olivaceus. Next base: position 1,609,789 of record NC_091106.1, read on the forward strand.
TTACCAAATGTTTCTCTTGAGTGAAGAATTCAAGGTAACAATGTGGCTAGTTCTTAAAAATACAATATTACATTGTCTGCATGAAAGGAGGGGCACTCGATTCATTCAGGCATAACTATTGTTGGGTTATGCCTTTATGAACCCCACCCCTTATTGGATGTTAAAAACATATTCTCCTTCCAGGATTATGGGTCTGTATGTGTCCGTGGTGTTAGTCATCGGAAAGTTTGTGCGTGGCTTCTTCAGTGAGATCTCCCACTCCATCATGTTTGAGGAGCTGCCCTGTGTGGACCGCATCCTGAAGCTGTGTACAGACATCTTCCTGGTTAGTTTGTACACACACACACACACACACACACACACACACACACACACACACACACACACACACACACACAGACACACACACTGTGTGTACATTTAGCACACCCATGTGCTCACACTTCAAAGACAGAGTAAGATGAAACTTCCAAATTTGTGTAAGATTTCCTTTGACCAAGAAATTTGAAATATAGCTGGTCTAATCATAAACATTTATTGCTTTTTCTTTTTAATAATACATCCATGAAAAGCACAGTGTTGTCACCGTGCCCCAAACCCCCCTCAATACATTCATGTTTCTGTGTGTTTCAGGTGCGTGAGACAGGAGAACTGGAGCTGGAAGAGGAACTTTACTCCAAATTGATCTTCCTCTATCGATCTCCAGAGACGATGATCAAATGGACGAGAGATATCCACACCCGAGAACAAGACAGATACTGACTGATTATGTTTGGATGTGATAGAATACAATGATATCTGAAGCACACTGTAAAGATGTCCAAAGGGACTGCTCATGGGAGGCTTCATGAGGACACTCCTTATAACTCCTAGAGTGGACATGAACCTACAGCCAAGGACACACATGAAAGAAGATGTACATTCATAGATAAACTGGAAGGAACATCTGTTGCTGTTGCTTCTTCACGAGCTGCCTGAGCGCTTTCATCACACCACTTTACACTACAGACGATTAAAAGTGGAACTGCAGTCCCACTGTGGTGGGATTCATGGCAGCTCGATGTCCACTTGATGGACTACAATGTCCCTGGAAGGCACAATCAGTGGTCAAATTGAGCTGTATGTTAATGGTCAGAGGTTAAAGGTAAATCACAAAAGACATGTATTCCTAAACTCTATGCACTGTGTGGCTGAAACCTGAAACTAACTAAAGTTTGAAGCAGCTGGAGCTACTGCATACTGACTGATCTGAAAACAATAAAATGCTGTTGATCAAACTCAGAAATGTTTTCAAAAGTAACAAGCATGTCTTGTAGTAACCATATTTCTTGGACTTTACATCATCAACCAACGTTTGACAAAGAAATTTGGATTTAAAAGGCCATTTTAGCTTATTTTTGTCTCATCAGATGTTGCCAAGTTTGCTCCGGGCCACCACATGTCCCGGGTTTAGGAGCAATACACAAGGGATCCGTTTTCTTGGGGAAATAGCTTGCTGATGTAGTTCAAGCTGGTTGCATTTGACACTTTAAAAGCCAAGTTAATTTCAATTTGATTCTTACTTAGTGGGGCAGCAACAACATACATATCTCAATAAAATAACCCAAACAATAGTGCTTGGCACATCAACTTACTGGTTCCTCCTTTAATTATTTAATTTTAGTCCAGGGCACCAAAAGTCCTCTACATTGAAAAAACCTGGTGCTAGACCACTCAACAAATACACTGGTTATAAAGTGAATATTGATTGAAAAGTTAAAGAGCTGATGGCCTCTGGAATGATGGGCTGGACTCATCACTAAAAACTAATTTTACTGTCCCTTGAGCCCCTGTCCTCATCTCTCTGACTGAATTTATTTTCTTTGTTCACTTTCCTGTTGAGGCCTGTTATTCCCTCTAAGTAGAACTAAGACATGTTTCAATAACTTGCAAATATTTGTACTATTTCAATGTGTCTTTGGTTTGGACAAAGAACTGTAATGATTGCAAGGTATGTGGTCAAATCATGTGAAATAAATCTCACCAGGCTTGCGTTTGTATCACCCTCTGTGCTATTACACAATAGAATTGTTGTTGTATATGAAACAGACATAGAAGTGTTAGCAGCTCAGCTATGATGCAGATATTAAACAAATGATAGTTTTCCATCAGATGTAGCCCAAGAACCCGAGCAGTTAATTTACAGGGGATTAATTGTGTGTTGTTTGATTTGTGGTCATTTGTGTAGTTGTTTGGGAATATGAACCACTTAGACAAAATATTAAATGATCATGGACTTAAAGTTGGTCCTGTATTATTCACATAATGAAAATTTCTATGGTGCATATTCCTAAAAAACGTTCTATAAAGGTCATCAATAGGGGCCCTCAGGTAGAGCTGCAAGTCCACTGCCTACTACACCACAAGTTTTGTAAATGTATTAAATATGAAACATGAAGGTGCTCTCAGGTCTAGACATACAAGGTTATCTTATAATCGATGAACAGGATGGGGCAAGGTAAGACAGGGGCATCTGAGAGCAGTGTTACTGTTCCTGACAGGGCCAACTCACACAAGTGAGTGGCAGTAGTTTTTTTATCCAGTGTTTTAAGTAGAGCTTCCTTAACACACTGGTTTGAATTGGCCCAACCAAAATGGTGACTGCATGAGGTCAATACATCAGGTTCTGAACAATAACATAACTTCCTGATTTGGAGTTCCACTTCCACATGAGTAAGATAGGATGTGTTGGCAGTCTAAACTAAAAACATAATGCAAAGATGTTTGCTGCTGTCACTTCTTCTCCAAACATCTTTGATGAAATCAATGATGAGAATACGTTAATTTTTGACTTCACTTAATTCAGTTATTCTTAGCTGGAGGGGAGTTATTATTATGGTCTGTATTTATATCACACTTTTCTAGTCCTGATGAACACTCATAGCTGGTCTCAAAACAGTGCATCTATGTGCAGCACTTTCTCTTATGAGAGTTATTATTATGAAGCAACTGTCCGGCCTCCATCATGTTTCATATTGCCTACAAAGCTCCTGGACTTCAGTCGACTCAAGATTATTTGAATCACTGCAAGAAACTGTTGTCTCATGTCACACCAGTTCTCATACTCAGATGCATGAGGTGAGAGCTTTATTATAAGAAATGCATTGTGGTCAACTATATCATGGGTAGATTTATATTCAAGTTGCAAACCAGTAGTTCAATATTACACTTCCATCAAGTTTGGGGGCTCTGATGGCCACCTTAAAAATGAATGGACAAAATTAAAGATATCTTGACATAAGAATTAGAAAACACCGGATCCTACATTTCCCATGAGATCTTGATGGCTTCTAGTGTTTTTAAAATTTGTGCTTCCAGCTTGTTACATGTCTTTCTGGTATATAGGCTGTTTGTCTATATGTTTGAACTTTAGTCTCCAAGTCGAAGATGAAAAATCGTCATCAAGGTTATTTTCTAATGTCTAGTATTTTAACCCATGTGTACAATGAAGACAGACTTAGCAAACTCAATTAAAGAGGATTTATCGCAGGACTGTTGGGTTAGACTGATTAGTTTTATCTGTAGTTCCCTAGAGATACATCCCAAAAGTTTGATTTCCACTCAGTACCTCTCACCTTTGCTACACATACACCATCTATCTTTGGAAGTAGTAGCCTAATGGACATTTTCAAATCCTCAGATGAAACCACATCTGGGTATTAGGTTTTGACCATTTGGCTAAAATCAAACTCAGTATTTTCATATCATCATTCTATTAGTAAAGATTGGCTCTGTGGTGTTTGGATGGATTCCTCTTAAAATGGAACACAAACTGTGGATAGTTCTCACATTAAGGTGCTACTTCCTGTACATAATGACCAGTTTACATTTTGACTCCTGTTTCCTGTAACTAACTGTTTGGCTGTTCATAATGTGCCTTTCAGTGCATGCCATACAAAAAAGTAGCCTGATGATGAGTTTTAACATTCTGTTTCATTTTAAGTCAGATTAAATCAAATCAAATCAAATCAAATTTTATTTGTATAGACCAAATTCATAAAACACATTTTGCCTCAGAGGGCTTTACAATCTGTACAGGTAGTGACACCCTCTGTCCTTAGACCCTCGGCTCGAGTGAGGGAAAACTTGCTCACAAAAAAAACCCTTTTAACAGGGAAAAGAAGGTGAGAGAAAACTTAGGGAGAGCCACAGAGGAGGGATCCCTCTCCCAGGATGGACAGACGTGCAATGGATGTCACGTGTACAGAACAACGCATCAGAAACATATTGTACAATTACAATGAAAAACAATGATTACAGTAGCAGTGGTTAGCAGTGGTGGTAATATGTAACAATGCTACAATAATAAGTAGCATTTTTGGGTCCAATTACAAGAACTTCAGTTTTGTCTGAGTTTAACATCCGAAAATTGAAGGTCATCCAACTTTTTATATCCTTAAGACATTCTTGAAGTTTAATTAACTGATTGGTTTCATCAGGCTTGATCGATAAGTATAATTGGGTGTCATCGGGATAAAAATTAAAATTAATGGAGTGATTCCTAATAATGTGTGTAAAGGAATCATATATAAACTGAATAGAAGTGGTCCTAGCACAGAACCTTGTGGGACTCCGTGACAAACTTTGGTATGTACGGAGGATTCATCATTGATATGAACAAACTGGGATCGATTTAAAAAATAGGACTCAAACCAGCTTAAGGCGGTTCCTTTGATGCCAATATGATGTTCCAGCCTCTGTAAAAGAATTTGATGGTCAATGGTATCAAATGCAGCACTGAGATCTAACAAAACAAGTACAGAGATGTGTCCTTTGTCTGATGCCATTAGGAGGTCATTTGTAACTTTAACTAGTGCAGTCTCTGTGCTATGATGCACTCTAAATCAATTAAGAATTGATCACAATAAACTGACACACAAAACTGCTCATTTAACTTGTGTTATTCTACATGTCATGCACAGGTTGGCGATCCAATAAATGCCTTTATTTCAGGAACATTATCATTTATTTATTTTAATACATGCAAATGACTATTTCACTTTGTACTCCCATAGTCTCTCTTTCTCCTTTTCTTTTTCTCTCTCATTTCAGATATCTCTGACCCTGGAACCTCAGGACAACAACTTTTACCATTATTACTATTATTAATTACAATATTTCAGTAGTTACCTATTATATGAATTGTGCCTGTCATCAATAATAATTACACTGTTATTGTTTACATTTTAACTAGTCAGATCTGATACCTGATGGTGCTCAAGTGTACCTGGTCTCTCTCGCCTCTCTCTCTCCCCCTCCCCACTATCTCTCTCTCTTCTCTCCCCTCTTTTCCACCCATCTCCCCTCTCCTCCCCATTTTTCTCTGCTCACCCCAACCGGTTGAGGCAGATGACCGCCCACATTGAACCTGGTTCTAGAGGTTTCTCCCTGTTAATGAGGGAGTTTTTCTCTCCACAGTCACCAAAGTGCTGCTCATTGTGGGAACTGTTTGGTTTCTCTGTATTAATAAGATCTTAAATTCTTGACCTTCTACGTAAAGTGCCTTGAGATAATGTATATTATGATTTGGTGCTATACAAATAAAATTGAATTGATTTGAATTAATTTATAATAGTCACACACTGTCATGGATTACTGAGACACTCGAACAGAATGAAACCTGCGTTTATTCAACAACTCTGTTTTGCCTATGATAATTCAAAATGTCTGTTGTGAAAATCCCCTTGCTGTGGGATTGTAAAAACGTGTGTTTGACTGTGTCTTTAGGTTTTGACAGAGAAGTTGCAGAACACCACCATGTGGACAACAGCTGGATGTTTTAATTATTTTGGTTTGGTCTACGGCAGTCAATCAACAGGCAAAGAGTTAACTCTATAACACATTTGAGTGACAGTCCCTACATTTGCACTGTTATGCAGAAATTTGAATATTTATGTGTGTGTGTGTGTTAGTGTATTAGGAAAATAAACTGGCCGAAAACCGTATAGGAAAACAAGTAATAAAATAAAAAATACTGATATAAATGAATGAATTAATAAAAAAGTAAACTAAATGGAAAAGTTAATTGATAGGCAAATAGATGTGGAAGCAAAACAGAAATATATATTTAACATTAATAGACTAATTAATGTCTAAATAAATACATCTTTTTTGCATGTAATGGCGCATCACATTATTTTTTAGTAGTTTATACATATATGCATAATATTTTGGCAGCTTTGATCCTTTTTAATCTGTCCTTCGTCATTAAATTCTTATTTTCTGCTCACAATAATAATAATAATAATTCAGGATTCCTGTCGATGTGTATTCCCACAATGCTCCTCTTCATGCAGCAGGACTTCCGGCTGTGACGTGTCTGCCTGCATCACACCCGGATGTTCGATGTCAGGCTGCCGTGGATGCACACAGGACCGTTAAGAGGAGCCAGGTAACCGTGTGAATCCTCACTTAGGACCCGCCGGAATGAACATGGTTCTGTGGCTGCTTGGAGCCGCGCTGCTGGCTCGAGCGGCCGGCTTCTATCTCCCGGGTCTGGCGCCCGTCAGCTTCTGTGAGCCGGGGAAAGACCAAGTTCCAGGCTGCAAGGTAAACATGCCACAATGTCTGACACCAACTAACTGACTGATTCTTGTGGACAGCAGCCCGTCAACAGGCAGACAGGAAGTATTAGGAGGAGTTGTTGTTTACAAACTGATGTGAGCTTCTAGCAAATGTTAGCCACAATAAACAACGCCCCCGGTTACAATGCTAATCTGTTTACACTTCTCTAGTCCGGATGTTGACCAGGTACGAGCAGGTTGTTAGGTACTCCTGGTTAGTTAGAAAGTCAACGTTAATCTTGGATAACCTGTTAAACACAGCTTGTTATATCTGGTTCTGTTCACTTTATAAACACAGCTGGTGAACATCTGGTTCTGTTCACTTTATAAACACAGCTTGTTAACATCTGGTTCTGTTCACTTTATAAACACAGCTGGTGAACATCTGGTTCTGTTCACTTTATAAACACAGCTTGTTAACATCTGGTTCTGTTCACTTTATAAACACAGCTGGTGAACATCTGGTTCTGTTCACTTTATAAACACAGCTTGTTATATCTGGTTCTGTTCACTTTATAAACACAGCTGGTGAACATCTGGTTCTGTTTACTTTATAAACACAGCTCGTTATATCTGGTTCTGTTCACTTTATAAACACAGCTGGTGAACATCTGGTTCTGTTCACTTTATAAACACAGCTCGTTATATCTGGTCCTGTTCACTTTATAAACACAGCTTGTTAACATCTGGTTCTGTTCACTTTATAAACACAGCTTGTTATATCTGGTCCTGTTCACTTTATAAACACAGCTCGTTATATCTGGTTCTGTTCACTTTATAAACACAGCTTGTTAACATCTGGTTCTGTTCACTTTATAAACACAGCTTGTTATATCTGGTTCTGTTCACTTTATAAACACAGCTTGTTATATCTGGTCCTGTTCACTTTATAAACACAGCTTGTTATATCTGGTCCTGTTCACTTTATAAACACAGCTTGTTAACATCTGGTTCTGTTCACTTTATAAACACAGCTTGTTATATCTGGTCCTGTTCACTTTATAAACACAGCTCGTTATATCTGGTTCTGTTCACTTTATAAACACAGCTGTTGAACATCTGGTTCTGTTCACTTTATAAACACAGCTTGTTATATCTGGTCCTGTTCACTTTATAAACACAGCTCGTTATATCTGGTTCTGTTCACTTTATAAACACAGCTTGTTATATCTGGTTCTGTTTACTTTATAAACACAGCTTGTTATATCTGGTCCTGTTCACTTTATAAACACAGCTTGTTATATCTGGTTCTGTTCACTTTATAAACACAGCTTGTTATATCTGGTTCTGTTCACTTTATAAACACAGCTTGTTATATCTGGTTCTGTTCACTTTATAAACACAGCTTGTTATATCTGGTCCTGTTCACTTTATAAACACAGCCTGTTATATCTGGTTCTGTTCACTTTATAAACACAGCTTGTTAACATCTGGTTCTGTTCACTTTATAAACACAGCTGGTGAACATCTGGTTCTGTTCACTTTATAAACACAGCTTGTTATATCTGGTTCTGTTCACTTTATAAACACAGCTGGTGAACATCTGGTTCTGTTCACTTTATAAACACAGCTGGTGAACATCTGGTTCTGTTCACTTTTTAAACACAGCTGTTGAACATCTGGTTCTGTTCACTTTATAAACACAGCTCGTTATATCTGGTTCTGTTCACTTTATAAACACAGCTGTTGAACATCTGGTTCTGTTCACTTTATAAACACAGCTCGTTATATCTGGTTCTGTTTACTTTATAAACACAGCTTGTTAACATCTGGTTCTGTTCACTTTATAAACACAGCTTGTTAACATCTGGTTCTGTTCACTTTATAAACACAGCTGGTGAACATCTGGTTCTGTTCACTTTTTAAACACAGCTGTTGAACATCTGGTTCTGTTCACTTTATAAACACAGCTCGTTATATCTGGTTCTGTTCAATTTATAAACACAGCTGTTGAACATCTGGTTCTGTTCACTTTATAAACACAGCTCGTTATATCTGGTTCTGTTTACTTTATAAACACAGCTTGTTAACATCTGGTTCTGTTCACTTTATAAACACAGCTTGTTAACATCTGGTTCTGTTCACTTTATAAACACAGCTGTTGAACATCTGGTTCTGTTCACTTTATAAACACAGCTCGTTATATCTGGTTCTGTTTACTTTATAAACACAGCTGGTCAACATCTGGTTCTGTTCACTTTATAAACACAGCTGTTGAACATCTGGTTCTGTTCACTTTATAAACACAGCTCGTTATATCTGGTTCTGTTCACTTTATAAACACAGCTGGTCAACATCTGGTTCTGTTCACTTTATAAACACAGCTGGTCAACATCTGGTTCTGTTCACTTTATAAACACAGCTGGTCAACATCTGGTTCTGTTCACTGTGGGTTCACTGATCCCAGCTACTAGTTCATGAAAAAGAGGAGTTATTGTAAATAATAAGCCACATCACCAGATCCATGGATGAAGTGATGAATATGAAACAGCAATGCCTTCAGGTTACATGCAGCTCATTCTATGTAAAGAATGGGATCACATAACTGATGTAGAAGAAATAGAAGGGCAGCCAACCATCCACAACAGCTCCACCTTCCAGCCAACAGTATCTGGAAAACAAGTAGCAGCTCTACACAGGCAGCAAGGTGGGAGGGGTCATCACTGTATGTAAAGTCCTGAGTCCCTGTCAGGATGATGACTCACCTCTCCTGTGATCTTATTGGTCAGTAGATGGGCTGTTAACAGGTTTTGATGTGAACCCTAACCCTGCACTTTAGCAGGTTAGCCCTACAGCATAGTTTACCTTGGTCATTTCTCACAGTTAAAAGTGAGACCTGAATACCTGATTATGTCTAAAGAGAGCTTGATAACCCACGGATACTGACTGAATGATGTTACATCATCCTGTCTCTTATATACTCTCCCCTTTTGTGTTTTATTTTCATTTTTGTGCTGGCATCTCTAAAAAGTGACCCAATCTAAATATTGGGAAGTATTATATATTACATCTTGTCATTTCACTTCACATCCACCAAATTTGAGTGGTTTGCAACATTTAGTGACATTTCAGCACAAAGACATTTAAAAAACTTCAGTTTAAGCCATTCAGACTGACAAACAAACACACTCTGAGAACATGATAGATAATGCTCATCTTTCCTGCTTCTAGCAACAACCACACTTTGAAAGACAAACCATTGACAAGATCCTGGAGATGTTAGACTGGGAGTAACCTAAAGGCCCACAATATAAAGTAACAATCAACATAATGCAAGGCCTAATAACGATAATAATAATAATTTCTAAAAGTTAAATGTGCTGCAAAGTCAGTGTATAATATAGCAGCGTCATCCAAACATGAATCACACTTTTTCACAATGAAAATGTACCCCGAGTTGAACTTGCTTTGTAGAACAGGCCCCTTCTGTCCTGCTTTCCCTCTAATACTGTTTGTATCTGCTCTGTTTTCTTCTAGTCGACCATTGAACTGTTTGTGAACAGGCTGGATTCAGTGGAGTCTGTTCTGCCTTATGAATATACTGCGTAAGTTTCACTGTACTTTCATTCCACTAATTTATGTCTTATTCCTTCAGGCGGCATAACCTGTTTTACTTTACCATATTGTTATTGTTGCATTTTAAAGGTCCAGTGTGTAAGATTTAGGTGAAATGGAACTATTGGCAGATATTTAATGTCGAATAATCCTCATGATGTTTTCACTAGTTCATTTCATCTAAATTGTATGAATTGTAGTTTTCTTTACCCCAGAAAAGACCCTTGATAATCAAATACTTTCTATTTACATCGCAGTCCTCTTTACGGAGGCCGCTATGTTTTTTACATTAGTCCAGGCTGGTCAAAATTAAACACCTTTTGAGTTTTTATGACAATTAAAGGCTACCACAGGTTCTTTTTCATGTTTGGAAGGAGAGGGTGAGGTGAGGGGTGTTCAGCTACAACATGCAATTTCAACACTAGATATCACAAAATTCTACACACTGTACCTTTAAAGCTTGGGGGGAGCATTCAGCACCCCTTCATCACTATTGTCAATATTTTCTATCAATGGAAAGTAGATTAATAGGATAATTATCTTACTGTGAGGAAAGTTTTAAATTGACACATGTTAAAAAAGAGTTAAGTTTATCCCTTATTCAGATATAATAAGTTCTGGTTATGATGATCTTAATTGTCTATATAATTGTATGTGAAAATAACTTTTAAATATTAAATACAGGGTAATTGTTGTTTTACCCCAAAATATGTTTTCGATTTATTCATTATTTTATGTACGTTTTTCATGTTACATTGTAAGTTTCCATCTGCTGGAGTAAATATAAAGAGGTGAGACCAGATAGATCCAGGCCCAGATAGTAAGCAGCTGAGTACAGTGTGTAATGGGTATTAAAGGTGTGGTGCAGTTAAAACTTCTCTGAACAGTCTCTTCTTTGTTGTGCAGGTTTGACTTCTGCTCAATGGAAACAATGAAACGTCCATCAGAGAATTTGGGCCAGGTTCTTTTTGGAGAGAGAATCGAACCCTCGCCATACAAGGTACAAGGGTTGAGGTGGAATCAATGATGATATTTTAGTGGCTATATTTGCATGCACAAAACAGACATGTGAGCTAGCTGTTGAATAAAGCAATAGAAAATACTAATGTTAAAAAATATACAATCATAATATTTTGATGAAGGAAAAAAAGAAGACTTATATTGGGGGAAACTTGCAGTTCCATAAAAAAAGTTTTGATATGCCGTCAGGAAAGGTGCAAAGAAAGGTTTTTGATTTGATATGGTTTCTCCATCTTAATTTTTTATGTCAAATCGAACTTAAATGTTTTATTATAAAAACTTAAAGTGCATCCTTAATATCAATGATGGTAAACATAAAGCCCACGGTGTGTCCTTTGTGTCAGTTTGAGTTTAAGAAACCTGCAGTGTGTCAGAAGGTGTGCACCAAAACCTACGACACAACCAACCTATCAGACAAAGCCAAACTGGACTTCCTCAAGAAGGGCATGTTACTCAACTACCAGCATCACTGGTATGTATAATTCACTGGCATACACACACATCAGAAAGCGAAGGAAAACGCCTGCATGCCACACTACAACACAAGAATATACTCACACAAAAAAACATTAATACGAACCAGAATACAACAGAATTCTTCCCTCAAACTGCAGCCCTTGGTCTGGTACCTGAAGATCGAGATAGCATCATACTGATTCCAAATATTAATAATGAAGTCCATACTATGCGTTCAAAGAACAAGTCAACAAGACTGAATCTGACCAGACATCTGAAGTCAGTTGTCAACACGATAACGCATGTTATATGTTGTGGGGTCTGATTCTGAATACTCTGTGAAGCATACAGCTAATGTGTCCATTAGTGGTCATCACATGCTTTTGTTGTGGTGTGTGTGTTTGTGTTTGATTGTTTGTGTGTGTGTAGGATTGTGGATAACATGCCGGTCACCTGGTGCTATGATGTTGAAGATGGACAGAAGTTCTGTAATCCTGGTTTCCCTATTGGCTGCTATGTCACAGAAGCCGGTCATTCCAAAGATGCCTGTGTGGTCAATGTAAGTAGGTCACACTGGAACATAAACAAAGCCTTTGGTCACATTAATGTCACAATAAGTGATGTGTAGTTCCAAAAACAAAAGAATACTTAAATCAGTCCTAATTACAAACATATTTAGAGAAGGTCATTTATTCATGTGATTCAGAAACGTATAGAAAATGTTCACAGAGCTACTGATACAACACACTGTGACAACACACTGTGACATCAAAGTTTAGAGCTTCATCAAGACATTCTCTCAAGCCACTATGGACAGACTATTGATGTGACTGTAGCCTCTTTTAAACTATTGTCATTGCATAACTTTCTGTTTATTAAACAACATGCTAACCCTGATGAACTTCATCTGATTAAACTCTGATTGTGTCTGTTGGTTAAATTTGCCAGAGACTAGAACTGGAGTCAGCAGCTTCCATCAATACCGGCCTCAGTATCTTCTTTGTAACTATTACTAGTTTCAGTCCTCATAGTCAGACAGGTTCTTATTCTACACATAGCCTTGTTCACAATCTGTAACATCTGTCATTGGTGATCCAATCACAAATGGACAGCTTTGAGTTCATCAGTTCACATCTTGCATGAGATTGAGTCCTAAATGTGTCTCTAGTGACCACGGATTAGATCTCACTCCCCTGCTCTATATTTAAATAAACACATTATTTCTATTTACCAAGATCAGATTACACTGTTTGTCTTACTATACAGATTGGTCAGTTGTGAATATGAGGGAGTGAGGGAGGGAGAGGAGTCAGGCTCCAGGGCTGAGCAAATCAATGTCCTGTAAACAGTACTACTATGAAATAAGAGTTTATAAATCTAAATAGAAAAAATAGATGATCGTGTTTCGGCTATAGTATTAATAATGTGGCCACAAATACTTCACTGTATGTAAAACTAGAGTGCAGCTCTTGCCGCAATTTTCTATCCAAACCCGAACCAAACCAAAAGAAAATTAGCTGACAAGAACCCGACAGGCATTCTCTTTTTTTTTTTTGTCCGAACCAGACCCAAGCCCGATGGTTTCCCCACTTACAGGCACCTGCAGCATAAAAACAATTAAGTGGATGGCCCAACCAGTGTGACCAAACCATACCCAAACCCAAATATCATTTCAAAATTGTTGTCATAGCCCCCAAACGGATTCTGATGGATGCGTGCACCACTTCTACTGCAAAAGTTTGGATTTATAAAAACTCTGGCCCATGCATGGAAAGAGTTGATGTAAATGTGAGGTGGTGAATTGAAGCTGCAATATAGATCCACTTCATCATAAACAACCCCCTCGATTATTGTGCCAGAAAAGTTGCGCTAGTAGTAGTATAAAGCAGATCCAGCTATGCACATTTCCAGGTGGATCGTGATTTGTAAAGGGAGCATTGCATTTAGGTGTGTGTAATTTTATATGCCGATGATAACTTTTGTGTCTCGGTTTTGTTTTCCAGTCTAACTTTAAAGAAAAGGATGCATTTTACATCTTTAACCATGTGGACATCACCATCCATTACCATGTCGTTGAGCATGAAGAACTCGGAGCCCGGTTGGTTGCTGCCAAGATTGAACCCAAGAGGTAATGAATGACAGTTTGAGCTAATATTGAGTTATCTAGTAAAGATATGTATTAAATGACATCCCCATTGAATAAGCTCTGCTTGCATTGGGATTAGATCTCGATATGCCAATGAAACCACTGACTTACTTATCGGACACCTTTTTCCCTTTGTCTCCCTCTCTCTCTTTGCAGTTATGAAAACCCTAATGATGACAGTCCTGATTGTTCTGGAGGGCCAAAGTTCCTGAAAAACAAACACTCAGGAGCGTTTAATATCCCATATACCTACTCTGTCAAGTTTGAGGTTAGTGCAATTCTATCATGTCTCTAATACAATGTCATCTCAGCCACACAGCCTCTACCTGTGTTTTGCGGCTGATTGCAAATAAAGCGATTATGTTATTTACTTTGAATTTGCTACAAGATATACTGAATAAGCACAAGGACCACAGTTGAGAAAAATCAAATGATAATCACAATGATTGATACTGGTTTACCTCCAACCCTTATATTTCACTGGCATGAATGTTGTAATGAGAATACAACTTTTTTTATCTGTGTGATCACATCTTAGGTTGAAGAACATAAAATATTAGTGGATAGACAATAAAGAGGTTTGTGTTATTTTACCAGATAAATTGACCAAAAGACTTTTGGTGCCCTGAGGTAGGCAGCTGATGGATGCAGCTGTGAGACACCTATATAAAGTTTTGGTGCAGTGGCACTGCCACAGCCTATACTGTAGCATGGAGACTATGATATTAGATGAGCACAGGTAAGAACCTGAGAGAAATACCAGTTCACACCACCTCACTCAAAACAAAGAAGAGTCCTAGTCATTAAGTCAAAGTGGGAAGACTAGCTTTGATACAAGCACATGCAGGGGATTGTGATCCTGCAGTGTCACTGTTAATGCTCTGTATATAAAAAAAACATCTTTCAGCAGATCGTATATTATAGACATGTAGGTGTTAGGCTGATTTGATTGTAGTGTGTGTGCGTGTGTGTTTGTGTAGGAAGACAAGAACATTCGCTGGGCATCTAGATGGGACTACATCCTGGAGTCAATGCCTCACACCAACATCCAGTGGTTCAGGTGAGACTCAAATAGAAACACACACACACGCACGCACGCACACACACACACACACACACACACACACACACACACACACACACACACACACACACACACACACACACACACACACTGACAGGTTCCACCTTAATTTCGACCACTGATCAACCCTGGTGTCTCTCAGCTGACTTGTTGATGCTGATACAACATCAGAAATGATCTTATTGAATTGCTTCTCTTCCTTCCAGCATAATGAACTCGTTGGTGATTGTGTTGTTCCTGTCTGGAATGGTAGCAATGATCATGCTGAGGACTCTGCATAAAGATATTGCCAGATACAATCAGATGGACTCTGTGGTGAGTACCTGTCGATGTGGAGCTGAGGTTGAGCTGTTCATAGTTCAAGGAAAGTTAGCTTATCATTGCTGTAAACCGTCTTTTCTATCACATGAAACTGAGCTGTAAGCTAGCTCTCTAGTTGAAATAGGGGTCAAGCTGTTTCATTGTCATCCCGTATTCTCTTCTGTCTTGTTCTCCAGGAGGATGCACAGGAGGAGTTTGGATGGAAGTTGGTACATGGAGATGTTTTCCGACCTCCCAGGAAGGGGATGCTGCTGTCGGTTTTCCTTGGTTCTGGAACCCAGATCTTCATTATGACCTTCGTCACCCTTTGTATGTCATCACATGGCACCATCATTGTTTAGATTATGAGTTTATTTAGAAACTGTTCAGAGATCCCTGGCAGGTTTATTCATGTGATCCTTGTTGAAATGACAGTTGAAAAAGGTCGAGGGGGGAGAAAAATATTTTGTGGTGGCTCGAAAGTGTAGAACATGTCAAGCTTTCACAAAACTCAGCATTACAGAAAACCCAAGAATAAAATGGTTCAAAGCATAACGTAGAAAAAACAAAAAATGAATGGAAATCAAATGGTGTGTTTTCTCAATTAATATTTCATAATTTTATATTTTTTAAACTTAAGTGTGGATATTGTTAGTAGTATGAGTAGGGCTCTATAACTGACATTCTCTAATCTGAAGTGTATAACATGTAGTACGGTAAACTCCTCCCTCTACAGTCTTTGCCTGTCTCGGGTTCCTCTCTCCGGCGAACCGTGGAGCTTTGATGACGTGTGCTGTTGTTCTCTGGGTTCTTCTTGGAACTCCTGCTGGATATGTGGCAGCCCGCCTCTACAAATGTATGTAAAGAAAACTTTTTTTTTTTTTAAGAACATTGAGCTATCAGTCAATCAGTTAATCAAATTTTATTTGAAAAGCCTATATTCGCAAATCACAATTTGCCCCATAGGGCTTAACAAGGTGAAACATCCTCTGCCTTTAACAGGACAGGCTATTAAAAAAGGTCAGGTGTAACATGATGGAGTGCTGTTTTCCTTCAACTAAAGGAATATGTTGACTTTATTATTTTATTATTTACAGAAAAAGAAATACACTTTGCTAATCACACTTGTACTTAAACCCAGGCTGTGGACTTTTACACATCTATATAAAATCAATGAGAACAAATGTTTGTTTTGCTTGTTTTCCAGCGTTTGGAGGTGAGAAGTGGAAGACCAATGTTTTGCTAACGGCCTTCCTCTGTCCCGGGTAAGACAGTGACAGCTTTCTCAAATAATAATCAACACAATAATGGAAACTATTCTACTAGTTTCAAGTGGACAGCTATAAGTACATCAGTTCATACTTGCTTGTCTCCAGTGACCACTGTGACAATATGTTAAAATGTATTTCTGTACATAAAGATCAAATTATGTTGTTTTTAGCAGCAAAGCTGTCCACTGGTGATCGGATCAGCTGAGACAGATGTTCATAACAGATGTGAACATAACAGACACATCCACTTGATCCCACTGTACCTTTCTCTCTTCAGGGTGGTGTTTGCTGATTTCTTTGTGATGAACTTGATTCTGTGGGGAGAAGGGTCTTCAGCAGCCATGCCCTTTGGGACCCTGGTAGCCATATTGGCTCTTTGGTTCTGTATTTCCGTGCCACTCACGTTCATAGGTGCATACTTTGGCTTCAAGAAAGCAGTAAGTACATATAAATGCACATACTATCCATCCATTCATGCTTAAGATCTTCTGTCAATGGTTGTATACATTTCAGTGGTGGTTTCATGTTTTCATGTTGCTTTCATGTTGTCATCAGTGAACTACTCAAGGTACAAAGGAACCAGAAATCAGTCCATTTACTCCCTCAGTACTTAAATACTAACACTGACTATCCCTTCCTGTAGCTCAGTCAAGTTTTGTCTGTGTTGTCACGTGCTGTGCCATCATGAGGATTTCATACTTCAAACTATTTTAAGTTAACCATCAAGAATGTAGTGATGCTATAGCACGTCCAGATAAGTCTTTCCAGGCTGCACATTCCTCAACATCTGACTCCCTCTCTCTCTCTCTCTCTCCCTCTCTCTCTCTCTGCTGTGGTTGTTTAAGGGTATTGAGCATCCAGTTCGGACCAATCAGATTCCTCGTCAAATCCCAGAGCAGTCGTTCTACACAAAGCCTCTCCCTGGTATCATCATGGGAGGAATTCTGCCTTTTGGATGTATTTTCATTCAACTCTTCTTCATCCTGAACTCAATCTGGTGAGAAAGAAGACTAAGGTTTGCCTGGAACAATTTATAGAAAGTCAGGGTACTTCATACAGTTTCAGCTAATCCTAAAACACAATAATGAGTATTAACAGCAGCCAGTCTAAGTTTTCTGTAGTCGTCATCCAATTGGTAACTAACTTAAAACAGGAAATAATCGATATAATAGATTATTGATCTGGTATGTTTCTATTTCATGGGAAGTTACAGAATGAATAAAAGCTGCAAGATATAACATCCCAAGTAAATCTTCTCATAGAAGAGGTTAACAGGTTGTTCAATTCTTTAAACGTATAGTACAAATATGGTAGCATAGTGACCATAGTGTGGATTGCAATGTTGTGTATTTTATGTGTTGTAACGTTAGTCAGTGAGGGACTCAGTATCCATGACATGTCTCTTCCTGTCCTACAGGTCCCATCAGATGTACTACATGTTTGGCTTCCTTTTCCTTGTCTTCATCATCCTGGTCATCACCTGCTCTGAGGCCACCATCCTGCTCTGCTACTTCCACCTGTGTGCTGAGGTGAACTGCATGATCCCTGCAGTACCTGTCAAATACTCTCTGTCCTCTTTATGTTTTAGACGTTATATCAATGCTGACATTTCTGTAGCAAAGAATTTTATGACAGTGTTCTTCTGCTCTTTCATTAGTTACACCACAGACACACAGAAAAGATGAGCTAAAAAAAAGAAGCTAGAATTGCGTCTACTTGTGCAGGGCTTGTTCTGCACAGGCAGAGAGACAGACAGAGATTTCTGGAGTTATTAGACATTTCTCAACGATCTCATTTTATTTGCCCTTTCCATTCTCTGAATAATAGATTTGTATAATCATTTTTGGAATAACTGCTTCTTTGATAAGCTCTGGAGCTTTTACAATTATTCTTTGTCATTAGTGAGTCCTCAAACAGTTACACAATATACTGTTTTATTGTTTGTGTCTGAATTTCTTTTCATTACTGTTCAGGTCTGTGGTTTATAAATGAGTTTGAATGGATTTTTTTTCATACATTACATGTTGGCTATTTCAGAGGTCTGTTAAGCAGTTAACACAATCTTCAGATCCAAGTTCACAACTTTTCAAAATAAAAGCTTTAATTCACCTTGATATAAAGCATTGCAGCTGATGAAATAAAAATATTTAAATTATCAAAAGGATCTGGTGAGGATTTTGACTGGTGGTTTGACCCAGTTGCTGAGTGCTGCTGTAGTTTATCTGAGGTTATAGAAGAGGACACACAGACTTGTTGGATAATTTAGAGACACAAGGATTTACTTGGTACGATTTTGAGTTTGTTTTGATTTCTGGTCCTGTGATTGATTCAACACTCATTCATGACTCTCTCTCTGGCCACTCGCTCTGTTAAACATTTCAGTTAGGGAATGTTGATTTGTTCCTGTCCATTTAAACTCCAGCTGTATTCCTCTTCCTCCTACAGGACTACCACTGGCAGTGGCGTTCCTTCCTTACCAGCGGTTTCACTGCTGTCTATTTCCTGGTCTATGCCGTTCATTACTTCTTCTCAAAGCTCCAAATCACTGGTCTGGCCAGCACCATCCTGTATTTTGGATACACCATGATCATGGCTCTCATCTTTTTCTTATTCACTGGTACGTATATAAAAAGAAGGAAGGGTGGGGGTGCTGCACTGACTATAGTCACTATAGTGAGGCCATTTATCGATTGTACTGAATGGCTGCTGAGACCTTTTCAGCTTGACAATGGCGCTTGCAGTAACAGGAGGCACAGTGTGAGGGATCGTCCTTTGTCAAAATCTTTAGAAGCAGGGGAAAGGAAAATGTCTTGAATAGAACAGTTTTAACAATAAAGTTGCTTCAGAAACTACCTATAAGTAACTACCTTTACTTATTGAACACTTTATTGGGCTGTAGCTCTGTATTGAGCTGCATTAATCTCCCTGAAGACTCCCATAGCATAAGGCCGTGAGCAATATGCACAGGATGGGAAGAGTTCTACATGTGTATGCATTCATCCGTCTTTGCTGTAAATTGACAGTTTTATGTTTTATCCTCCAGTTCCCAGGTCTCTGATGTCCCTAGGTTTAAAAAAAAAAAAATGGGTGAAACCTATTGGCCTGGCCTTTGAGCAGTTAATCTGAAAAACAACATTTTAAACAATGAGACCTGTAGTGACTTGAAATACAAAACTGTATGAAACATCAATGCCGAGTGTTGGGTGATGACTCAATGCCGCTCAGCCTCCTATATGTTTAGTATATGGTCTAGTGCTGTGTCAACATGTGGCTCTACTTCAAGCTGTCTTTTCTCTGTCCTCAGGTGCAATTGGCTTCTTTGCCTGTTTCTGGTTTGTTACCAAGATCTACAGCGTGGTCAAAGTGGACTGAAGCATTCAAAGACACAGCAGACTGTATTCGGCTTGATGAGGTTTCCTCTCGTCGACATTTGGTGATGTCAAACTGAACTGAACATTGCAATCTGAACTTCCTCCTCGTCTCATTTCTTCAGTCAGACGTGACTCTGCCTCAGACACATGACAGTTTTCTTTGTTTTGTGTGCCTAAAATGTTTGTGTGTGTGAGCATGTGTACGCTGGGTTGTCATCAGTACAGTATCTATCTGCATATAATCTGAATGAAATCATACCTGACACATGGACAGATGCAGTGCACAATGAGCCGATGTCGGGCATTTTAGATTTATTTTATGATCCCTGCACTTTGTTTGCAGACAAATAGATGGTCTGCTACGTTCTCAGACCTGGTGTGTTCATGTGATGCACAGGTGTAAAATGTGCCCTTGTTACTATTTTAAATGATAAACCTGTGAGCAGTACATCTTTGATGAAGTCTGTTATCTGAGTCTCACATTGTGTCCCAAAAGTTTGGTTAGAATGTGATCACAGCCAATTAGAACTGTATGGTTTCTGTGTCCCCTCAGATTATTGCGGAACAGTTTTCATGTCTGTGAGGTTTTGGGGAATAACTGGTGGTGATTAATCTTCCGCTGAACGTTTGAGGAGAGTAGCAGGTTCAGCCAACGGTACGACAGCTTATATACAGCAGGGCACGTGTAGAATCTTTTTCAGTATTTTAACATTGATCCAAGAGTAAAGTCCACATCAGCACTGTGGTGCCAGCGTCTGTTCCAACACACCAGGGCCAAAGCAGCAATATGATGGATTCCCAGAGAGGCACTTCTCACTTCCTCTTTTTATCTGTATGGTCTGTGCTGTGAGCTAGAACTGATTCACTGCTCCACAATGCAGCCAGAGTGTGTGTTTTCTTCAGGCTTTGTAAGTTTAAGGTCAGCTGTAATTCTTCACTTACGTCTGACAAATTTTACCAGCAGGCAGTAGTTAGATACTCACTAAGCTTACCTTGTGGGAGTAGACCTCAATATCATTTAGGATGCGCTTTTTAAAAGTGCTGATTTGAAAAATAAAATGTAATACATTGTGCAACGCAGGCCAGCTCATTTCACCCGCTTCTCTCTATGACCTCCTGCAAATGAAGGAAGTGAAGCTTTGACAGAAGGTTTTGTGTGATGAAGAGTTACTAGTCTGTCCTGTTACAGTGACACACATTTCTCTATTCAGGGTTCACTTCATTAAACCCCCCCACAGTTCTTTTTCATCATGCAGCAACAAAACACAGGGTCAGCACTGACAACGCTGCTCAAAAACAAAACAGCAGGTAGCGTTGGATTACAACAAAGAGTGCCTCTTGTGTATTGCATGGATTATACCAACCTAATATGTTAAAGAAATTCATGTAAAGTGAATTCATTTCAGTTATGCAAATAACTTGTGTGTAGCGTTAGCGAGTCAGTTAGTGGTGACATGTCATCACACTGTGTGTCGTCTCTTTCATGACATTTGAAGTGTGTGCGTTTGAATTTATGGCCTCATTGCTTGGTGTTGTTCCGACTGTGAGGAACGTGTAACAGACTGAAAAGGAAAAACCTGCATTTTAACGAGGTGAGAGTAGCAAGGGAGTGAACACATCCCATCAGCTCACAACACGACATACACACCACATGATAACACTGCTTCAACGCTCATGTGTGACTGACTGTCATGAGGCAAATGTCAGCAGAACAGTGTGGAGCAGATGATCTCTTATTCAGCTCACATCAGTTGGTTTGCTTTGTGTAGAACTGGTGACTGAGGCTCATCAGTGACTGACTGCTGAGAGACTAAGTTTCATCCTTTCAGCTTCATAAGAGTGGAACATTTTGATTAAATAACCTTTTCTAATGCTACATTTTGGAGTTGGAAATGGAACAGAAGACACAGACATTTGAGTTAATGGGATTCAGTTATAACAGTCTGGTTGGTCTAATAATTAAACAGCTTTTTCTTCTCCGCTCTTTGTTTTTGTCCTGATTCAATGACGTGTATCTCAGATTCTCCTTTAAAGCCATTTCAGTATCAAATTATTCAAATATTGTAGCTACTACATGTAACATCACAGTGGTCTATAATGTATTACAACACAGTCCTTTATTGTGATACATTTCCTGCTTTTCTACACCAACAAACCTCTGGGATAAGTTAGGAAACAGGCCCCTGCACATGTCTACATTAGACTGAGGCTACTATAAAATCCATCAAATAGATCAGCAACAGTATAGAAGTGAGCAAATCAGAGCAGGAAATTATGAGAATATATGTTTCATTTAAGAAATAGATTTATATAAACATTATTAAGCTGAAGTCAGGACTATTTAATGTACAACTGTATTTTGAACCGTTTAGTTTGGATTCTTTTTCTAGACTGGATTATTGTAATTCTTCATCAGATGTTCCAGTTGGTCTGTAAAATCTAGAATAGAACACAATCCTGCTCCTCACATAAAAAGCCCTTGATAATCAAGCCCCATCATATATTAACAAGCTCGTAGGACTGTATTGTGCCTGGTTTTAAGAAATATGGAACAGTAGAGAGGAGTTTCATCTCTCAGAGAACAAGAGTTACAATGTCAGCAAAGGCCAAAGGGAAAAAAAAATCCATCACCAGCAGGCAACAAAACCATTGGGTTTGAAGTTTTGAACTCATTTTTTTGTGAGCCTTTGGATCCAAACCATGGCACGAGCCTTCACCTCCACCCAAGCAGAGCTCAGCCACCAGAGCTCCTCACATTTCTTTCTTGATGCATTCAGTTTCTCCTCTGCCACCATCTGTAGGTGAAAACTGGTGCTCACTTCTGAGTCCTATCAGTCATTCAGAACAGACATTTAGCACCATCTGCTCTGTCAGTCACACTGTTACCTCTTCTAATTTTAACTGTTGTTTCTGATACAGCCACACAGATCAGTCCCAGTTGGAGTTGTGAAAAGAAGGAGCACTTTATTTGTTGGATATAGTGTTTTAGTGTCAGTTTAACTAAATTACAATAGATGTTGAATATAATCAAACTACATTGTCTTGGTTTTCTCCTGTGAGGTTCTGATCTGACATTTCTGCTGCAATCCAGCTCAATAGAGGTGAATTCAATTTTCTTTTTGTTGATCTTATCTGAAAAATAACATTTGAAAAGGGTCCATTCCCATTGAGTTAAGTGGCTGTAACCTGTCTCAAAATCTTGGGACACAAAATGATGAAGGGGGTTTTATGTAGGTGAACTGACCCTTTAGAAAAAAAAAAGGAAAGTCAGGTCTAAAAAACAATATGTGCAGACATTATAGAAAGGTTCACACGAGGAGAAAGTTGCATGTCTAACATGGAAGAGCAGTTTTGCACTGCAGATAACGGAGTCACCGTCAGGGAAACTACTGTTGGGGGGCCACAATGGAGACTGACCACAGGCAAAACCAAATCCAGCATCTGATATTGTCCAGTCTGTTTGCCAACGTGGATCTTCTCTGTGGACATGAAGGAGTAAGGCTCATTCTGGTGCTGATGTCTCACATCCTAAGGTCAAAAATTTTATTCCAGCTCAACGAGCAGATCTCCCTCTCCCACTGTCTCCCCCGGTTTACAGTGGACACTTTTAACCTGGAACACAGCAGGAAACACACAAACATTAAGGGTGCTGTTTGTTCATTTTGTGCTATTTTAGTAATAGTAGTAGTAAAAATCTAGTTGTCACTGTCAGAATTGTAAACTGTTACCTTTGCTTGCTTGACGGCAGTCAAACTGTTCTGCATCTTCATGGCTTCAATCACACAGATCTCCTGACCTTCTGCAACCTACACACACGTTTTAAATGAGGGAAATTCACATGTGAAACTATGGCAGGCCAAATACAATTTTCATTTAATTCTACTAATACAAATAATAATGATAATAATGATGTTAATATTTTGTATTTTGAGCAAAATCCTTTTAAATAGACATTACTGTGAGTTATTTTGGCCACGATAATCATTTAGTGAGAATCTGAAAACCTTGTGACAGCCTTACAATTATTGAAACCGTACCTGCAGTGATACATTTGTCATAAATTGACCTTCATCAGGCAAAATATGAGAAGTGCATGAGTGTTTTCACTAACGTGTAGTCCACTTTTCTCTGACTCATCTGTCGATTTTTGTTTGTGGTGCTTTGACAACCCTACGATTAACATACCCCAGACAGCTAAGTAAGAGTAAGTGTAGGTGTTGTAGTAAACCTCTACATATTGGGATGTGTTACCGTATCTCCAGGCTTGACAGACACAGCCACAATTGTGCCTGGCATCGGTGAACGTAGGATGCTGCTGGTGTCTTCTGGAACCTT